>NW_026294606.1:70635671-71112200 GCF_007827085.1 Peromyscus californicus insignis | reverse complement strand
AGAGATGGCTCAGAGGTTAAGAGCACTGACTGCTCTTCCAGAGGTCCCAACTTCAATTCCCAGCAACCACATGGTGGCTCACAACCATCTGTAATGAGATGTAGTGCCCTCTTCTGGCCTACAGTCATACATGCTGTATACATAATAAATAAATAAATCTTTAAAAAAAAATTCAAACAATTAAAAAAAAACAAAATCAATATCTAGCAAATAGCTACAAATATTATAAAAATTTTGATGTACATAAATGTAAAAAGATCTAATATTAACGATCTGAATCCAACAATATATCATCTCAATATAAAAACAGCATTTAAGAAAACTCAGTACCCATTTACAATACAAATTCTCCGATAACTCATTACAATCCTCCAGTCTCAGCCTCCCAAGTGCTTGCTTTACACCCAGCTATGTTTTCATGTTGTTTTGAGGTTTTGTTTTCACAGTGCTCAAGGTCAAATCCAAGGCTTTACGTATGCTAAGCACCAGCACCTGCTGTATTTTTAATGCTTACTTATTCTGCAGAGACTGTCCTTGCCAGAACTACAAATTCTTGAGACAGTGTGACAGCTTTCATGTGCAAACCAAGAACCCATACCTGAACCTTAACCTTCTTAGCCTAATGAAGTCTAGGCCATTGTATCCCCCAACCTGAGGCACCCCAGAAACAAGTACATGCCAACTCATTCATTCCTTCAGATCTCCCTTTTCCCCCTCTGCCACATGACCAACCCCAGCACCACTGAAGGTTGACACTGTAGCATGGTCCACTGCTCCCTTCTTCTAGTGACTAGTGAAAGTAAAGATATTTTTACTGACAGTTTATGTCCTGATTTGTTGATACACTTTAAATAATAAAACCTGTATTTGAAAACAATATGATAAACATCATTAATAAAAAGCCAACAACATGCTGGGCTTGGTGCCACAAGCCTTTAACCCCAGCACTCAGGAGGAGGCAGAGGCATACAGCTCTCCAGAGTTTGAGGCCAGGCTATTCTATGTAAGTGAGTTGCGGTCCAGCCAGGAATACAAAGGAAGATTATGTCTCCAAAAATCAAAATTAAAATCAATTCTCAGAATAATTAGAAATTGCCATTTTAGCCAGGCAACAGTGGCATATAAACATACCTCAACACTCAAAAGGATTGCAAAAATGTAGCCAGTAATCCTAACACTCAGGACTACCAGTTCAAGGCCAGCTTGGGTTACATTTCAAACAACAAGCCAGGCGGTGGTGGTGCATACCTTTAATACCAACACTCAGGAGGCAGAGCCAGGTGGATCTCTTGAGTTCCAGACCAGCCTCCTGGTCTACAGAGTGAGATCCAGGACAGCCAGGACTATTACACAGAAAAACCCTGTCTCAAAAAAACAAAAACACAAAACAAAACAAAAAATAAATAGATAGATAGATAGATAGATAAATAAATAAATAAATAAATAAATAAATAAATAAATAAATGCCACATAAATAGATTTTTAAAAATAGGCCAAGGCTGGTGAAATGACTCAGCAGATAAAGGTGCTTGCTGACAAACCTAATGACCTGAGTCTGATCCCCAAGACCTACAAAGGGGAAACAAAAGAGACTCCCACAAATAGAAAAGCAAAAGAAAAATAGGGCTGAGCCAGAAGCCAAGGCAAGGAGATCTCTTATGAGCTCAAGGACAGACTGGTCTACTGGTAAATTTGAGGTCATCCAAGGCTACATAGTGATACCTTGTCTTTTAAAAAGGAAAAATAAAAAATGGGGTGACTTATGATGCTGCACAACTGTTAATTCCAGGTGGACATGTCCAAGATACATACATACATATATACATAACATACATACATACTAATATAGATACCAGGGTTCAAAACTTCACATGTCAATTCTAACACTTATCTATACATTCAAAGCAAATGTCATCATCTCATTGATGTTTTGGAGGAAATACAGAATATGAATTCAGACTGTGCACTCTTGAAGAGAAAAAGGAAGATTAAAAGACTTGCAATTTTAACTTCAAGATTTATAATAAAACGCTGGGCAGTGGTAGCAAATGTCTTTAACCCCAGCGCTTGGGAGGTAGAGGCAGGCAGATCTCTGTAAGTTCAAGGTCAGCCTGGTCTAGAGTAGTCAGGGTTACACAAAAGAAACCCTATTATGGGGAGAAAAAAAAAAAGAATTATAATAAATTACAAATATTTGGAACAGCTGGGCAGTGGTGGCACACGCCTTTAATCCCAGCACTCAGGAGGCAGATCCAGGCAGATCTCTGTGAGTTCGAGGCCAGCCTGGTCTACAGAGCGAAATTCAGGACAGGCACCAAAACTACACAGAGAAACCCTGCCTCGAAGAAGAAAAAAAAAAAAAAAAATTGGAACATGTGATAAAAATGAGGCTAGATGAACAGACTAATTGAAGAAGGTGAAGTTCTCCAAGAGGGCTCACTTTACATTACAGCATGCTCTACAACAGCAATGCAGTGAAGACAGGTTTCCTACAAAAGTAACTGCACAGCCATATATAAAAACTGAAACCTACAAAAAATAATGTGAAATGTGTCACAGACCTAAATATAAATTAGCAAAAATAAAAATTTAAAGGAAATTACCTTCATGACTTCAGGGTTAGGCAAAGTGTCTTAGCTCACAGTAAGCAACAACTATAAAAGAAAACACTGACAAATTAGACTTCATCAGATTTAAATATTTCTGCTTACGGGTACAATTAAGAAAATAAATAGGTGAATTATATAGATTGAAGAAGTATATATAAAACATTTCTCTAACAAAGACTGGTATCTCCAACACATAAACACCTTATGCAAATTAAACTAGAGAGAGAAATTAAAGAAGCTAAAGCTCTGAGCAGACTGAGAACTCAGGTCAACACACAAACCACGACATGCTCACTATCAACTGCTCACAATGACACCCCAACTATCACAATGACATGACTTCCATCAAGATGCAGTGAACAAAAGGAACTCAACTCAGCTTTCTTATATGAAATAATAAAAACCTAACAAAATGAGTAAAACAATAGCACTGAAGATACTAGACAAGAAACAAGACAATGATACCTAGGAGACAAGAACAAATGACACGAGCCACAGAGTGCCCAGCTTACTGCCTTGGGAGAGTTTTCAGGCCGAGGAACAGGGAGGAGGTACCCAGACAGGGCCTGTGGTCTCCCCAAGTTGAGGAAATGGAGCTGGGAGTCCAAGGAAGCCAAGGTGGCTAGAGTTCACAAAGGAGACCAGCAATGAGTAGACAGCTGGAGAGAGAGAGAGAAATGAAGAAATCTACAAAGGCTCATTCTAGAACTTTTAGTTGAATACCAAATCAGCACTTACATGTAAGGGCCTATCCAAAGCCAGGAAGAAATCAGAGGGAACAAGGTCCAGCATTACACAAAGTGACTAATAACTAATACATTCTCCCAAAAGCCAGAACATCACATCAGAGGGATAAGAAAAACAGGAGAGGGCTGGAAAGATGGCTTGGTGGGTAAGTGTTTGCAGGGCAATCCTGATAACTTGAGTTTAACACCTGGAACCCATGGGAGGAGAACAGAACTGACCCCCAAACATTGAAGTTGTTGCCCCCTTACCTCCACACACTCACCATGGCATGTACATCCTCACACTCTTAAACAGAGCCAAACACACACACACACACACACACACACACACACACACACACACACACACACACATACAATACATACATACATACACACATACACACATACACACACACACACACACACACACACACACACACACACACACACACACACATGCAAGCACACAGGGAAAAATTTATAAGACTAATACAAAAGCAGGAAATTCTACCCTGTAATGAAATAAGAATTAATCAAACCAGTAATGAAATGCAGATAACTATTAGACAAGTCCTTTAAAACAGTTATAATGGTTAAATAAGCAGAAAGCTAGAGGAAGCAAGCAAGTAATAACAAAACACTTAAAAATTTGGTAGGCAGTGGTGGCACACTCCTTTAATCCCAGCACTCAAGAGGCAGAGGCAGGCAGATCTCTGTGAGTTCAAGACCAGCCTGGTCTATAGAGTTCCAGGACAGCCAGAACTGTTACACAGAGAAATTTTGTCGGGGGGGGGGGGGGGGGGGGGGGGGGGGCAGGGAGAAAGAAGAAAAATTTAAAATTTGAGCCATATTACTAACTGCCTATAATCCCAGCACTTGAAAGGAAAAGGCAGGAGGATCCGGAGCTTAGACTACCTGAAACTTGATTCAAAAAAATAAAATTAAAAATTTGAAATTATAAACATAAAAATCACAAGGTTTAACAGGAAAAACTAGTTCACAGCACATAAAACCAAGTAATGTTTGTTTATTGTACATGGTGTGATATATGCATGTCTTTGCAAATGTGTGGAGCACAAGGGTGGACACACCTATGCATGTGAGCATATAAGCCAGAGGCTGACATCAGATGTTTTGCTCTATGACCTTCCACCTTATTTTTCTAGACAGGGTCTCTCACTGAGCCTGGAGCTTACCAACTGGCTAGACTGACTTGATAGAAAATCACAAAGATTCCCCTAACTCTGCCTTTCTGTGTTGGAACCACCCTTCCTGGCTTCTTATGTGAGTGCTGGGAATCCAAACCCAGATCCTCATGCTTATGTAACAAGCACTTCACTGCTGAGCCATCTCCCCAGACCCTCAAGTAACTTTCAATAACCTGAGTGAAA
This sequence comes from Peromyscus californicus insignis, assembly GCF_007827085.1. Taxonomy (NCBI): domain Eukaryota; kingdom Metazoa; phylum Chordata; class Mammalia; order Rodentia; family Cricetidae; genus Peromyscus; species Peromyscus californicus. Next base: position 71,107,472 of record NW_026294606.1, on the reverse strand, counting down.
CAAGGGGGAAAGAACTCCGAAAGGTGAACTTCAGTTAGCTTAACAATGTCAAAAAACCAAATGTATTGATAGTCAGAGTCCCAAAGGAGATAGTACAGAAAACATAAAGAGAACCTAATAGTAACTCTTTTTTATCTGGTTAAAAATGTGGACATAGATCCTGTCTGGGGGTGGGGGTAGGGGACCTCAAGTATACCCCAAGCATGTTAGCTCACACCTGTAATCCTAATGCCTGGTAGGCAGAACCAGGACAGCCACTGCAAGTTTTTAGGTGGCAGGTTCCAGGTGAGCTAGGCCTCCATGGCAAGAGCTTTGTTTAAACAACTAGAGAGAGGAGCTGGAGAGATTGTTCTCTTCTAGAGCACCCGGACTCCAGTCCTAGCACCCAAACAGCAGAGTTCAGGCATCTGAACTCTAGCTCCAGGGAATCTAATGTCCTATAGCCACCTGCATACACATGGCAAATACACAAACACACATATATACACATAATTAAAACTAAAAAAATTATAATTATACATAAAAAGGCACCCTAATAAATATCAACTACCAGAATCCAGAAAGCTAAAACAAACAAGTGGGGTAGCACATGCTTTTAATCCCAGGACTAAGGAAGCAGAGGCAGGCTTATCTCCCAAAGCCAGATCAAGTTCCTGGTCTACAGATCAAATTCCAGGACAGCCAGAATTATACAGAGAAACCCTGTCTCAAAAAAAACAACAACAAAGCCGGGCAGTGGTGGCGCACGCCTTTAATCCCAGCACTCGGGAGGCAGAGCCAAGCGGATCTCTGTGAGTTCGAGGCCAGCCTGGGCTACCAAGTGAGTTCCAGGAAAGGCGCAAAGCTACACAGAGAAACCCTGTCTCGAAAAACCAAAAAAAAAAAAAAAAAACAACAACAACAACAACAAAAAAGGAAAATTAAAACATGATAAATCATACAAGATCAGAAACAAAAAAATTCCTTCATGTAAAGAAAAATGTCATATTGTCACAAAATTAAAACTAAAACTCAAATGAGGACATAGGCACTACTTTCAAAGGACTTACACCATAGTTGAATGGGAACTGTACAGCATTTGATATATGTATTTTAAAGGTTTCAGCTTGACTAGGCATTGTGGAACACACCTTTAATCCCAGAACTCTAGGAGGCAGAGGCAGGACTGATCTACACAAAGAGTTCCTTCCAGAACAGCCAGGGCTACATTCAGAGACTGTCTCAAAATGAAAGGAAAAAAACAAGCTCAGCGTGGTGTTCATCCTAGCACGTAGTAGGTAGAGGCTAAGAAGCCAAGGGCTGGAGCTGGGGATAGTTCAGTGTTAGGATATTTGCCAAGAATGCACAAGGCTATGGTTTGAGCTCTAAAGTGTGAAGAGGGCACAGGCAGAAAAAAGGTAAGAGATGTTTCAAATGAGCAAGACACCCATGGGCTTAAAATTTAACTTAAAATAGCCAGGCAAAGTGGCACATGTCTTTAATCCCATCACACAGGAGGTCTACAGAATTCCTGGACAACCATGACTACACAGAGAAACCCTGTCTCAAAAAAGAAAAAAATTAACATAAAATGGATCACAGATTTAAATGTAAACCACCATTTCTTAAAAAAAAAAAGGGAGGGGTGGTGAGGGGGGATTGCTAGGGTCTAGCCTTACATAAAAAGCTATAAAGCTATTAAATTTAACACCAAAAGGATAATCCATTAAGAAAATACTACGTATTAGACTAAAATTTATCTCATACATAGAATCTAGATTAAAACACAAAAACAAAAACCAGAGCTGGAGAGAGATGGCTCAGCAGCTAAAACAGTGCTGGCTACTCTTGCAGAGGACCCAGTTCCTGTTTCCAGCACCCACATACCAGGTCGCAACCATCTGCAACTCCAGTTCCAGGGATCCAGTGCCCTCTTGTAGCCCATGGACACTGCACATGTGCAGTACACATACACACACAAGTAGTCAAAACACTCATACACATAATAAATAAAACTTATTTTTAATTTTTATTTTATGTGTATTGGTGTTTTGTTTACATGTATGTCTGTGTGAGGGTATTGGAGCCCATGGAGCTGGAGTTAGTTTTGAGCTGCCATGTGGATGCTGGAAAGTAAGCCCAGGTCCTAATTAATGGCTGAGCCATCTCTCCAGCCTCCAAGAATAAATGAATCTTTTTTTTAAAAAAAAAAAAGAGAGAGAGAGAGATTTCCAACAGACAGAGACCATTACATAAAACAACTATCAATCAAAATACATAGTTGTGGAGCAGACCTGCAATGGTTACATCTACAAACACTTCAGTACCTAAGGCTTAGGGAACATTGTGGAAGAATGGCGGAGATTACAAGACCAAGAGAATCAAGGAGTTCACTGTGAGACTGTGTCCTCTGGTAGTGTCAGAAGCTACTCCTGTAAAGCCTCACTACCATGACTGTCTAACCCTGAGCTCAATAAGGACAACAACAGACATGCCAAATTGGAGAGTGAGGGGAAGCCTATAAGGCCTCAGCCTACACAAAGAATTACCGGCAACGGAGGAATGCTGAGAGTCAGAGGCCCATAATCCCAGCATTCTGAATACTGAATGGAAGGATCCTAAGTTCAAAGCCAGTCAAAACTACAAGTCAAGAAGCTGGCTCCAAACAAAAGATAGACCAAGGAGGATAAAGTATATTTGAAAGAGAGGGGGGAAAACATTCAACACTCCACTGCCCCCAAAATTAACAGGAGGAGAAAATCCATTCTTACAAATTTTCCCATCCTATTTTCAAGGTAAAAGGAGTAAAAATAGAGATTATGAGACTTGAACAATGGCAAAAATTAGTAAAATAAATCTATGAGACGATCCAGCCATGAAAGAGTACTGTTCTAATAAATGATGGTACACCTCTAACCTTATCACATAGACGTTACTACACTTTACTTCTATTCTAAAATAATGTCAAGTTTACATTCATGAGACTGTCAGTTCAAGTCTATCTATCTATCTCAGAAACACACACTGAATACATAAACTAAAGCATATAACAGCATATTTAAGATCACCAATTTTTGAAGTACCCAAGTCTCAAGCTATTTTTCACAGGACCCTGAACAAAATATATTTATCTATGTCTCACATTTCCTCTTTGATTAAGAAAAAAGTGCTGCAGGAAAACTGGGAGTGATAGCACACACCTATAATCCCAGCATCTGGGAGGTCAATGGGCAGAGGCCAGCCTGGGTTACACAGTAAGAGAGATCCTCCCTATATTTCTTTAAAAAAAAAAAAAAAAAAAGGAAGGGAGGGAGGGAGGGAGGGAGGGAGGGCAGGAAGCGGGGGAGAAAGAAGAAGACATGAGGCTTAAAATGCTCACTAGGAGAGTTGGCTTGGCAGGTAGGAGCACTCGTTACTCTTGTTTCTGTAGAGGACATGGGTTCCATCCCCAGCACCCACAATACCAATACTCTCCCCTGACCTCAGTGGGCATCAGGCACATATGTGGTGAAGACATACATGCAGGCAAAACACACAAAGAAAGCAATAATACAATTTTTTAAAGATGCTCAATAGTGTATGCCAAAATCGATAGATAAATAAACAGTGCCTGCATATCTCATGTCAGCATGGTCCTTGTTGAAAGACATGTGACAGAAAAGTTGGCTTAGTGGTTAAAGAACAATTATTCTTGCAAAGGCCTGGGTTGGATTCCCAGCAGCCATGGGGAGGCTCACCACTTCCTCAGACACCAGGCATTACATGAGATACACAGACATACATGCAGGTACAACACTCATACAAAATAAATCTTTAAAAAAAGTAAATTAAAATAAAATGTATAGAAAAGAAAGACTAAAATAATGCACTCCACTATATAAGCTCATAGTGTATAAGCTCATGCTGTAGCATAAGAGTGCTATGCTATTTTGTAGCTGAGAAAATGAGGCTTAGTCAACAATAAAAAACCTGACCAAGCTGGGCAGTGGTGGTGCATGACTTTAATTCCAGCGCTCCAGAAGCAGAAGCAGGCAGATCTCTGGGAGTTTGAGGCCAACCTGGTCTACAGAGCGAGTTCCAGGATAGCCAGGGCTACATTGAGAAACCCGGTCTTGAAGGAAAAAGGGAAAAAAAAGATGAGAGAAAACCAGACATTTTTAGAGATTTCTTTTTTATGTGTGTAGATGTTTTACCTACATGCATGTATGTGTACCACTTGCATGCCTGGTACCCAGAGAGGTCAAAAATGGGTAGCAGGGAAGTGGAACACAGGGTCCTATGCAAGAGCAAAATGCTCTTAACTGCTGATCGATCTCCAGCCCCCAGAGACCACTTTTGTAAGTACCTTAAAGAAAGTAATTTTCAGTCAGGCAGTGGTGGAACACACACCTTTAACCCTAGCAGGCAGATTTCTGTGAATTCAAGGCCAGCCTGGTTTACAAAGTGAGTTCTTAAACAGCCAGAACTGTTAAAAACCCTGTCTCAAAAAATCCAAAAAAGACAGAAAGAAGGAAAGAAAAAAAGAAAAGATTTTTTCTCTGGGGCGGCACTGCATTCTAGTCTCAGCCCTCAGGAGGCAGAGGCAGGCTGATCCGTGAGTTTAAGACCAGCATGATCAACACAGCAAGTTCTAGTTCCGACAGGAGTACACAGAGAGGCCCTGTCTCAAAAATAAACACACAAATAACAGAAGAAAAAAAGAAATTTTATGGAGTTTTGGGGTCTGCTTTCTTTTTTCTTCTTTCTTTTCTTTGGGGAAGAAGGGGTGCTGGAATCAAAGCCAGGAGCTTATACACACTATACTACATAAGCAATCTACAACTGAGCTACATCCCTAGCCTTCCTTTACTTTTAGTAAAATTACAAAATAGTAGAAAGAAAATGTTTTGCCCTGTACTAATACTTCAACTATGGGAACTAAGTGGTATTTTAACAATAGGAACAAGCAATCCCTATCCTCCTAGGAGATAAGATTGAGAGAACAAATGGGAGAACTGGGAGAATGAGATCAATGAGGAAAAGGCAGACAATGTGTATTCATGTGCATACAGAAAGACTTGGAAAACCAATAATGAGGAGCTGAGCCACAGTAAGAGTACTGATGCAAGTTTGAAGCTAGTTTAGTCTACACAAGCAGGAAAGGAATTAACAACAAAAACTGTGCTTTACTTAGGGCCAGAAGCAACAGAACTGAAGGAGAAAGAAATATATGAACAAGTTTTTGGTGCTGAGAATTGAATCCAAGGATTCCCATCTGATGCTAAGTAAACACTACCACTGAACCATACCCCTAGGCCTTAGGAGGAGGAGAACTTTTTTGCCATTTTTTTTTTTTGCTTTTAACGTTTTATTATTTTATAATTTTGGTTGTGAGCCTAGCCTTTAACGGCTGAGCCATCTCTCCAGCCCTATTTTTTTTATATTTTAACGTTTTCTTTTTTCTTTTTTTTCCGGAGCTAAGGACCAAAGCCAGGGCCTTGCACTTGCTAGGCAAGCACTCTACCACTGAGCTAAATCCCCAACCCTGACATTTTATTTTTTATACAATGTCAATTGTATCACACTACAAAAATATGAAAACTTAAGGGGTGGGGCTAGTGAGATGGCTGTTCACTTGCAACAGACCTACATTCAGTTCTCAGCACTCACTCATGTCATACTGCCTGTAATTTCAGCTACAGGAACTGACCTTGATGGGCACCTGCATTCACAGGCACATACCCACCCAACACACAAAATGTAAAAAAAACATTAAGTAACCAAATAAAGCTATTGCAATAATCTAGGAAAAAAACAAAACAAAACAGGGCTTAGAGCCTCACGGCAATCATACCAGAAGGAGAAAAATTAACAATACTGTCCCCATGAATGAGATCATCAAATAAACAAGCAAGAAGAGCAATCGCATCACTTAAATTTTACAGTAAGAAAATAGTGTCAAGAGGAATCAAAACAGCACTGTTCAAACACCTGGGGTAAAAACAAAGTAACAGCAGGGCAGTGGTGGCACACAACCCCAGCACTCGGGAGGCACAGGCAGGTGGATCTCTGTGAGTTTAAGGCCAGCCTGGTCTACAGAGCAAGTTCCAGGACAGCCAGGGCTACAATGAGAAACCCTGTCTCAAAAAACAAAAACCAAACAAACAAACAAACAAACTAGTAGTGTTTAGAAAGTCATGAAGAGGGGCTGGAGAGATGGCTCAGAGGTTAAGAACACCAGCTGCTCTTCCAGAGGTCCTGAGTTCAATTCCCAGCACCCACATGGTGGCTCACAATCATCTGTAATGAGATCTGGCTCCCTCTTCTGGCCTGCAGGGATACATGCAAACAGAATACTGTATACATAATAAATAAATCTTTTTTAAAAAAAAAAAGGAAGTCATGAAGAAACTTGAACGATCTCTGGAGCTCTAATTTTGTTGTCTGGGGTTCTTAACCAGGTCTCATGTAGCATGGAGGCTGGGCTTCACACTTCTGATCTTCATGTTTCCACCTCCCAAGTGCTAGGATTATTAATCTGTATCACCACACCTAGCTTGGCAAAATGGTTTAAATGTCAAAAATCAATCAAGTAGAATCAAATTAATGAAAAAAAATTAGATTTGGTCATTATAATAACAGCAAAATAACTCGTGGAAGAATTAAAAGCCAAATATAGTAGTTTGAAGGATAAACAAACATATTTATAATATTCTATGTACTTAGGCTTAAATTTTCAGAAAAGTACTTAAGGTAGTAAAGGACCTATATAATAATAATAATAAAGTATTAAAAGCCAGAATTATAAGCCATCTAGTGTTCATCTGTTCATAATATTCCCTTTCTTCAAACAGCACCCACCCACCAGAATCAGGGAACTGCTCTTACCCCTGACTCCAACTATGTAGCTCTAGTGAGGGCTGCAATTCATAGAACCCTCCCCATTCCAGCCAGAGGGATGGTGGGTACATGATCCAAGACAGGTCAGAGTCCTTCTCAGAATTCTTCAAAAGAGCCCCTTTTTCCTGGTAGAAGGGGCTGGGAAGATGAAAGTCAAGAGCTGCCAGCAGTCATGGTTCCAGCCTCATGTAGTAGAGAGTCTGTAGTATAAGAGAATGAAATCAACATGCAGAGAAGCAGAGATAAGAAGTGAAGTCCTAACCCCAATGAAAAGAGGAAGAGAAAACAAATATACTAAGATTAATGTGACTGATGCACCTAAAGACCAGATTTGATTCTGGGCTGCCTAGTATCGAAGACAAAAGAAAAACACAAAGTGTTTCACTTATCTAACAAAAAGAAGGAAATTTCCAAGGTTGATTGTTTTTTTTTTTTTTCTGATCCTAAGTAAAGATCTTCTTAGGCAGGGAACTTTATTTAATGGTCACCAAAAGGAAACAGGGATAATATAGGTAGGCAGTGCCCATGATGAAAGTGTGAACAGCAAAGGCAGATTGCAAATGCTCTCAGTTATAATGACAAGTAGTTATTTCTCAATCATTAAGCTAAGAGAATATGGCAGAGAGCTGACAAAGTAAACTACTGTTTATTCTTCCACGAAGTTTGCCAATGAAGGGGAAAAGATCAATGGTGAACATATAAAAGGAAAGCAGAACCAAAGGGAAGATTCCAATCTTTTGTGAGTAGGAAAAATCAAGTAAAAACTGACAAATTGAAGATAGAAGCCATTAGCTACTACCTTCTAAAGCAAGACCTCAAAAAAAGCCTGACATGGCAGCATATGCCTATAGTATCAGTACTCAGAAGGCTGAGGCAGGAGAATTTCAAGTTGGAAAACAATTGAAAAAGTAGTGCAGGTAGTTCATTTCATTTAAAAGCTATCTTCTCTCTCCCTCAAGTATCTATTGGGTAACAATAGTGAGATACAAAGGCATGAAGCCACAAATATAAAAAGCAAAAAAATAGCTCTAAAATTCTAGACATTAAAAAGGACAGATAAGAGGTAAAGAACTTCCAAGGAGAATAGGGTGTAGCTCTGTAGCAGTGTGTGCTTAGCATGTAACAGGCACTGGACTCGACCAGCACCAAAACAAGAAAACCTACAGACTGCATAAACCATAAATAAGACAATTCCAAAATTAATTCACCATGTGTTACATAGTTTGGAAAACAGGAGAAACTAGATCCCAGCCAACGCAGGATGGAGGAATTCATGTGTACAGTGAGAGGCCATGAATATACAAGTGTTTTCTAGTAAGGGTGAAATCAGGAAGAGCTAGATGTAACTGGAAAAGCAATCAAATCAATTTCATCTCTCCACTACACACTACCAGGTAACTATCTTTCTTCTCTACAAAGAAACTACAATGGTGAATTTTCTGGAGATAGTAAACCAAAAGAAATCGAGGCAGGTACCAGGGACGGTGGCATACACCTGCAACACCAGCACTCATGAAACAGAGGCAGTTCAAGACCAGCCTGATCTATGTAAGGAGTTGGAGGCCAGCAAGTACTATATTGTAAGTCCCTGTCTTTTAAAAGAGAAAGGTAAGTAAACCTAGACCACAAGACAGGACAGCTGAGACAGAACAGTGAGATCATACTAAAAATGAAGAACTAAATGGAAGCCTAGGAACAAAACAGTATTTCAGAAAATTAAAACAAAGCAAAACCTCAACAGAACTTCAAATGATTATATTAAAGAATTAAAAAAACAAAGTAAACTATCACATGAAAATAACAAAAGAAAAACTGGGGGCTGGAGAGATGGCTCAGAGGTTAACAGCACTGACTGCTCTTCCAGAGGTCCTGAGTTCAATTCCTAGCACCCACATGGTGGCTCACTACCATCTGTAATGAGATCTGGCACCCTCTCCTGTATGCATAATAAATAAATAAATAAACAAACAAACAAACAAATAAATAAATAAATAAAGGGCTTCTTCTTCTAAAAAAAAGAAAAACTGAAAGTTAAATACAAAATACTAAATAAAAATTAAGATCAATTAATAACAGAGGATCCAAGGCCCAAACTCAAAAGCATACCAAAAAAAAACACCTCAAATTATGAATATAAAAAAATGAGGAAATTATCAAAGATATAATCCAAAAACATTTCTCTGACCTGAACTAATTTTTCCTAACATGAGTTAACAACTTAGAAGAATGTGTGCCAGGTCAGGCAGGGTGGTGCACGCCTTTAATCCCAGCACTTGGGAGACAAAGGCAGGTGGATGGAGGCTAGCCTGGTCTACAGAGGGAGTTCCAGGACAACCAGAGCTACACAAAGAAACCCTGTCTCCAAAAACCAAGGGAAAAAAGATTGTGTGTCCAGAATAATCACTAAAAAAAAAAGTAAACTAGTATTACAGTATCAGAATTAACCTGGATAAGAAGAAAATATTAGCCAGGTGTGGTACACACACCCTTGGATCTCAGCACTGGGAGGCAGATCTCTGCCAGTTTAAGGCCAACCTGGTCTACAATGTGTTCCAGGGCAGCCAGGGCTATTAACACAGAGAAACTCTCTCTGGAGAGAAAAAAAAAAAAGGAAAAAGAAAAAGAAAAAAATATTAAAATCCTGGTTGCAGATGAAGTTCACTGATAGAGAACATGCCTTACATGGGAGAGAGTCTGAGTTCAATCCCTAGCATTTGGAGAAGAGGGTATTAAATTCTGAAAGAACATTCACAAATAATTAGAAACTGACAGTACATGGCTATAATCTTAGTACTTGGGAGACAGAGGAAGAAGATGGCCTCCAAAGTCAAGACTAGTCTAGATCATATAGTGACTTCACATGAACACGGGTTACAGAGTGAGACAAGAAAGGCAGCATAGGCTAAATATGCAAGAGGTCCTGGGTTCACTTTGCAGCAGCTCACACACATACAAAGGGAAGACCAAAGTGATGGAAAGGAGAGAAAAATGAAAAAGATGCTAAAAAGAAAGCTCATTCTGCCTGGCAGCAGTGGCGCACGCCTTTGATCCCAGCACTCTGGAGGCAGAGGCAGGTGGATCTCTGTGAGTTCGAGGCCAGCCTGGTCTACAGAGTGAGTTACAGGACAGCCAGGACTGTTTCACAGAGAAACCCAGTCTTGGGGGGGAAAAAAAAAAGGAAAAAGAAAATTCAATTTATAGACTACCATGAAGATTAACTATATAGATCTTTTTCTGGTTTGTTTTGGTTTTGTTTTGTTTTTTTTTTTGAGACAGAGTCTATGTAGTCCTGGCTTTCCTGGAGCTCATTATGTTGATCAGGCAGGCCTCAAACTGCCTCCTGAGAGCCAGGATTAAAGGTATGGGCCACCACATCCAGCCTAACCATATAGAATTATAAGAGGAGCAATTACAAAATACACAAAGATTTAGCTTGGGTTTTAAGAGGAAATTTTTTTTTTTTTTTTTTAATTTAGGGCCATAATAATGGCTCCAAGGGTAAATGTACTTGCTGCCAATCCTGACAATCTGAGGTACCAATATAGTGTAAGGAGAGAAGGAAGGAACTTCAAGCTGTCTTCCAACATCTACATATGCACAAGAGACAAGCACGCACACACATATACAAATAAAAACAAACTGGTTAAAGAAAAAATGGAGCAGAGCATGGTGGTGGACACCTTTAATCCCAGCATGTGGGAGGCAGAGGCAGGTGGATCTCTGAATTCGAGGCCAGCCTGGTCTACAAAGCAAGTTCTAGGGCAGCCAGGGCCACAAAGAGAAACCCTATTTGGGGGTGGGGGGTAGGGGGGGATGACCCAGGTGCATTTCCCAGCACCCACATGCCAGCTCACAACAGTCTGAAACTCCAGTCCCAGAGGATACAATGCCATCATCATCTGGTCTCCATGGGCACTGCATATACCTGATGCACAGACAATACATATGCATTTCCGAACTTTCACACACAAACAATAAAAATACTATATCAGGTGTGGTGGTGCATACCTTTAATCCCAGCACTTGGAAGGCAGAGGCAGGATCTCCTCTATGAATTCAAGGCCAGCCTGGTCTACAAAACAAGTTCCAGGAAAGCCAGGGCTGTTACACAGAGAAATCCTGTCTTGAAGTGGGGGAGGGGGGAGGAAATACCACGAAATAAAATACAAAGTCAAAACTAAAAATGAATCAATGAACCCATCTTCTCAAAAGCATGAATGAAAATGGGTAGTGATCTACAGATGGTTTAGGGTGAAACCTTTTTGGTTTTTGTTTTGGTTTCTTTTCCCCACAGACAGGGTTTCTCTGTATAACAGTCCTGGCTGGACTTGCTCTGTAGACCAGGCTGGCCTTGAACTCACAGAGATCCTCCTGCCTCTGCCTCCAGAGTGCTGGGATTAAAGGGGTGCACCAACACCGCCCAGTTTAGGCTGAAATTTTTTAACTCATTAGATAAACAATAAGCATAAATATGAAGACAGCTAGTTTCCATAATATAAGCACACACACAAAACAAATAGAAGACATGAAAAACAGAATGAAAGTCTCACACACCTAAATCATAGTTAGAGAAGAAAACTGAATGAGTTGACAGTATTTGAAGACAAGGAAGATAGTACATTTTTTTCCTTTTTGAGTTCAGGGTCTCACTCTGTAACCCAAGGTACTCACTATGTAATGCTACCTGACCTCAATCCTCCTGCCTCAGCCTCCAAAGTGCTGAGGCTACAGGTGTCAGCCATCATACTTTTCTTCTAGAAAAGAACATATTCTGAAGTAAAAGAACATTGCTCCTTGGATGAAAAAAGAAGGCCAAGCCTGAAGAGAACAAGCTGTCAACTGTCTATTCAAACATACCAGAAAGCAGACTAGAATGAAATCTTACTTCCAGCTAAATAGCTATTATTCTAGAATTCAAACTAACACACAAAAGCACAAAAATGAAAATGCTAAACACATGTATACCAAATAACTTCAAAATAAAGGCAAATGGGCTGGAGTATAGCTTAAGGGTAAAACAGTGAGGACCTGGATTCAATCCCAGAACAAGAGAAGAAGAATGAACAAAGTACAGCATCACTGTGTCTACAGTCACAACTACTTAGGAGGACCAAGGGCCCATATAGTCCAGCATGGGCAGGACTGCAGCTTTGGCTCACTGGTTAAGGGTTTGCTTAGTATGTCCAAGTCCTTGGGTTTAATCATCAGCATCTTTTAATCTAATACATAGGCTGCTATTCCTGTAAAATAATACAAATTATACATACTCATAGATGTGTACATATGATAATATGACTACTGAAACGTGGTCTAAAAGAGAGTAAGTTTATAAAAATTAATTCAGACTGTGAAGAATAAAATAAAAATATCAACTTAAATCTTTTAATTTCTTTTTTTCTTTTGGGAGAGTGATGAAAACAGTCTCAATAACTGAGTGCAGGAAATAAATTTGCCTATTAATAATCTGTTAGGGGCTGGAAAGATGGCTTAGTGATGTACTGGTCTTAGAGGAACAGTCTCGTTCTCAGTATCCACAACAAGCTCATGGGCTGTAACTTTTAGCTACAGGAAATCTAATTTCCAAGTCCACAGAGGCCACAAACACAGATAATAAAAAATAAATTATAAAACTGGAATAAGTGAAGGCCTGTAATCCCAGCACTTGGGAGGCAGAGAAAGGATGATTAGAAGTTCAAGGTCATCCTCAGTTATACAATGAGTTTTCAGTTAGCTTGGGCTATGTGAGACCTTGTTTCAATAACAGAAATATTTTTTTATTTTAGGTAACTGGAGAGATGGGCTTAGTCATCAGTGGGAACAGTACTGGTTTAAGAATGCACACTGTTCTTGCAGAGGACCCTCATGTTCAGTTCTCATGCAGCTCAAACACCTTAACTCCAGCCCCAGGGCCTTTTCAGGGACAACACATACATTTTCTTTTTTTTTTTTTTTTTTAATTTAAAAAATTTTAAGAAATTTAAGGCCACCCTCAGTTATACAATAAGGGAGTTTTGCTTGTATGTTTTGTTTTTTTGGTTGTTGTCTGACTGGGGAAGTTTTGCTTGTATGTTTTGGTTTTTTGTTGTCTGACTGGGGTCTTTTGGTTTTTTGGGGGGGAGATTTTATTGTTGTTTTGTTGGTTTTGAAACAGGGTCTCACTCTACAGAGACCAGTCTGGCCTAGAAACCACTATGCAATTCAGACTAACCTCAAACTCATAGCAACCCTCCTACCTCAGCCTCCCAAGTGCCGGCATAAGCCACCATGTTTGACATTTCGATTTTTCTTTTCCTTTTTTTTTTTTTTTTTTGAGACAGCATCCCAAGCTACCCTCCAACTCAAAATCCTCTCCCTACCTCTAGAATGCTGGGATTATGCACATGTTTCACCATGATAAAAACTCCAGGTCTTTTTTTTAAGGTTACATTTATTTGGTTTTGTTTTTTGTTGTTTTATTTGGAGGTATGACTTGGAATGTGAGTGGAGGTCAGAGAACAACTTGTGGCATGTATGTTCCCAGGGTCAAACTTAGGTTGGTGGTCTTGGTGACAAGTTCCCTTACCCACTGAGCCATCTCAGGGCTTTCATTTGTCCTCTCTTCTATCACCTCTTCTTCAATCACTATTACTCTGAGAAACTTTTGCTTGTTCCTAGGGCCTTGGGCTTTGAAGTACACATTCTACCCACTGAGCCATACTTCCTACATAATTGTTATTAACGATGGTAAAGTCACTCTAGAGTAACTAACTGCGATGTCACTCAGTCACCCATCACTCTTCCTTTTAAGGTGTTCCCAGTGGATTTCAATGTCCTCTCTTTAAGGTCGTCCTTCATCTCTGAGAGTATCATCCTGTACCTTTTTCTAATCTCACCTTTTAAATGCATTCTACATACTATCCAACAAAAACTGTTTTCTTGGCCAGGCAGTGGTAGCAAATGTCTTTAATCCCAGCACATGGGAGGCAGTGGTAGGCGGATCTCTGTGAGTTCGAGGCCAGCCTGGTCTACAGAGCAAGTTCCAGGACAGGCTCCAAAGCTACACAGCAAAACCTTGTCTTGAAAACAAAAAACAGTTTTCTGAAAATGCTGCTTTATCTTTCTGGATCATTACTATACCATATCTGTCAAAGTTCTTAAAACCAGCTTATAACTCTTTTCTGGCAAGTGAGAAAGCCATTTCTGATCAAGAATTCCCTAACTGTATTTGAGCAACTTGATCTGATCTTAAAGAGGCCTAGAGGTAGGCACCATATCTAAGTCAAACCAGTCCAGGGCAATTTTAACCAAAAGAATATCAGATTCAGATTGAGATTTTAGGCTCTTAGGACAGGAGGTACAGGTTGGAGAGACAACCTGTGTATATAAGAACTTGTCACCAGTACCACACATCAGCCCTGACCACCTGAGTTCAGATGCCCAGAACCCATGGAAAAGGCAGACTCAGTAGTACAAGCACCTGTAAGCCCAGCAAGCCTCTACAGAGGTAGAGCTGGGACATCTGCTCACAGGCCAGCTCACTTGTTTATGCAGAGTAAAAGAGACTCTCTCTCTCTCTTTTATCTTTTATTTTTACATTTTTGAGACAAGGTCAATGTAATCCTGACTATCCTGGAACTTGCTGTATTGACCAGACTGCTTCTGCCTCCTGAATGCTGAAATTAAAGCCATTTGCCACCATGATTCACCAAGACCATCTTAAAGAACTTGAAAGGTGGGGACTGATAAAACGGCTGTCCTCTAACTCACACTCTTTTTCAAGTGCACACGCACAGACACAGACACACAGACACACACCCCTATTTTTTTTTTTTTTGAATTCCAAAAGATTTTTTTTTTAAAAGCCATAAGCTACCTAGGTATGGCAGCCCTCACCAATCTCAGCACACAAGAGGTTGAGACAAGAGGTTAATAGTTTGAGGCAAGCCAGCCTGGTCTCCATAGTAAGTTAAAGACCTGTCTCAAAAAGAGATTGGGAGAGACAGAAAGGTGAAAAGAGGAGCTGAGAAATAGTCATCCCTCTCCACAGGAGGCAATATAAGAAGGTAGAAAATAACTTAATGGCTGCCTAGATTGCAATTCTAGATATGTATTTCCCTTAAAACTATAGCTTTCTAATCCATAAAATGAGAACTACTTCAGGAATTTGACAATTCAATGAAGTAATTGTTGTAAAACATTTAGTACAGTATCTGGAACATAGTTAAACTCTTGGAGAGGTTAACTCCTAGTCAATAATTTTCACAAAGATAAAGAAGGAAGGTACTGCAGAAGAGATAACAGGACTAGCTCAAGTTCTGTCCATATTAAGACTCTTGGTTCCTATATCCTTACAATAAAAGATACTCTGTTTTGTTCATACAAGCTTAGAATCGGACTTCTGTCTCATTACTGTCACTACAGGAATTTAAAAGACTATACCTCTTTTTTAATGGTTTCCCACATCCCACCAATTTAAATAAATTGAAATAAAACATGCTCCCAATATAGCTACCATATTTACCGTGACATTCTGACCACTTCCATAAAACAAAGGGATAAAAATGACTAGTATTTGAGGCATCCCCCCACATCCCAACCAGTACTTTTCCTCTCATGTATTTAATGCTTCTACCTTGTCCTCCTCATTTCACATTAGTGTTACTGAGAATCTGGTAATTCAAGCTAATTTCATTTGCTTAGAAACCACCCTAAACATAACATCCAACACAGAGAAAAAGTCAACAAGTAGACTTTCCATATTTCAAGTTTCTCCACACACACACACAAACTTTTGAAGCCCAGATTAGTCTCAAACTAGAACTCACTATATAGCCAAGGAAGACTATTAACTTTTGATCCCCTACCTTCACTTCCTGAGCATTAGGATTACAGATGTATATGACACCACACCCACTTTCATGCAGTACTGGGGTGGAACTTAGGGCCCCTCATGCACACTAAGCAAGCTTTCTACCAACTGAACTACATTCCCTCAAAGTCTTGAAATGTGCATGATTGACTTCATCTTCCATTTGCTAAGTCCTATTATTTTAACATTACAATAATTAGCTATAATTCTGCTACACTGGATTTTCACATACAATCAACTGAGATTCACTATCTTATATAAGCTACCGGGCCATAAGGGCTACTCACCTAGAACCACCCAAGGCAAAAATAAAACTTCTACTTTTGCTATATGCCTAAGAAAAGAGGTTGAAATGTCTGTTTTCTAACTTCAAGCCGAACCTCTCTCATTTCCCAAAAAGTCACCAAAGTGCTCACAAAGACGATGACAAGTTTAAAAAAACAGAAAACAGAAACCCTCTGCTGCTTGTCAAAATTGTTACCATGTGAAAACAAAGAGTACTGAAAGTTAAACTACACACCACAAATATAGTAAAATGACAGTCACTAAAGCCCTAAGATTTTCCCCCATACTTATTAAATCTAACAGAAACACCAGCAAGCCAGCTCTAGTAAAGAGATCCTGGGTAGAGCGCTGAAAATACCGTTCAGAGGTATAGTGTTTTCCTAACACGTAAGAGGACCTGAATTTAATCCTCAGTCCTGAATATCATTTCTTACCTCTACTTTTCAAAGTACCCTGTGACACTTAGACACTTATACATACACACATACACACACACAACATACATACACACACACATATACACACACACACAACTTAATTTTTCAGATTTTACAAAATCAGTTTAAAGCTTGAAGTCAATATTTAATATCTGGCATCCTAACCTACTTAAGTTTTTTTTAATATTTTTGATAAACAGTCCTTACCACTCTGGCTGCTCTCTCCTGAGATTCACATTTCCTGCAAAACCATGGTCCAGTAGGTACTTGAACAATGCCATAGCAAGCTGTGGGGAAACAAAATTGTTTGAATTTGAAAACATTTATATTTGAAAACTAAGAAAAAGATCTTTTTAACCCTACCAACTACTTCTCACTATTCAACACCTTGCTTTATAAATTATTTTATATAATGTTGAGTGTACATTTAATTAATAAGTAAAACTATAACAATAAAATTTAAAAATTCAACCTTCTGAGTTATTTCCACTAATGTCCAAAAAGTGTTTGGTATGACAGTACATAAATGTAATCACAAAACTCTATAGAGGCTAAACCAAGATGATTCTAAGTTTCAAGTCACTCTGAACTACACAGAAACTCTATTTTCAAATAAGTCAAAATGCTACAAATGTTAGGTTTTTTTAATTGCATGTTGGGATATTGTTTTTCAGTGATTATGTAAACTTAGCACAAGTTTATGTAAAGAATAAATCAGAAATTCATTGATTCATTCCTTGCCCTATAGTTTAAGTACCAAGTGTTTCCTGTTGCTTTGAGGTAGGATTTCACTGACTCAGCCTCTTAAAGTGCTGGGACTATAAGCACACAAATGAATGAAACAACAAAAACAGAGATTAAGAACAAAATAATAAGACTAAGACAAGCAACAGATACAAAAGAAAATATGCCACAGTGAAATACTTGTGGGCTGCTAGGGTTGTGGCTTATCTCCAGCAAGCCTGTAATGTCAGCACTCAGGAAATGGAGGCCAACCTTTACCACACAGCAAATTCAAAGCCAGCCCAGGTTATTCGATACTAAAGTGATAGTTTATGGTACAGCACTCTGCATAGCATGTTCAAGGTCCTGAGTCTAATCCCCAGCACTTAAAAAAAATTATGTGAAATATCCAAAAAAGGCAAATAAATAGACAAAGTTGTGGTAATCTAGGTATATGAGAATCAGGTAGAAACAAGAAGTGACTTCTAATGGATCCAAGCTTTTTATTAGGGTGATGAAAAGGATCTAAAACAAACTGTGGTAGTGTTTGCACAACTCTATGAATATATCAAAAACCACTGGATTATACACACTCCAAACAGGTGAACTGCACAGTATGTAATTGTATTTCAATACAACTGTCATAAAAAAAACTTTATATAATTTGCATACCACAAGTATTCTCATTCTCACCTACCTAATTCACAGCCTCATTTTTTAAAAATATTTTAGAATATATTTTATTTATTGTATATACATGTGTATGTCAATTTCCAGGAATTTGTTCTCTCCTTCCACTATATGGGTCCAACAGTTGATTTCAAGGCTTAGCAAGAAGTTCCTTATAACTAGACCATGTCACTGGCCCAGTCTCCTTGTTTATAAGGGGACGGGGTTGTTTTGTTTTCAACTGGGCAAGGTGTACTCCCAGCACTCAGGAAGTTGAAACAGAGGACCTCAAGTTCAGGCCGGATTGGGTTACACAGTGAGAATCTGTCTGGGGGGGGGGGGGGGGGGGAAGGCTACTGGAGCAGCTCACAGATTAAAAAAAAAAAAAACTTTGTCTAGCATGAACAAAGTCCTGAATCTGATCCTCAGCATGAAAAAACAAAAGGAAAAGGAGAAAAAAGTTTGATTTGTTGTTTGGTTTAGCAACTTACAAAATGTTTTTCCTATTTATTTATTCTTGTGTCCGTTGTAGGGGCCAGTGTGCCAGTAGAGCAGCAGAGGTCAGAGGACTTTCAGCAGGTGGCTCTCTCCCTCCCACCATGAGTCTCAACCATCACACTGGTCAGGCTGGTGGCATGTGCCTTTCACCCACTGAGCCATCTCACTAGCTGAAAAAGTTGGTTTTAATGTTCATACTTAATTTGTTAAGATTTTAAACTTTTCTGAGAACTTATAAACACATTCAATTCCATCTTACTCAGCAGAAAATGTCTTAAAATATTGGGAAACAATAAAATAAAATCAACAGAACTTTCTAAATACTAAGAGCTAAACTTTTTGACTCAAGAGTGTCCCATAGCACAGGTTGACCTCCAACTTGCTCCGCAAGCCCTAGGATGGACTTGAGGCTTTGACCCTACTGAGTGCTGAGATTACAGGGACATGCCTTCATGCTAGGTTTATTCCACACTGGTTTAAACCCAGGGCCTTGTGTATGATAACTACTTACTTCAACTGAACTACATGCTGTCCTAACTGAGTCTAGGCTGTCCTCAAACTCAAAAAGATCCTCCTGCCTGACCCTCCCCAGAGTTGTGATTACAGGCATAAACCACCATGCCTCGGCTAATCTCTTTTAAACCTGTGTAAGTCTAAGTAAAAAAAAAATAATAGCATCAATGACTTGATGGTAATCGTACACATCTGTAATCCCACCACTAGGGAGTCAAAAGTCAAAAAACTGGAGTTCAAGACCTGCATACCAATTCTGAGGCCAGCCTGGGCTACGTGAGACCCTGTATCAAAAAAGAAAAAAGAAACAGCATAGAGTCCAAACACACACTTTTATTTAAGCACCTCTAGAAGGGAAAATATTTAGATGTACATTTTCTGTATTGACAAGCAAAGATTACATAACAAAATAATTTCTGATCCAATTTATGAGATATGCCCTGGCCCCGGACAGAAAAGCAGAGGGGAAAAGGTATTGGCGAAATATATTTGAGCAAAGTGAAACAAGATATATGTACAAGAATGCCATAACCATTAATTTTTATCCCAACTAAAGATCGTAACATACACAAATGCCAATGAAAACAGAAATTATGTATGTCTGACATAAATTTTCATTCCTTTTTGCAAAAGACTCTCAAGTATCTAGGACAATGTATAACTTTCTCCTTTAAAAGAAACCAGTTAAGTTTCTTTTAAAGTTTAAGTTACTGTCTCAATATCATTACTTGTCTAAATGTGCCCCTCCCAAACGGTTATACTTGATTCTTTAAAGAATGCACTTTGGAGCCGGGTGGTGGTGGCTGCGGCGGCGCATGCCTTTAATCCCAGCACTCGGGAGGCAGAGCCAGGCGGATCTCTGTGAGTTCGAGGCCAGCCTGGGCTACCAAGTGAGTTCCAGGAGAGGCGCAAAGCTACACAGAGAAACCCTGTCTCGAAAAACCAAAAAAAAAAGAATGCACTTTGGGACCAGGAGTGGTGACGCATGCCTTTTAATCCCAGCATTTGGGAGGCAGAGGCAGGCAGATCTCTGAGAGTTTCAGGCCAGTCTGATCTAGCTCCAGTACAGCCAGTGCTGTTACAGAGGAAATGTCTGGGGAGGAAGGGGGTGAATGCACTTTGGGGTCAGATTTTGGCTCAACTGGCAGAGTGCTTGCCTATCCTACACAAAGCCCTGGGTTTCCTCCTCCTGATCGTGCAACCCAAGAACAGTAGTGCATGCCTGAAATCCTAGCACAGGGAAGGCATGAAGATAGCCTGGGCTACTGGAGACTCAAAACAATCTGGGGGTGTAATGGCATAGGCCTTTAATCCCAGTACCCTGGAGGCAGAAGCAGGAAACCCTCTGGGTCTTAAGGCAAACCTGGGCTATAAAATTAATTGAATTCCAGATGAGAAAGAGCTGATGAGACCCTGTGTCAAAATAATAAAAACTGAAATAAAAATTTCACTTTGGCATCTTATGCTCCAATTTCCCTTTCTCCTCTTTGGTAGGGCACTTCTCATTACATGACAACTTCCTTAGGCTCACACCTATAATTTCTGTACTTGAGAGCTAATGAAGGGGATTGCTGCATGTCTGGGTACCTGGGCTACATAGAAAGACCCTATCGAAAAACACAAAAACTTCCACCACTCAGTGTTAGCCTCAGAGATAGGAAGGGTGGATAGGCTGATGACCACACAGTAAGCCACCAAAACTATTACCTAGTCTTTCGTCCTGGATCCCTTTACCACTTGAAATGGACGGTCAGAAACTTCAATAACCAGAAAGATATCTTAGAGAGGTCCCCAGTATTTGGGGAGGGGGGGTGTGTGATTCAAAGCATTCTAATGATAGTACCCAAAAATAAACTTAAGACTCTTCTCTGGAGCCATGCAGGCTGTGCTGCAGCCACTGACCCGCTTTCCCCCAACAGCCCAAGTCAGCTCAGCCCAGACACTCCCTCCCTCATGGGCGCCTTCCACTGTCTTCACAGAAGCACCCAGTGGCAGGCAGGCAGCAGCGAGCGGGGTCTCTGCCAAGGAGCTTGGGGTGCAGCAGGGCCCAGCACCTTCCCTCGCTCCCTCCACCTGGAGAGGCAGGTTGCCCCAGACCACAGGAAGTCTCCTGACACACTGCGGCAGAGGGAGCTGGCAGGGCAGGGGAGGGGAGGGGAGGGGAGGGGAGAGGTGGGAGGGGAGGGGAGAGGTGGGGGGGGGGGAGGGAGGAGAAAGCCTCCGGTGCCCAAAGCCACCACACCGTCCTGGGGACTCCAGCGCGGGTCGCACGCTCCTACCCTCCCCAGGCGCAGACCCGGCCCGACGCAGGCAGCCAGGCAGCCAGGCACCAAATGACACTTGAGAGAGTGAGCGCGGAATCCCATGACAGCCCGGGGCCACACGCACTTTCTCCCGCAGGCCGAGGCACGGCCCGCGCCCGCGGCCACCACGCCGGGCTCCCGCGGCCCTGCGCACGGGGCGGGGCGGGGCCGCGGGCCGGCCGGCGGGCGGGCGAGCGGGCGGGCGGGCGGGCGAGCCGGGGGAGGGGCGGCGGTGGCAGTTGCCGCCGAGGGAAGGGGGGGGGGGGGCAGTGACGGTTGGGAGCAGGCCGGTTCGGCCCGGCGGGCGGTTGGGTGTTTACCTTGATGCACCGCGACGCTGCAGCCGTGCCCGTCGCAATAAACCAGCGGGTTCTCGGCCCAGCCTCTCTCGTCTGAGCAAACGCAACAGCCTCCAATCATTTCCTTCATACTATGGGAGACCTCGTCCTCCAGTGACACGGGCCGGTCGCTAGAGACCATCTAAGAGGGAGTTGGGGGGGACCATTAACAAACACGAGCAAGGCAGCCAGCGCTCCCCACACGCAGCCCCGTCGCCCGCCCGCTCCGCTCCGCTCCGCCCGGCCCCGGCCCCGCACGCCCGCCCGCCCGCCCGCTCGGCCGCTCGCTCACTCGGGCTTTGCCGCTCAGTCACTCACGTTCCGTACAGGAGTCAGGAGCCATGTCCTTGCTGACTCCCCCCCCCCCCACCTCCCCGCCACCGCCTCCTCCTCCTCCTCCTCCTCCTCCTCCGCGGCGTCCTCCCTCCCCACCTCCACCCGGCCGCTAACGCCGCCGCCCGAGGAGGGCACACATAATCAAGCAGGCCTCCGCACAGGCGCACTGGGGGGCTCCCGCTGGGCCCGGGGCGGCGAGGGAGGGGAAGGGGCTGCGCTTCCTCCTCCGAGCGTCACCCGGCGTGCGCGCCGGCCCGCCCTGCGGCCGGCGTCAGGGAGGCGGCCCCGGGAGAGGCGAGGCCTTGCGTGCGCGCCGCCGCGTCCGTGCCCCGGCCCCAGCCTACCTCCAGGTTTTCCCCTCCCCCGCACCGCTCGGCGGCGCCGAGGTGTGCGGAGGTGGGGGAACCGACGAGCGGAGCCGGCTGCTCGGCGCGGCCGGAGTGAGTCTACCGGAGGGCTCCGGGGCGCGCGCGGGGCCCGGGGACGTTGGGCCGCCCTCGCCTCGCGGGCCCCGGGCCGCGCGTGGGGCAGAGGCCGCGGCGGGCGGGGGCCGGAGTCGCTGAAGGGGGGTGCCCCCGGGGGGCGTCCGTCTCGCGTGGCACTGGGAACCTACCTGAAGGCCTGTGCCTCGAGAACTGGCCCGCGGGTAACAATGGTTGGGAGAGGGTGCCAGCTTCCATGAAGGGTGTAATGAAGCATGGCTTCCTGCAGTTGGCCGCTCTAACTTCCCAGTACTGTCGCAGCTTCACCTCCCATTAAATTCACGTCCTGGATCCCTCCCAAAGTTCACCCAGTGGAAGTGTTGCCATATCTACCGCCCACTTACGCA
The DNA here is from genome assembly GCF_007827085.1 of Peromyscus californicus insignis. Taxonomy (NCBI): domain Eukaryota; kingdom Metazoa; phylum Chordata; class Mammalia; order Rodentia; family Cricetidae; genus Peromyscus; species Peromyscus californicus. The sequence continues at coordinate 71,084,835 of NW_026294606.1, read as the reverse complement.
CCACCTTGGCCCCCGTGACAAATGAAAGTGCACCAGACAGGTCAAAAGCTTGTGTTTGGGTTATGCTCTGAGCCGGAGCCCCAAGACTACATTATAGCTTGGTAGGGATACAAATGATAGCGGGCATTAGCAACCTAATGGAGTGATCTGGAAAATGCAGCTATAGGACGAAGGAACCCACGTTCTAGCCTGTCACCAAAGGATAACACCAGAGTGTGGTGCTCACTTTTGCTTGAGGATTCCTCTCATCTAGCTTGTTTCTCCAAATTTACCTTTGCAAATGTGATGTCATTTAAGTGGGAGAAATATGGGAGCTCTCATACACAAATAGAGAATAGATTAGACCAATGTGAGCAGATTAATTAGCTGGATGCTGAGTAGTTTTTAGCTAAAAAAAAAAAAAATACTATCTCCCTATTCCTTTCTCTATGTACATTCAACATTGATAATAAGCAAAAAGTGTTAAGCCATTAAAGTTTAGCATGAAATGGAAATTATGGATAGATTGTTTAAATGACAAACAGTTCCAAGACAACTTCATGGCTTTTGGTTAATTACTTGGGGGTACAAAGGGGTTTATTAGAAATTAACAGTATTATATAGTCTGGAAAATGCACTTACTCAATGCTAGAATGCCTAAGTTCTAGGCACTCCCCAGATAATGTAATAATTTAAGTTTTAAAATATTGAAAAAAGGTAATGTGGCTGCTCTTTTTCTATTTCAAAATAAGTGCTAAAAGTCTAAGAATAGCAATAGACACAGCACAATGCAAGCATCTATTGGCAAATATATTCAAATGTTTCAAAAGCTATGAGAGGTATCTACATTAATGGGGAGTCTACCAAAGCTTGGGATAGGGAAAAAATGTGCTCTAAAATACAAAATTGAGAGTTCTCTTTTAATCTTAATACATTTAGAAATGGTGACTACAGATTAGTAAAATGACATTTTGAAGAGGATATGCTAATAATAAATTTCTGGACCTCTAATGATGCTCTTAACTATGAAGTGTTGAATCTAAAGCAACCTTCAAACAGTATACTGTTTTGTTTATCTTAACTGTACAGAATATTTTATCTTTACCCTTATACAAAAGAGATCAGTTCAATGTCTGATTCATGCTCTGCTTCCTAATGTAGAGTAATTTTGAGTTCAAATCAATGTGGAACTTCCCAAACACTGCAATCAAGCCTTAATGCACTAAATTATTTAAAAATACATTCATTTTATTTTTAATGCATCGGAGCTTAGTTCTTGTGATGGAATTAATTTGTATGCAAAGAAGGATAAGTACCTTACCTCATTCTATAACACCTAATAAATATAGGTAAATACTTGCTCTTTTCAAAAAAAAATGATCATTTATATGAAGTTTTGAAATACCAAAAAAAAAAATGGGGAAGAGGATGATGTGTAAAAGAAAAAATAGGAAAGATGCACAATTTTTAACAGGTTTTTATGTAAATAATAGTATCTGAAGCAGAAATTTTGTGAAAGATACATAAATGCATATATGTTGACACACTAGAATTCAAATTACTTAAAATCAATTTTTAACGTTCTATAATGGAGTCATAAAAATAAGGAAAGTTATTGGGAATTCATAGGACACCTCATTTTAACTGATGTACAAGATACTGAACTTTTTGTTGTTTTGTGTCTAAAGTACAATATTTGGTATATTTCTATAATATATCAAGTACAAAAGAAGAACAGGCAGAATATGCTCAAATATGCAGTGAATTATTCACTCAGTAAATATTTACTGAACAGTCAGTGTGTGCCAGGAACTCTTGTATACAGGGAATATAGCAACGAGAAAACTGTATTTGTCCTTTATGAGATACGTATAGTCGCATACTGCGCGGACACATATAATAAAAACACTAAGCTAAATATGCTAATCCTCACGTCGCAGAATGGGCAAAACTTGTTCAAGAACATTTTTTTTAAATTAGTGGTACAAATTATATTGCCAGGTGATTGATAGAATATCTTTCTAGAAAAGAACTTCAATATTAATGTTCCCATTTAAATCCAATTCCATATTCCCCAAATACTCACTTACATCTTGTACCTGTAGGAAAGAACGAAAAGCCTATTGTCTCGAATATTCTTCACATAATAATGTCTAACACGGTACAGGCTCATCTATTTCCTCTAAACTAATCATCTGAGGCAAACCACAAAAAACTCAAATAAAGTATTTTATGATGTAACCTCTAACCCTACTATAATGGGAAAATGTATTTTCACTCCATGGGCAATATATCTTCTTATAATTTTCTTTAGTCCCTAACCTAGACACCAACTTTTCAAATTTGCTTTTCCATAATCACTTACCTAAGTAGATTCTATGAAAAAAATATTTAAAAATGTATTTGGTTCATAGGTTATCTGTGTTCATATTTATCCCCTTTTTAAACTATAGTTTTGTTTGCCTTCTGTTTGTATGTATTATATCTAGTTTAAGATTATTTTCTATAATACGGCATAGAAACTAAGGTATATTTCTGTATGATTGTGAATATTTCTATAATAGTTAACACTATATACCGTCCTTAACTAGATTCTTTACTTTGAGGAAGCATTTTAGATGTTATATTACCCTCACACTTATTTTCTAAACAATTGGAACTCATTTATTATAAAACTTTATTGAAAACTATAACGTTGTTTCCAAATAAATCAGCTGGAAACCTTAAAAAAAAAATCCAGTTTCTTATGATCCACATACACTTTCAGATAAAATTTGCGTAAAAAGTTGTTTTATTCATTTGATACCTAAAGTTTTACCTTTAGTGTGAAAAGTTTATCACAAGCTATATATATTTATATTATTTTAATTATTTTAATAAGTATTTTGAAACTGGTTTGTTCTTTACAATAAGTGGCTCTTGTGTCTTTATAGATGCAAACCCTACACGTGTCTCCCATATGTATTATATATTCAAATTTCATGAAAGAGTATTCTTTTCAATTATGTTTTCAGTTGAAAATCTGTTAATGACTTTTGCAAGATTCTATTTAATGAGCCATGTTAGCCTTCTTGATGATTTTTTTTCTTACCATAGTGCTTACCAAGTGCCTAGCCAGGAGTAGTAAACCTCTAGAAGCATTGTTTAATATACAACATTGGTGTTGAAACAGATGAGTGCAGTCTGAAATTTATACTTCAGAATAAAGCAAGTCTACTCTGCATACACAATCAAACTAAAATTTCTAAGAATTTTTCTAGTAAGTCAAATCTTCAAAGATTTTCAATAGTTAGAATTAATATACTAGACGTGAAAGAAGAGGGTTTTTAATTTTATTACTGTATAATAATTGTACAATATAATGGGTTTCATTATGGTATATTCATGAATGTATAGCATGTCCTTGCTTTCATCATATTTACTCCTCCATTACCTTCTCTAGTCCCCTCTGCCCCTCCCCCTCCCCGGTCATCTTCCCCTTTCCAAACAGTCCCCTTCTGTTTTCCAGTCTTTTATGTTTCTTAATCTAGATTCAGCATATGAAGGAAAACATGCCCTATTTCTCTTTCTGAGTTTGTTAGAGTTTGCATTTACCAGATTATTTACAATTGTCCACATTGTGACTTTTCACATAAAAGTCACAACTGTATTTGGAAAAGTCTCTTAGGATCAATTATAATTAATATTATTTGTAAATGCATTTAACTTTTGGAAAGTGGGGTGATTTGCAAAGTGATTCTCAAATTTAAATCTATGTTATCTAAATTTAAAATGTTTCTAAAGACCAAGATCTAGTATTTTCTCAAAGAGTTTGCTTTGCTTAACCTTGCGTTTGGCTTCAGAGCTGTTTCTTTTGCTATAAAATTAATACTAATAAAAACGTAATACACTTACATTTTCACATTTTAGGAGATTAAACCACCACATAATTTCCAATAGAAAAACAGTATCTCTAGAACGCCTTTAAAACTTTTGAGTGCTACATAACCCTAAACATTCAAAGTGGTGCTTTTTCCTGTGATCAACAACACTTAAAGCTGACTTTTCAGGGTGTCATCAATATAATGTAGGGCCCATTTTCCATTTTTTTTACTGACATTGAAGATTTCCATCTCTGGTATAATTAAAGTGTAATTAAAGTGACATATTCTGCTGTCTGTTGATAGGACACAATAAGATTATGTTAAGTGAAAAATTCCCAACATACAAAGAGGAAAATCAGTTTTGGAAATGGAAGAGTCCTTAGAAGAAATGAAACATATCTGAGACTGAAAAAAAAAAGAAAGGAAAGAGAAGAAAAGAACAAATTAAGCTGAATTGCTAAATAGTATTTGGACTAAAGAAGGTCACTTTTTAAGATTTAAATGTTTTCCTCTGTGAAAGGGGCCACTGCTTCCCAAATCCAGAAACAAGCCTACGAATATGTTAATTAAGTGCATTGTGTCCCAGAAAGAATGAGTTTGACAAATTCATTTTTATTCTTTCAATTAATAAAGTGTTTGTCTAGCCATCTAAGATTTTTTAAATCTATAATGTGTATATTTGCCATTGTACAGTAACAGTGCCAAGGACCCACATGACCCCATAGGGTGAATCTTATGAAGCTTAACATTCCTGGCGAATTAAACACACAAGCCTCAGATTTTTTGTCAGTCTTACCTTCCTGTGGAACTGAGAGCCAGAATGAAGGTAATTTTTATACGGTGGCACTTTAGCCCAATTAAAAAAGCAATCATCTTTGGCACAAGCAGAGGGAGCAAATATAATGGCATAATATTAAAGAAAGGTTTCACAAAGACTGACCAGGAATGCTACTCCCTCTCCGTCCCCACCCCACTCTTACTTTTTTCCCTGCCCATTTGTTGTTTTTCTCACAAGTGTATCCTGACTTTTCATTTTTTCTTTTACTTTGAATGAAACAAAAAACATCTCAGATAGTAAAAGACGTAAAGAAGATTCATCTTCTGCTACCAACTACATAACAGATAAACTTGCAAAGCTATTCTAAATATTCAAAGGCTTATAAATAAAAAATGTAAATTGAGCAGGGGATGAGTGTGAAACAGAATGGACAGATTGAAAATACTTAATTTTCAACCTCGATTTTTCTCCTATTCCAACCTTCCCATAGTTATGCTTTAAATGACTTCTCGCATAAAATTTTTCCCTGTGCTTCGAAATAAGTGAATGATTTCCAGGAGGAAATGGAGCTTTAGAAAGAAGACCTGCAAAATGAAAGTGTTCAAATGCAAACTACTTCTCTAGCATTTCAAATGCAAAATCACAACCTTCACCACCTTTAACTGACTCTTAAGGGGTCTTTTCAAATATGCTATTTACGACATCATCTGTTAACTTCATTTTCTAATTCAAAACTCTTGCCAAATGATGTTTTCATGATGACGTGTAAATATAATATTCCATTAGAGATCAATTCTAATTGGTTTTTTAAAATCCACCTTGGGAAACAGTGCTGCATAATACACAGACTCGTAATGAGTATTTTAGAAGGAATTTCCACAAAGTCTATTATAATTCCTAAATCCAAATTACTCTTTTTCCTAGTAAGCTTTGGGCCACAGGACTGAAATTATTTCTTCACGAGTTCTCACGCAGGAGGACTTTTGTCTTGTCTACAAGACCAGGATCACTTGTTGGAAATCTTCATTTTTTAAAAACTGACGTTTGCCAAAAATATTTTTCCCACATGACCCACAAAGGAAAACAGTTTCTTAGGATGGGTTGCAATTTATTTTGTTTCCAAACCGTGGTTTAAAGTCATAATGGACGTTTTTCCCCTTTGAAATTCCCTGTTATTTTGGAAACGCGATTCACCTTAACAAACCAAGCCCCTTTTTGTTAGAGCCCTTCCTTTTAAAACCAGACTTCTTGTACACAACAAAGAGCTGCGTAGTAACAAATGAGGACAAAAAAACGTGCTTTTCCGAACTCCTTTGAACCCTAACGCTCATTTTCGAATCCCTACATTTAAAGACATTTTAAATATTATATAAAATCTGCTCTAATTTCCCATGGGGGGGGTGGCCCACATTGTCGCTTATCTAGTGATGACTTTATAAACATCTATGCAGCTTTCTTTCCCGGGTAACGTGGGAGCTGGCCTCAAGTCTTGCCGTGCAGCTGCACGTTGTGAAAGCGCCTTTCTACGAGGTCTGCGGCTGGGAAAGCCCCTTGCAGGCCACGGAGGGTCATAAAAGCGGCCGGGCCGAGCCGGGGGAGCCCTGTGGACTTCCGCGGGCCGCAGGCTGGAGAGGACGAGGCGCAAATCCCTCCCCCGGGAAAAAGGCGTCGCAGGGCTTCGGCGCTAGGGCGGAACAATGGGAGCAGCCTGGAGCCCCGCGGCTCCCGCTTCCTCCGCCTCAGCCCCCGGGTTTTCCCGCTCGCCAGCCCCGCTCTGGCCTCCCGACCCCGGCCACCTCCCTAGCCCGGCCCTTCCCCCATGCCACATGAGGCGCTTCCTTTGGTGACCCCAGCTGTAGCCGTGGCCTCCTTCCTCCTATTCTCTAAACTTATTTTTACTCTCTCCCTCGGTTTCCAGAAGTGGTCTTGAAGTCTCATTGCCAGAGTAATGCTGAGTTGCTGTTTCCTTCCGGGAAAGATTTCCTCCAGAAATCCCAATCTAGAAGGAAATACAGGCAATCCAACACACCCTTTATTTAACCCTAACTACATTCTCCCGTGTTAAGGAAAAATAAAATTTGAAGCACGGAGCCTTAAAAACCTGCAATGAACTAATTCCTCTTTAATCTCCTCCTTTCACTACAGTTGTGGGAAAACTCTCCAGCGAATGCCTCCCGAAGAGAGGATGTGCCCAGCAGCACGCAGCAAATCGGAGGTTTTAGCTTACGCCTCCCGGGACTGGGGAGAAAGTAACGAGGACGAGGGAGCTACCGAGGCCGAGAGCAGCCCGCCCGGCGGGGACGCGGGACGCCCGGCGGGGACGCGGGACGCCCGGCGGGGGCGCAGGGCCCGCGGGCTCTCGGCCGCGAGTCGGGCCGCCAGGGGCGAAGGACTTAAATAGCGGGGGCCGGAGGGGGCGGCGGGCCCGCGCGTGACGATACTTTCCGAGGAAGGCTGGGGCCGCCGAGGAGTTTGCAGATCGGCCTCACCCTCCCGTCCCCGCCAAGAGGGGGAAAAAAAAAAAAAAAAGTTGAAGGGAGGCGGGGAGAGGAGCCACCCCGTTTCCTCCCCTGGATTCTGCATTAGGGCTGGGGCGGCGCGGGCAGAGAGAGGGCGCGGACCGAGCGGACCAATGGCAGTCAACAGGTCCAGGCCTCGGCGGGGCCGCGGGCCGGGCCTCCTCTCGCCGCCCGGGGGCCCTTCCCCGCCCCCGCGGCCCCGCAGCGCCGAGCACCCCGCCCCGGGCCCCGGCGGCTGCCGTCTCCTCCGCCGCCGGGGCCCGGGGAGGGGGCGGGGCGGGGGTTCCCCGGCGGAGAATCCTCCCGCGGGGGCGGGCGGCGCAGGGGGAGGGGCCGCGAGTCCCGGAATGGAGGCTTAGGAAGGGCTCGGGCTCGACACGAGCGCGGCCCGCGCGTGGCATCCTGGGTAAAAAGTGGCCGAGCCACACCGGGAGAGAGCCGAGAGGAGCCGGGGTCAGAGGTCAGGGCCCAGGAGCCCGGCGCGCCGAGCTCCCCCACGTGAACGCAGCGAGCGGGAGGAACCTTTTTGTTTTCCACCGCGCCAGCGTGCTCCCCTATTGACCGGGCTGCTGGAGAGAGGGGAGCGGCGTAGCGGCTCTCAGCCCACCCCACCCCACCCCCCTCCACTGCCAACACACAGCCCAACTCTCCCCTTCCCCACCACTCATCCCAGCCCCCCGCATGGGGCTGGCAAGAACGCAGTAAATTTGCTTTAACAACAAGTGGGGGTGGTTGCATTTACTCCTCCCTCTCGTCTCTCCTCCCCCCCCCCTCCTCCTCGCCGCGGCTCTTGACACTACTACAAACCAGCACTATAAACATAAACATGTGTCACTGTAACAGGGCAGGTAATATACGCATTTTGAGGTGGGGTGGGGTGGATGGGGGCTTGGTCGCTGCTTGGGGGGCAGTAAAAAGAAATCATGTTTCACGTGCTCGACGTCTTGGAGGGCTCCCCCCACACGCGGATCCATTTATATAGAATGCAGAGAGCGCCCAGTCACTTAGTCACACAGACCCACAAAAGCAGACTTGCCAATAACCAGAGTACCCCCCAAAGCAAATATACTTAAATACCACCCATCTCCTCCCTCAGCCATCGCTGCCATTTCTTCCATTAGCAAGCAGTAGCGTCAATAATTGAATCCTCTTTCCTTTTAAAAATACTCTTTTTTTAGGATAGCGATAGAAATCAACTTTAGACCTAAATCGAACACCACTCTCTTCCCATAGAACAGTACCTACTACACAGTCTGCGCAGAGATTCCTTCAAACAACGAGAAAGGCTGTTTAAAAACTGAGTTCGAGACCTAGTATGCAAAGGTTATTTCCTGGGCTTGTGCCTTCATGCGTTTTCCAACTTCTGCAAGTTGCCGCGCCGGGCGGAGTGCAGATTCGCCACCCGCAAGGCTTTATTATTATTTAGCCTATTTACACTGCCTCTCAACTTTTCTCTCATTCTTAGTTCAACAACCGTAGCAATCTACTACTTAAGATAGAGTAAGGCGAATCCCTGTACAAGCTTGAGGCTTGAAACCCAGGAGAATCAGAAAATGTTCAGATGAGGAAGTGGTTCCCTTTGTTCTTTCATTGTTTCTCTACCAACTGGTGGATACAAGGACAAACACTTACCTTCTCTTCTTTTTCCTCCCAAAACCAGACGCTCCCATCGGCCTTAAAATACACAATCCACCTTGAAAGTAACTAGGAACGTCGGGAGAGTTTGTATTCCATTCTTTTTCGCTCTCTGCCCTCTTTTAGCGTAGGATTAAGTTGCCGAGCACGTTGCTGCATGCTGTAGCCCCCCGCCTTAGTGAATCGGTCACGTTTAGGACCCTCTAAGTCCACCTAATTCTGCCAGTAGAATTGAGGGTATTGGATCTCTAAACTTTCAAAGGGGAAGGGGCCTGCAACTCTCCAGAAAACTTAAAAAAACCCTGAAGTTTTTTTTGGTTTTTTTTTTTTTTTTTTTTGCGATTGATTTTTTTTTTTAACCACCTCACCAATACTATTTACTTTGAAATTAAAAAAAAAAATTTCTTCGAGGAGAGTAGTTTTTTGTTGTTCAGCTTCTGCTCAGCAAAGCATTACTTAGATGGAGTAAAGGGCACGTTTGTATAGGCATTTAACAGAATGCGTGCATTTTCCATCATATGCCCTGTGCCACGTGTTTTTTAAAAACAAACAAAACACTACCACACAGAAAGGAAGGAGACAAAGATTTGAATTAAAATGTTGTGGAACAACTTTAGAGGAAGCATTTATGTGAGATTTACTAGGGTAAATTGTTCTCAGGTTTTGAAAAGTAAGCTTTGCTAAGTTAACAGACTTTATTTTTACTCTATAATCACAAAATAAAAAGCAAATTTTCTGCTTAGTAGTGTTTAGTGACCATCCTGATGGGTACGAGCGTTCAAACCATGTTTCAGTCTGATCATGATGTGATTTGCTGATGTCATGAATATGAAATGATACATATCCATAAAAATCAAACTTGTGATTTTTGGTTTTTTTTAATCTCCCGCTTTTTTGTGTGTTCCCAGTAGCTGAAAATGGAAGTCAGTGATTGGCTCCACTGCTTCTCGGAGGATTTGGGCTAAAGCCAGGGGAACAGAACCAGAGGATTCCCTTTCCAGACCATCACGCTGTTTCTGCCTTATCTTTCCCGCTCTCCTGGGTGCTCAAGATTTTAGTGTGGCTACAGAAGCCCTTAGATAGGCCTCAACACTTAGAATCATCACTTCAGTTTCTTCACATTTGGCCTTAGTGTAAAATAAACAAAAACTTGGGTAGCCCCAATAAATGTTCATTCTTGAGATTTGTGTATTATTTAATAGAAGATTGAACTCCACTTTCTGTGAGTTTGTCCTCTCTGTTCAGGATCAATTGTGAAAGGGCCTTGTGTCTCATAGGAAAATATTGCAACAAAACAGGATAATTGGGGGAAAGGCAGTTGTAGTAGGAAAAGTGGCTTTTCTTTGATAGCATTTAATTGGAATTAAAAGATTCTTGAGCTGTAAACATTCTTTATTTATTCAGCACACATAAGCAGGCATTGTTTTATCACCATCATAATTATGGTGTCCTTTAAACTGGCTGATAACAGAAGAGACAAGGGATGTGCCTGCAGATTCAAGGCAGGTCTCACTCCTCCCCCACCTTTCTTCCCTCCTCTGTGTACCCCCCCATTCTTTCCTTGGTCACTAGGGTCCCCCACAGCCCTTGAGATGAGAAAAGCAGGAAGATTGTGGCCTAACCATTTCTTACATCATGGAAGTGATTTGTACCACACTCTAATGCAATCTGTAACCTCCTTGTCTCCTGTGCTTATAACTGTTTTGTTTAGCTTGCAATATTCGTATCTGAAGAGTCGCCTAGTGCTCACCTGCATAAAATCTCATCCACTAAGGTTTTCAGCTTTACCTTTGTCTAATTTAGAAAGCACACTCTTAGGGCTTTTTCAGAACAAAGCCTCACAAAAAACCCTTTACCTCCAAGGATTTGCAAATTTATAAAGGCTGCATTGAATTCAAGATGGGTCAGGGGGCAAAAAGGGGGTAGAAGGTCACTGCATTTTGATTATGGGTCAATAGACAACATGGCATATACTCTGTGTCCCAAACTTCTGTTAAAGACAGGATTTTTAAATGTCCAAGAACAGAAGGATGGGCCCATTGGGAGACATGCCCTGATATATTTGAATGAGATTTAAAAAAAAAAAAAAAGAAAGAAAGAAAGAAAAGGAAAGAAAGAGTTTAAAGAAAATATCCTAAATTATAGTTTATCCCTCATTTTAGCTTATTATTCTTCTTCTCTTCCTGTTTTCACCTTCCAAAGAGGAAAGAAGATGTGGTATCAGTTAAGTTTAGCTAAAGGACTATTTAGATTGTGTTGTCCTATATCTTCAACTAATTCAGTCATATGAGATTTTATTATTTTATACCTCATATTATTATTAGTTAATTTTAGTTAACAGTATAAGAGACTTCTTTTATTCTTCTAACCATGATACTTACACTGTTGGGGCCTTTGTGCTGTCCCTTACTTTTTTCTGTTTGAATTCACTTTGAACAAAATGTATCCAGCAATCACTAAAACAAATATATATGGTGAAGAGTTTGGTGGTGGTGGTGGTAGTGGTGGTTGTGGTGTGTGTGATCCTCATTTAAATTATGTATGTATGGGTGAGAGCATGGATGAAAACGGATTATTTTAATGCCCTTCAATACTTTAATTATATAACAGTTGTAGGTTAGAAATGCAAAAGTGCTCTTAGGTTTTCCTTCAGATTTTCAAAAGAACTTTCCCCATTAGTAAACTACTCCTGCAAATTGCTGCTGCATTTCCCAGCTAACCATTTAAAAGACTGTGAATGCCTTGTGCATTACTTCGCTCCAGAGGAAAGAGGTCAGACTGAATTGCTATGGTATTTAAACATAAAATACAGTGAAAATAAATCAAAATAGAGCATCTGAAGGTGAATTTAGCACAGTCATATGGGATAAGTAAAGACAAATATGTTCAGATCTTCATAGCCCATCACTTTAAAAACTGAAAGTGCTGATTTTTTTTTACAATAAATGCAGAAATAAGTGGACATTAAGAATACATTTGAAACTGTATTTGCTACAGAAGATTTTTCTTTTGCAAGCAGCTTTGTTTTTAAAGCTAAAATACTTTTTAGGATAGTGTAGACTTTGCATTCCTCCCTGAGTAAATGATCACATTTCATTAACAAAGTCAATGCATATCATATATATGTGTGTGTATGTATGTACATATATATATATATATATACACCTAAATTCTCAATTATTTCCTAGACTTACAGAGATGTGTATATGTGTGTGTGTGTAAGTGTTCATTTAAGCATATCCCCCCACATATGTACATGTGTTTGAGAAGCATAGAAGCTGATATATCCTTTCTTAAAAAGAATTTGAATACAGTCCATCATCTGAATTGGGTTCATCTTTGATTGCAGAGGCGGCTGACATGGTCAACAAATTTATCAAAGAAACCCCCTGGCTTTTGAAGAATCGTACTTCATACATCTGGATCTGCACATCCAGGCAAACTAAGTAAATTATTGCATAACTTTAAGCATAATTGATAACAGATACCTTTAATTTTTCATCCCTATTCTTTTGGCCAGCTTTCACATTAATAATCTAAGCCATAAATGTTGGTAGCTATTGATCGAAATCCCCGGTGTGCATGCAAATCCATCTTAAGGTCCCCTGCCTTTCATGTGTGAGCGCTCAGGGGCCTCTGCTAGGTCTTTTTATCGGGATCGACCCCCAATGGGCCTGGAGAAGACCCCGGATGTGCAGCGTGTGCTGATGGCCAAAGAAAGCTGTCTGTCACAATCCGTGTGCGTGTGTGTGCGTGTGCGTGTGTGTGCACAAGCCCCAGTCCTGGAGCCTTAACACACTCACCCTAGGATGGGGAAGTTACAGGAACAAAAGAATGTATTAGACAAAAAGAAAGATGTGTAACAGGAGTATTTAAAGTGTATACACGTAAAGGTGTGTCTCTGTACATAGAGACACTTTCTAAGTATACATAGAGATACATCCCCCCAAATCCCTTGTCCTTTACCTTTTTTTTGTAATTGATCCAACAGATCACACCTTTAGTTTAAAAATAATACTCAGTATTGTACTAATTTTCAAAATCACCCACATTCCAAGTGTTTTAAAAGTAGAGAGGGACAGGACGGTAAATTTGAAATATTTAATAAAGTATGCTCCTATGTGCAAGGTAAATAGGAGCATGGGGGCAGAGGGGGAGAGAATCTAAACAAGAACCAAGAGCAACTAAAACTACCTGCCCCCCCTCCCCCATCAAAAAAGACGCCATAGCCAACCTTTTGTAATGTCTTCTTAAAGCCACCACCACCACCCCCCTTTTTTTTAGTTTACTGTTTCTTGGCTGTTTGACTCTTTGGTCTACATCTTAGAGCTGGAGGAGGGGAATGGGCGGGGGTGGGGTGGGAAGGAGAGGGCTGGCAGTATATAAGTGCATCAGGAGGAATTTTAAAACACTGTCTTTGGCAATAGAAAGGCTCTGGTCATCCCACTTTAAAACAACAAACACCAGCATTTGCTTTTCCTGGAAACTTCGATTTCTGCTTAAAGCTTGCACATTTTGCCCTCCTGTGAAAGTGAAAGAGAAAAACTCGGTGTGCTAGAACAGATGCAAAAGAAAGCCAAGTCGGTGGATGGTATTAGCTGTGACGAGGCATTGTTCATTGCTGCCTCTCGGTTACGTTTTAAAGCCTGAAATATCACGAGATCCATTCAATGATCCTTCTCTCATTCAAGGGACAAAAATGTAATTTGCTGTAGCTCTGATTTCTTGGATGGAAATGCTAGCCTTAGATTTCAAAGGCAAGAACTAGACATCGCGGTTTGTACACACATTGATTAAGTTGAAGAGCGGCGATTACATCTGTGCTGAGTGCAACAGTAGTCCAGAGCTGACTTTTCAAATCCCAACCTCCTGAGTTACAGACGCTCTTAAATAGACTTCCTTAATTTCCGGATGTACTTCTTGAAATTCCCAATTCTCTTCAAAATTCCTGGGAAAATTACAAGGGAGATGAGGGTGGGGGTGGGGAACCATGGCTGAGATTTCATCTTGTCAAGCAAACTATCTTTTTATATGTCTGATTCCTGTTTTTTTTGTGGGTTTTTTTTTTAAAGATTTTTTTCTTTTCTTTCTTTTTTGACTCATACCTGCTCCTGCTGGCCAGACCACAGCAGGGGAAACTGGAACTTTTGAATATGAATAAAGAAATTATTGTGCATTTTTTTTTCCTTGCAGGTTCAGAAATATCTGTTCATTCTTTAACCTCAGGGATGTGTCTGTTTGGGGAGGAAGAAGGAAACATGTAGATGCCTGGGTTGCATGTATGCTGTAGTTGCAAACACGGATGAAGATTTTGCCTAATTTTGCCAAGCAGCCACCTCACCACCCTGAGATCCCTGCACATGCAAGTGGAAGGGCCTGGCTCTCACGTGGCAATATTTTGGATATTCTTGAAAACGACAGTAAGCCATGCCAGTGACTAAGAAGAGGTTAAACCAGATGGATATTCATCCAAAGTGATTTTGTTAAAACAGATGCCTGGCTTTCTTGGGGGAAAATGGGAGCTGTGGAAGAGTCATCTAAACTACCAGGCAAACCAACATCGCCCACTGAAATGGTGTGCATCATCCATCGGCACTTTCTTTTCTTCGTTTTTATGTAAAACTTCTGGAAGCACCTTGGGGCTTTACATTTTGTTCCCTTTGCTGCAGAAGGAAGTAATCTGGTCCCTGGAATTCTGCTCTGTGGAAGACAAGACCCTGGCTAAAGCGTGTGCTGGACACTCTACAGCGACCCCACCTCTAGTCCAGGCTGGTTAATCTGAAAAGTGTACACATTTCTGCCTTATCTATGCTTTGTTATGAGTCTGACGTGAAACTACCTCCCCCCTACCCCACTCCCCAGCAGAGAACAGAAACCTAGTTGAATTGTTACATGTTCCTGAGCTGGAGCCTTGAACTGCTTTCTTGGTCAAATAACTTTGTTTCTGGTTGTAAAAGGGCATTTGAGGTGGGGGTGGGGGGATCGAGAGAAATTGCAAACGTAAGTCTGTACTGGGTTGGTTCACCTCTCCGTTTAACTTTGGAGCTCCCAGCCTGTCTCCTTCCTCACTCCCATAAGGGAAATACCAGGCTATTCTGGCACGTTTCCCCTTAAGCTTCATTTTCCAAAGAAAAGAGGGGTGGGGTATATCTATTTGGGTTTGATAATGTTTTTAAAATGCTCTCCTTTGAAACGATAATAGCTGTATCGGTAAAATGCAAATAAAGCAAAAAATAGGCAGTATTTCTTTAAAGGGGAATATACGGTGGCTTTTTTTTTTTTTTTTTTTTTTTTTTTTTTACGTACACACACTGCTTCTGATGAAGTCTGTGAGTCAGGCTGTTTCTGAGCTCCGATAGTTTAATGGAAAGATTTATATACCGGCTGTATTATTTACTTTGGGAGGGGAGGTGGCAGTATAAGGGTATGCTAATTAGTAGGAGATTTTGGGGGGAAGGGGTGGAATATCAATTTTTATTGCATCACCTGTCAGGAGTGTCCAATCAGCGTTGGCTTTAGGGGAATTAATTGATGAAGGTGTCTCCGGACGAGCTCACTTCACTCTGTCATTTTATTTGTAGCTAAAGCAGCGGCGGGAATAGCAGCTGCATTTCTTTTCTCTTTCTCCCTTCACATTCCATTATCATAGTGCTCCAATGGAGAAGGAAGGAGTAGAGGGGCCCAGGTACTGATCCGCATCGAGGACTCAGACCAACACACTGGCAGATCTGAAACCGGATGGTTTTTTCCCTCTTTTTTAAAAAAACGAAAACCAAAAAAAAAGCAAGAATCAAGTCAGTGTAATTTCATGGGGTTTTTCTCCCCCCCAATAATTCGCCTAGAGTTTGGCACTCCCTTCGCCGGGAATAACAGTCTTTGTTATTTTATTAGCAGGATGCCTTGAGACACACGCAGCATCTGGCGGAGGATTAACATACATACATGTGTATGTATGCGTCACGTATATATTTACTGCAAATGGTGGGGATCATTTAGTGCCCGAGATGGGAGACCTGAAGTCAGGTTTCGAAGAGGTGGATGGCGTGAGGCTCGGCTACCTCATCATTAAAGGAAAGCAAATGTTTGCTCTCTCCCAAGTCTTCACAGATCTGCTGAAAAACATCCCGAGGACGACCGTGCACAAGCGCATGGATCATCTGAAAGTGAAAAAGCACCACTGCGATCTGGAGGAGTTGCGGAAACTCAAAGCAATCAACAGTATCGCCTTCCACGCGGCCAAATGCACGCTCATCTCCCGGGAAGACGTAGAAGCGCTCTATACCTCCTGCAAAAACCGAGCGTGTGCTCAAGACCAAGCGCAGGAGGGTCGGACGGGCCCTGGCCACAAAGGCGGCCGCCGCCAGAGCGCGCCGCCGCCGCCAGCCCCCGCCCGGCTTTTTGGAAGGACAAGCACCAACTTTGGCGGGGCCTGAGCGGAGCCGCGCGGCCCCTGCCAATCAGCGCGCCAGTCCCAGCGTCCGGGCGCCGCAGCCGCGCGCCCCGCCGCCCATCTACCTCAGATTTTTAGCAAATACCCGGGCTCGCACTACCCGGAGATCGTTCGCCTCGCCTTGCAAACCCCCTTTAAACTATGAAACTGCCCCGCTCCAGGGAAACTACGTCGCCTTCCACTCGGATCCCGCTTATTTTCGGAGCCTGCTGTGCAGCAAGCACCCGGCGGCCGCCGCCGCCGCCGCCGCCGCTGCCGCTGCCGCCGCCGCCGCCGCCGCCGCCGCCTACTACCAGGCGTCGGCGGCCGGGCCCCAGCACAAGGCGGCGACCGGAGCCGGAGACCCGGTGAGCCTGACCTACCGCTGCAAACGCAAGCGCGGGGGCGCCAAGAACTGCCTGCTCGCGCCTCACGCCGGCGCCCGGCGACTGCTGCTGCTGCCCAGGTCCTACAAAGCCAAGGCGGGCGGCGGCGGCGGCAGCAGCGGCAGCGGCGGCGGCGGCGGCCGCCGGGGCCACTTGCTTGGAGAGGTTTCATCTGGTCAACAGCTTCTGCCCGCCTCCCCACCACCACCACCACCACCACCACCATCACCATCACCACCACCATCGGGCCCAGCAGCCAACGCCGAGTCACCACCCCCCCTCACCACCACCGACCGCAGCCCCATCTAGGAAGCTTTCCCGAGAGTTGTAGCAGCGACTCCGAGTCCAGCTCCTACTCCGACCATGCAGCCAACGACTCGGATTTTGGATCCAGTTTGTCCAGCTCCAGCAACTCGATGTCCTCAGAGGAAGAGGAGGAGGAAGGAGAGGAGGAGGAGGAAGAGGAGGAGGAGGAAGAGGGGGGCAGCGGGGCCTCGGATTCCAGTGAAATCAGCTCCGAGGAGGAGGACTCGTCCACCGAGTCAGACTCCAGCTCCGGTTCCAGCCAAGTGTCAGTGCAGAGCATCCGTTTCAGGCGCACCAGCTTCTGCAAGCCTCCCAGCGTGCAGGCGCAGGCCAACTTCTTGTACCATCTGGCCTCCGCCGCCGCTGCAAACCAAACCCGCTGCTTTCGAGGATGCCGGCCGACTTTCCGACCTCAAGAGTAGTGTCAAAAGCCGAGTCGCCAGAGGAGTGGAGTCTGCAGGGCTGGGCTCCCAAAAGGGGCTCCGGTGTACTGCCCGGCCAGCATGGGGAGTTGTTTCCCCAGAGATAAGGAACGATAGGGTATCTGAGATTACATTCCCACACTCTGAAATTTCCAGTACTGTAAAGAGAAGTGACCTGACAATTAACTGCCTGGCAGAGGGGGCCTCTTCACCTAGCCCAAAGACAAACAATGTATTTCCACAACAAAGAATACTCCGAGAGGCTAGGAAATGCCTACAAGCAACTCCTACGACACACTGTTCAGATAATAACACAATAGCCGCTAGGTTCTTAAATAATGATTCTTGTGGAACAGCAACAAATTCAGGAAAAGATTCCAAAATCCCTCATTGTCTTGAATTTGCGACGGATTTGGCCTCTTCGCAGACTGATCCCGGAGTGGATGCAGCAGCAGCAGCAGCAGCTAAAGCTGAGAATCTCTGCATTAATACAGGCGACAAGACATTGCCATTTCTGCACAATATTAAAATCAAAGTAGAAGACAGTAGTGCTAATGAAGACTATGAACCCGATCTTATCACAGATAAGCTAAAGTGCGAGTGCAATGATACCAAGGGTGAGTTTTACAGTGTCACCGAGAAGAAAGAGGAGGACGCCTTTTTAACCACAGCCAAGGAAGGTTTTGCATGCCCTGAGAAAGAAACTCCTTCCTTAAACCCACTGGCTCAGAGTCAGGGCCTCTCATGCACTTTAGGATCTCCAAAACCTGAGGATGGGGAATATAAATTTGGTGCCAGGGTGAGAAAAAATTACCGGACACTAGTACTGGGTAAACGACCAGTCCTTCAGACACCTCCAGTCAAACCAAATTTGAAATCAGCTAGAAGCCCTCGTCCTACAGGTAAAACTGAGACACATGAAGGAACACTGGATGACTTTACGGTTTTAAACAGACGCAAAAAGGTAGCCAGCAATGTAGCATCAGCAGTGAAAAGGCCATTTAATTTCATGGCAAATTTTCCTTGTCCACCATCACTCATTATTGGGAAGGATGGGGATTTGTGGCCAGCGTATTCCTTAAACACCACCAAGGATTCCCAACCTCCTCACAAGGCCCATCCTATATGGAAATGGCAGCTGGGCGGTTCTGCAATACCTCTTCCCACCTAGTCACAAATTCAGGAAATTTAATTCATAAAAATGTTTTGGAAGATATTTTCTTGAACCATATTACCTTCCTTTTGTTGTAAACTGCACAGGATGGCTTGTACAAGGTCCATTAATGGTGTTACACCCCCCCTTTGGAGTCCTGGTTTATCGCATTTTGAAGACAGAAATCGGATTACTTTTTTTCCCATTGCGGGTTTTTTTTTTTTTAAGTAGGGTGGGGGCGGGGTGGGAGAAGGGTTGGTTTACATACCACAGACTACTTCAGGCTAAAGACTCAAGTAAAACTCAGTTATTATGGTAGAGCTGGAACACTTTACTGTTTCAATGCTAATAATGCACCGGTACCTCAGTTCAACTGCTACAAATAAATGTCAAAAGGTTGAATAATAAATATTACAATGAGCCATTAAGTTTATGCACTAGATTTCAGACCCGAAAGTGTAACTGGTATTCAGTGAAAGTTTGTTAGGTTACATGGTTATACAATAAGGTAGCAAGAAGTTTCTGTGAGCCCAAAATGTAATTTTCTGGAGCTCTTATTTGTGGGGTGTCTTTTTTTTTAAACTACCCTCATTCTCTTTCCAAGAGTAGTTGCACTTAACTTTTTTTTTTTTTTTAATGGAAAGATTGGGGTATGAGTCCTGATTGGATGCTGGTTAAAAAGCTGTCCCTTGTGTAAGAAGTAAGAGAAATATGGGATTTTTTTTAAAGGATGTGCTTTTTTTTTTTTTTAAACCTAGCAGTCACTCCTTGCAATTGGAAAAGTCCTTTCTGTATGTACTCTCACCCAAACATTTAAAAATAGGATGACTCTCACTGTGGTCCTGCTTATCTTGTGGTCTGAAGCTGACTCTTCAAGCTTTCAAAACAATTAAAACATTTCTTTTAATAGCAGGATATTTAATGGTCTAACTCTTCATAGTGACCAATCATTAAACACAACCAAGAAAAAGAAAAAGAGGAGTCAGAGTCGTAACACCCCAAGTGAAAAATAACAGTTATTTCAGGGCTTTTTGGTACCAGAACTCAGGCACTTGGATTTTATTACCTTATGCTTTTTTTTTTTCTTCCTGCATCTCTCTAAACTTCTGTTTTCAGGCCATCCTGTGTATAGAACAGGAGTTTCTACTGCAAGTGACAATCAGAGGTGACTATCTATATTTGCACTTAAAATCAAAGGAGTTCCCCATGCAAATGGTCTACCCCTTGGTAAGGGCCAGGCTGGTGTACTGTGTTGTAACGACGAGAGCAGTAAATCAAAATTATGGAAATTTGCACTGTTGAAAAGCATGCTTTAGCTTTATTTTCAATTAAAAACACTGTTTAAAATTCCTGGTTCCATACATTTCTACTTATTCCAGATTGAAGAAGGGTTAACAAGAATGAATGGTTTTGTTGACATTTTCACTTGTAATGTTTTTGCCTAGAAGAAATGCACTCATTGGGTGCAGTGTTTTGTGGTAATACTTTGTGATGAGACCAATCGGGTTCCATGCATAACCCTGGCAGATTTCTTCTCAAATAACAGAAAAACTTTCCAAGCTTGTTACAGACCAACTACTACGAGTTTCATATTTAAGAAAGTAAAGCAATGATTAGGTGTTATTTTAATGAAAGTTGAATCCAGTAATTCTTGGGCCACCAAATTATGTATCTCAGATCCTTGTTATCTTTAGTCTAAGACGTTGCATCTATAGACCATAAATCACAGAGCAAAACAAAACACCAATGAAATGTTTACTGTGTGGATTTAAATCATTATTTCTCATGGAAATTCAGCTATTTATTTTCCTTAACCTTTTAATTCCTACTCCTTTTGAAAATTTCCTTTTGTCTATAAATGTTTCAGATAGTTCTGGATGGTCTCAGGCCTAATTGCTGTGTATGATCTGTGGTTTTCCCCCTGTTATAAAGGACAGAGGCTGAGAGTACCTGCATCCAGATACATTTGGATGGAGTAAATTGATGCTTTGGACTGCCTCCCTTCCTTGCCTTCTTGAATGTTGCCAGATGTAGGCTCACTGGGTCATTTTTTATTGGAATCATAGATATGGGCAAAGCAAAAATTGGGGGATGTTATCCTTGAACTTGTGCTTGTATATAATTCCAAAGACTAGTCCATATTCTTAGTTAAAAGTCCTAGAAAACTGAACAACTGATTTCTGAGCCTGAGTTCTTTCCCCTTTGGGAGGCAATGCAGAACTTAGGGACAGTGAGTTGTCCTAAAAGAGAAAAAAAATCAGTCTGTAAAAGGTATGACACCCACACAAGGGAAGTCTGTAATTTCTACTCTTTAATTAGTGCCAAGACAAGAAAGTTCAAGTATAGTGACTACTGCATTTAGACTAGGACTTTCTATGTTGGCTACAGACTGTTACCAAATTATAAACTGAGAATATATTTGAAGTCTACAGATCTTGAGTGTGGGAACACTGTAAGACGGAATAAGCACAAATTAAAGCAAATAACCCATAGAATTTTGCACAAAATATCAGTCTCCAGTTTGGACACTTGGTCTCTAATCCTCAGAGAATCAGTAGTTTCAGCTCATAGGAGCTGGGGAAGGAGTAGTATGGAGGCCGAGGCATGCCAGAGTGATACCATCAAAAGGAAAGACCTTAAGTAGGCAACACAAATATCGCCCCACCATGTTCCTATAGGCCATCCAACCAGAGCAAACGCTAGCTGGGGGGGCTTCTGTCAGCAAAGTGTACCAAAAAGTAAGTCTTAGTGTGCAAATAGGAGGTACCCTTTCAATTCCTAGTAGTCCTCAGCTGATTTTCCATCCTGCTGTGGGAATTACTCCCAGCACAGTTTATTTTATTTGGGTCGTTTTATGATTAAAGACAATTTCTAGGTCCTTCTCAGCTGCTATAAATGTCACATTTGTTCAAAAGTTAAGCCTTACTGAGAGAAAAACAAAAGTTACCTCCATTGACAGGTTGCATTTTTACATTTTAATGTTTCCAGGGAATAGAATTGTTCTTTTAAGTGCTATCAGGCTCCAGGGTCACTGGTTCCTGTGTCTAAATTAGCTCCACAGACATGGGGAAAGTGTAGGAAAAGCTGTTTTTGCTGTCTTTTTGGTGAAGCAAACTTATTTCTGGTCTCCTATAAATGTAATTTCCTGATAAGACTGTGAAGATTTAATTATTTTATAAAGAAATGTGTGTACTTTTTTTCCCCCAGTCAGGTTATCTGCATTTATAGAAATTGCAGCACCCCCTCCCCAAGTATTTACTCTTTAGAGTGGGTGTTCCTTTCTATGGCCTTACTTGATTACAGTGGAGTAATCTCAATAATGGTTGTTTATTTGAAAACCAACAAGGAACCACCACTAAACAGCAATAACACAAACTAGATGGGCTGGTGTGTGGATTTCTTTCTTTCTTTTTTTTTTTTTTTTTTTTAATCTTATTTGTGTCTGGGTGACTTTCAGTGGTCCAGAGATTCCTCAAAGTTCTTAGCCAGCAAGAATTGGCCTGGGAATTTCTGAGAACGGTAGTGTTATATGCATGCAGGAAGAAATGGAGATGAAACTAATTCCTGAAAAGCATTTTTTTTCTTTCAAAGAAAACAAGAATACTCCACGGTGAAATTTTTCTAAAAAAAAAACAAAACAAAACAAAAAAAACAATAAAACATCAGCATCTATAAAAGAAAGAAAATGTGAGTTTTGCTTCACCTTGAAAACATCTTCCTGCTGAAAAGGTTATGTGGAGGGAGGGATTTCCCAGGGTCAAAATAGGAATAAAAAAAAAAATCAAGGCTCCTATCAGCTAAACTCAGGAAATTGGCCAGGAGAAACAGGGCATCTACCTTGGTGAGCCCTCCCTGACACCCTAGTCCTCCCTAGGATTCTCCCTTGCCTTTCCCTCTGGCTTTGGTTATGGTTTGCTCCCTAGGCCAAAGGGCATTCTGCAAACTAGCCTGGGGGCTGGGTCCGCGGGGCAGCCCCAGGAGGTGGGGGAGGGCCGCATTTTACCTGTTTGGCAGGCCCTCTTTTGCTTTAAAATACAGAGGAGAGGAAGGGGTGGGGGGGGTGGGGGGGGGAGAGAGGCAGCTATCAGTCTTTGCCCATGCCCTAGGCCCCCGCTCCTCTCGCTCCTTTTCAAACTGTGGCGGCCTCACAAGCTCCCACTTTAAAAGGCCTGAGATGTTTTGCATGAAGCCCTCACAATAGGGGTTGAGGGAATTGACAGTTTCAAAAACAAGGCGTTCAGTCCTTTCCAGCTGCCGGGCCGGCTCTCTCGCACCAACTCCTGGTTCCTCTCTGCTGGTGGCGTCCCGGGCAGCGCGCGGCCTCCCCCCCCAGCCCTGCAGCCCGCGCTCTGGCTGGCCCCACCCCGCCCCCAGGCTGTGTTTGTAAACAGGGGTCAGTGGCCAGGGGCTGCTGGCGCGGGCTCCGGGCCTAGCGGCCTGGGAGGGGAGGCCAGGGACCGTGGAGCCGGCCAAGGACCGCAGGCGGAGGGGCGGAGGGGCTTCCAAGGGTTGCTTTCCCCAGCCACAGGGCTCTGGGGACTGCCCTGACCCGGGGCAGCTCTGGGTTCCCACACCAGGGCCACCATCCCCACCAGAAAGAGGTTTAAGTGCCGCCATTTTGCATGGTGGCAGACAAATTTCTTTGTGACTTTTTTATTTTCTCCCGCCCAGATCTTGCTCTCCTCTGAACGTGGGACGATTTCGCTCCTCTAGGCAGAAGAGCCTGCACCCCAGCTCGTCCTGCGCAGCCTCCACTCCAAGCGGCCATAAGGCGAGAGCAGAGGGCAGCTAGGCGCCTCGGCTGCCTTGGGCCTCCTCCCCAGCAGAGACTGGAATGCTTCCTCTCACTTTGCACTTCTTTTGTGTGCCCATTCCTGCACTTGCCGCCCAGTATTTCTCACCTCCTTGCCCAGGCCTCATCCCTACTCCCCAGGCAAAAGGAACCCAGCTCTTTTCATTGCTCAGCGGACTCCAAGGCCTCCAAAATGCGCTTGTGGGAGGCGAGTGGCAAAGGGCCTGGGCCAGCATGGCTGCGATCTCCTCCAGGGAAGGTAGCTCAGGAGCAGAGGCCTAGCGAGTGGGGAGGGAGCCGGCGCGTTACCCGGGCCCAGCGTAACTCCTTGAGTGGGAGTAACCTGGGGCAAGGCTTGCTTGCTTTGGCTCCGGGGTTCCTGTCCCTTGGAACTTCTTTCAGTGCGTCTGCAAGTGGAATGATGACCTGGAAACGGGAAACGTGAGACAGTGACCTGGAAAACCACCCTCGGCTGGGAGGTTGGAGTGCAGCAATGCAAACAAAGCTGCTACTGGGAAAGAGGGGAAACAGAGGTGCACTGCGCATAGGGTCACAGGAAAGTGCAACAAGCTTGTTTTCCCGGGTGTTTAAAATGCAGCCCCAGTTGTAAAGTGTGTGAAATTACGCACTGGTCTCTTAAAGAGTGCCTAATTTATAGTAAATAGCAAGGTCTTTGTAAATGGCTTTATTATGTTGTTTCTTGTTAATTGTTGAGAAAATCCCCATTGTTGAGTGTGAAAGGCTTTATGAGCTAACCTGGTCCTCGGCGCAATCAGAGGGCAGTAAATGGCCGCTCGACCTCCAAGGCCTCACGCGCAAGCAGGCGCGGGGCGCGGAGTGCTGCAGGGACTTCTAGAGGTGCTGCTTCGGCCTGGAAAGAAAGTGGCCAGGCTGTCCAGCTTTTAATTAGCGAGAAAGCGTGGTTTGAACTCGCAGGCACCCAAGAGCAGCTGGCTGAGTGCCACAGGGGGAACCCGACTAGCCGGGGCTACCCAGGACCGCTGAGCCGGGCCTGGGCTTCGGTCTCCGCTCCCAGCCCGCAGGGGGTCGCGCCTCCACGGCAGGCTTGCGAGCCCGGGGCGCTGATTGGAGCCTCGCCTGGGATGCATTGGATCCCGGCTTTGTCTCCAGCTCGTCTTCGGCCGCGTGGAGCGCGAGCTCCGGACCTTCCGCCTCGGTGGCAGAACCTCTCCAGTCTGCCTGCCTGGCTGGGGAACTGGAGGGTCTGCAGGCCGAGCAGGCTCCAGGGACTGCTCCAGGCCCCTGCTTGGGCCTCCTTGTCTTTTGTTTAAAGCGCTCTCTCCTTCCCTCCCTCTTTTTCTCTCTTCCTCTCTCTTAGGCGCGGGGACACACACAAGTCTCTTCATTAGAAACCAGCCAAGGACTCAGAAAACGGGAGAAATAAGAGGAAGGGGTTTGGTTCTGTTTGTTGAACATGGGAAAATGATTTCTTTAGTCTAAGATGGAATGTTCCCATCTCCTCTTCCGGTCACCTCCGGGTCCCTGTCCAGCCAGTTAGGATCCGGGACGCCAATAGGCAAAACCAGGCAGGCGCTGGGTTCATTGCTAGAACTTTGAGGACAGAATCCCATGGGTCGTGCTGGTCCTGAAAGGGCTGGAGAGCAGGCAGACAGCGCCTCCAGGGCTAGGTCCCGCGGCCTTGCCAGGGCCTAAGGACCTGGTGGGTCCAAGGGAAAAGCAGCTGCTGCCTCTCTGCAGCCTCAGCTCTGGCACTACACTAGAAGAAAGCGAATTTCTTCTTAAGCTTACACTGGTGGCAGAAACCTGGCTTGGGTGGACTGTAAGTGAGGGTTTGGACATTAGTTGATGCAAATCGCAAGGAAATGTTAATTCCAGCGAGGGAAAAACCTGTATTCAGCTGTCTTCCTTCCCCTTCTTAGATGGCCCTCCGCTAGCGCACTCTCGCTCTCACCAAATTAGCTATTACGTGAAATCCCCCTGGGTTTAGAGCACTTGTTTCGCGGATTGGCGTACAACCCATATTAACTATGCACTTTCTGCTATTCCTCTTGTGACTGTCCCTGCTTCTTCCTTCTTCGCGGAGAGTATGATGCATTTTATTTTAGTTCAATCGATGCACACAAATACTGGGATAACACAACCCACACATCTGCGGTGGAGGCTGTTTTCAAAATTGAGTTTAGGGATCAATACTAAGTCGGAATGCTCCAAATTGCATGAATTCACCAAATTCAAGCCTTGGGCTCCCAAGCCTCTTTCCTGAGTAATTAACACACTCACGGGTTATAGCTGTGCTTCTACACTTCCGGCCTCTCTCAAAACAGGATGTTTTCCTTCTGTGTATTTGGCTTTACCTAAAGATCATTTGGGAAAACACGACCCCAAAACTTTCGCTGAGGAACCCTCATCATCAGCTTTCATGTTGATACCCTCACTTTATTTTCCTAAGACCTAACAGTAGTATCTAGAAGTGGCCTAGTGGGTGCCCTATGAACGTTTGCCCAATGTAAAATTTCGTTGGTGAGGGAGCAGCCACCACTGGACTCCCAGGACTTCTAGGTCTGGGATGTTAGAGTTACAGTACATGCTATACAATACTATTTTTCTTTTTTTTTTTTTTTGCGGCCCAGACCATAGCTACATGGACTGGTGCCTAAGGAGGGTGAGGGGTGGACAGCAGTTGTCCCCCTGTTGCAAGGGACAGTGAGTTTAAGACCAGAGACATGAGTGGCTTTTAAACAAGAATTAGGAGAGCTTGTTTCCCATAAGGAGGGTGTGTGTGTGTGTGTGTGTGTGTGTGTGTGTGTGTGTGTGTGCATGTGCGCGCGCACATATATGCACACAGCACGTGTGGTCTGAAAGGAATACCTAAGGAAAACGACCAAAGAGCCTAGGTTTTTAGTGCATTAGAGTATCCCAGTTTCTTAGCTCTTGTCTGAGTCTCCCTTCAAGGTTAGGTGTCTGGAACAAGACAGAAAACTGTGGAGGGGTTGGGGGTGGAGAAAGGCTTTGAGGTTCTCCAGAAAGATCCAGTATTCTGATTGGTGCTACCAATATGTTTGTGCTTGACCCTTTTTGGATAAAGACTTAGCACTCAGTAGACTTTGACCCTAAAATAGTAGCAGCTTAGGAAAGAGCTCAGTGGTCTGCAAAGGCCTTCCCAGCCTGGAAGCCCTGAAGGAAGGAAAAGGGAACCAGGAGGGAAACCATTTGGGTGGATGCCATCCTCTTCTCCAAGCCACCAAAACAACAAACAAGCCAACATTCTCCTGGAGAGTAGGCTACTAAGGGAGCACTTGGAAGGTACTGGACGGCTAGAGTAGAGTTTCCATTGTTAGTTAGTGCTTGCCTTCTTTCAGAGCAGTTGAAGTTAGCTCCAGGAAGAACACAATGCTCTTGATGAGTGATGAGCAGTGTCTGGGAACAACAGGAAGAGGGACTGGGCCAAACTTAGCAGCAGCCCTGCCCCTCTCCTGTGAAAGTTAGATATGACACAGATGCAGGTATGTGGGAGTTCCTACTGCTCCAACTGGCTCAGAGGGTAAGAGGGGAAACAGTTCAACCTTTGAAACAACCTGAAAGGGCCTGGACTCCTGGATCTTCCAGGGATCAAAGCACATTTTATATTCATCCCCTTTAAATTTCCCTGGTTTTCCCTTCCTGTAAATGAGTACCCTGATTGTCAGTAGGGCAAATGTCAAAGGTTAGTTTTCTTCCTCTACATTAGGTCCAAATATGCAGTCAAGAGGATTTTTTAAGCTCTCAGAGTTTTTATTATCACATCTATTCACATTAAAAAACTGCATATTATTGTAGATATTGCCATGGACAGGTCTATTCACTCTTTCCTCATCGGTCTCCCCTTCTTTCTCTTTTCCCACGCTCTTCGCTTTCCCTACCCCTTCCCCTGCCTAACCTTCACACTCAGGTGAAGGCTGTGGGGGAAAGGCCAACATTTATGAAACCTTTCTCCTGGGGTGGAAAGCGCTAGACCTACACCGGAGCTGAGAAAGGCAGTGTGGAGAGCTGTAGCCACTGCTGAGCTCTCTTGCTGGGGTGGGGCCAGAGCGTCCCAGCCTCTTTTCTTGCAGATGCTGATATACCCTGCTTTGAGTATCAAAACCAGCAGGTATACCAAACGCAAAGAGCTCCATTCCATAAACACATGGCTAGAGGTCTAACACAGAGTGCATTGCCGGATGCAAATGCACAGAAGTGCTTTTAATTTTCTTCCAAGTGTTACATATCAAGTGGTAAATTGGCCTTCGGAAAGCCAATTTTATTTTATTTTTTCTGTTAATAATAAAGACTTCTTAAACAAGCTTAAAGTATGTGATTGAGAATTAAGAGTGTACATCTTTACCACTGTTTCTTATCTGATTTTTAAATGGGGACTAGTAAACTTTTTTTTCTTTCCTAAGGAAGGTTTTTTTTTTTTTTTTAGTAGAAGTTTGGGTAACATTAGAATTGTTCAGTGGTTCTGCTATTCACATGCTTTTTAAAAAATAATAAAAATATTTAAATCCTCTAGAAAAATCCTTTTTCATTTTTAGCGAACCATGAATTTTAAAAAGTAAACTGGGAAATTAGTCATATACTCACACCACCTTCTTGACAAGACCTATCCATGAAACATCCACTTTCCCTAAACGGTCACCATTTCATATTATCTCAAGCATCCCACCCTGTGTTTGCAGCTGTAATATGAGATTGCTGTGAAATACAAGGGGAACATAACTCATTTTGTGGAACTTACGTGGGGAGGAAATATCATTTATTTTGCAGGTGGGATAGCAGGGATTCTAAAATCTTCTCATTTGCATCAGTGTCTTGTTGGTCTGACCTCACTGGGCTCTGACACAACAGAAGGATTTCCAGATGAATTGGAAGCATCCTGATTTCAGTGAACTTCCTATTTCTTCCTGATCTGAACTAATGATTTAGTGAATACTTCAATACTGATCTTAAATGTGATCTTCAAGGGGGAAAATGGTGCAAAAAAAAATCATTGTTAAAGAAAACCAAAGCAGGAACCTTTTTATAAATACTGTTAGGACCATTGATCCCAGTTACCTGCTATAATGTGAATGAAATCATTATGGCTGGCCGATCCATTGACATGGTTTCTTCATTCAGGATCCTGGCCAAAGGAATAGCATGTCGATGTGTAAAATTCTAGCCAAAGATAAGCCATTACAATGGAAATCGCACTGTGCAAAGTCTCATTGAAGCCAATGAAATTGAGTGTAATATCCATACAGCATTCTCATCTGCTTGCTCCAGGATTTAGTATGCAGCTCTGCACTGAAATGAGATTATGCATATAAAATGCCAATATAGAATACACTGCCCAATAAAACATTAGAAGAGCAACTTACAGCCCATAGACATAGGCTTTACTTAAATTTGAACTTCATATACCAAATAAACCACAGCACCATCAGAACACTAAATCTATACCATGTCCTCACTCTGGTTTTTCATGCTTCTTTCTGCATGACTCCCCCACCCCCTCTCCTATCCAAACATAATTCTTTTAAGGGCACTCTTCAAATCATCTAGCAATTCCCAAAGGGAACCCAGGAGTCTCTTAAAGTGCCTTTCTAAATTAAAAGGCTCCAAACAATTTAAGTGCATTTTTTGACCAAATATATATGTGAATGGAATCATATATATATGATATATATATGTATGTGTGTGTGTGTGTGTGTGTATAGGAAAGTATTTGGACCTGCAAATCTATGGTTTTATAAAAAAGAAAAGAACCAAAGAGAAAAAGTGCCCCCACAGTGGATTACAAGGTTATGGGACAGGTCACTAGGAACAGGGAATAAACTCACTGTTAGGTTTGGTCTGTAAATTATGCACCTTTCAGGGAAGGGGGTTTAAGGTCTCTTCACTCAAGGGTTTTTTTCCCATCCATTTTGCTATTAATTCTTAACTCTTGGTAGGCAGTTCTTTAATGAGGTTGTTGGTAGCAGGTTAATTTTCTCCAATCTACTGAGCTCCTCATTTTCCCTTTTAAGTGCACTACAGCCTAGAGCTTTCAGAATTGTCCATATTAGAAGAAAACAGAATAAACATGGTGGAGTTCCCTGGGTGGGCTGGGAATTAAAGGCGTTATGTGGACAGATAAACAGAGGGCCTCGGACAGATGGGAGTGGGAGGGCAGGAGCCAGGCTGAGTTGAGGGCAAGAGGGAGAGAATTCGGTCTTAGGAGAGCAATGACCCTAGGAGTGTAATATATTAAATATTGCAGCGATCGATTTCAATACCCCAAGTGGACACGGGAATAAAAATTCACCAACAAGCTGAAGTGATTAGGAATGCTTTGTTGCGAGGGGAAAAATGTGATTTTCTTCAAATCCTTTTTGTTCAGGTTAGAAGAGGCCCAGACAATCCAAGTGTAAGCCCCAGACTCCCAGTTTGGGATATAACCCTAAAGGTTAGTCATATCTCAATGGCACTTCTGCATAGTGGAAAGATGAGCTGTGTACCAAGGAGGATTAAAGAGCAGCCACAATTATGGGCTGGTGACTCCAGGAGCTTTCCTCCCAAGTCAGAGCAGAGGACATTTTGGAGAGCTGAGCTTTTCCTGTGAGTTAGCCTTTGTTTCAGCGCCGGGACAAAGCAGCAGCTTGTACAATTCTTCTTTCATTAAAATCCCTGTGAAAAAATGCACAATATGGTTTACAGAAGGTTAATCACCATAGTGGGATGTGGAAACAGCATTTTGTGTTATGAAGGAGAAAAATATTTTCCAAGTGTCATTCTGGGAGCAGAAGTATGAATTTGTCATACATATAGGCAGAAATACCTGCTACCACATGTGATTTTATTAGTGATTGCAGAACTGAGTGGGATTCTTGCTCTTAGATACTCATGCCATGAATGGTTTGTTCTCTCTCCAAGTCCAGGAATCTGCTTAGGGATTTGGGGTAGTCATTGTGGAGGCTGCTTGGAGCAGGGGGATTGTTTTCAGTCACAGACTAATGGGCAAAGCCTGGGCTCTACACACTGGGGACACCAAGTCTGCTGCTAGGGACACATTGCTGGATGCCTCCAGGTAGCCACAGCAGCTACTGCAGCTGCCTCCTCCTTCAGTGTGGCCTGGCTACAAATCTGGGAAAGAAATGCAGCACCATACAAAGGATTTCTTTAATGAGGAAGAGTTCCTCAGACTGATGATGTGCTCGTGCTGTTGTTACTCTGGCTCATCTTTCCTGTAAGATGCTTTCCCTTCACGTGTTTTCTTTAAGTGATAACTGGGCATTGGAAATGGTACACCCCACCCCCATCCACCCCCGCACAGCACAGCACTCCTTGGTAACCCAGACACAGACTTCTATTTTACCCTGGTGGGTAAGTAAGGATGGCATAGAAGGTCTGAGTCGAGCTGAATTTCTGAGTTGGGCAGAAGCAAGCCTCTCTGCATCCTCCCCCTCCCCCCACACACATAAAAACTCTTCCTTCTTCATCATCAGTTGTCCAGGCTTCTATTCGTCACCGTGATGAGTAGTTCTCACTTGCAATATGGCCCAAAGGACCAGCTGTATTTCTGTGTGAGCATCTCCCCATCGTGGAGTGGACCAGGCAAGAGAAGGAACCCTAAGCTTCCCCATTTCTTTAAATCTAATACGGGCTGAACATGGTGGGTTAAGGCTGAGATTGGTTGTGCAACAGAGCACTTAGGTTCCTGCAGCTTGAATCTTCCAGGCTTTCTGTGAAGCGCACAGTGACTACAGGGAAGCTATTATGTCCTATAAAGCTGTTTATCTCTCTTAAGCTACATGGCTTCTTCCTCTCTTCAGGTTGTGTCCAACCAGGTTCAGGTGTGAAATATCACTCAAAGAGGTGACCTTGAGAAGGTACTTACTGAAACCAGTTATCTCTTCCTTAATGTGGGGAAGGCTGATTCGGGGGAATTTGAGTAAGATAATTCTTGTGCCCTGTTATGGACCCCATGTTGCCATCTTTTATTTTCTTCCTCCCTGGTCCCTTTCTACTTCCTTTTTATCTTTCCTTCTTTCATCCCCTTCCTCTCTGTTTTTGAATCATATGAGAAGACTAGGTATAAGGTGAGGGCCTGCTGAAGCAGAAGCCAGGCCTGATTGAGCCTGGGCAGGGAGGAGAGTATGGAGATTTCTGGTCTTATGTGACTCTTGAGTTATCTGGAGAGAAGGGATCTCCTGGGGGAAGACACGTGGTGGGGGCCTTTCCTCCCAGGTCACTGAATCCAGGGCCAAGCTCTGAACAGACTCCTGAAGGCCTCCTTGATGGAGGTACCTGTTGCTTGAAGTGTCTGAGGAGCCTTTGAGTCCCTAACATATTGTAAATCTTGGGGTTATGTTGGGCTCCCCATGGGGCTGCTGGATTCACCTGTCATTATGATCGCTGCCCAGAGTTGTTGACAAACCTCCACAATGTATGTCTGCACAAGGGCGCTTAAGGTTCACTGATCTGTATGTAGAACTTTGCAAAACTGCAAATAAGCGAGAAACTTTGCCTATTCTTGTGAAGGGAGATACAAGTCGGTACTCAACGTGGACGCAGGAGAAAGGGGGTGGCGCGCAGGCTAAAAGCCCCACCGTAATCTCCAGAACAATTTCATTTCCTCTGTAGCACTCTGGCCCAGGCCTCAGAAAGGTCAGGGAGGAGATGGAACTGAAGGATGGGATGGGGTAGGGTGAGGGGCTAGGCCCTCAGCCAGGTCGCAGGTGAGAGCTGAGCAGGGCGGTGCCAAGGCAACTAGAAGCCAGGTCGAAGGACGGGGGAGGGGCGGGAGCCTTTGGCTTCTGCCAGAGGGGTTTTTCCTCTGGAATTCGTACAGCCGGCCTCCGGGGCAGCTTGCTAGGCTCTCCCCCGCCCCTTTTCGCGGGGCCGGTCGCAGGGAGCTCGGGTTTCCTCCAAGACCCTGGGGCCTCTAGGCCAGCAGCTTTCAGCTGGTCGGGAGAACAGGCCTTTCCCGCTTGCTGAGAAAGGGAAAAGCGCATGCGGCGCGGGCCCGGCGTGCTGCAGGCGCGCGCGTCTGTGCCCGGGGAGCCCGATCCTCCCGGAGGAGCCCCCGGCTGTGGAAAGCTCGGCCTGTGGGGTCGGCTGGAGCCTGGGGTCCCGGGTCCCACCACCAGGCTTCCGAGACCTCCACGCCTGGCGCCGCTGCTCGGAAGCCGCGGATAGCAGAGACGTGCAGGCCGCGGGAAGCTTTCCCTCTTGTCTTCCGAAGGGTAGCCTGGGATTTTTTTTTTTTTTTTAACCATTTACTTTAAAGTGATCGATCACGTCCCACCCGATGGTGGCTCCACCTTCTGTCCCCACCTTTGCGGCCTTCGCTTTTCACCTCGGCTCTAAGTGTGCGCGGAGGACGCGCGCGCCGTGTGCGTGTGGCGAAGGGTGCTGCAAGCGCCGATAGCCCGAGCCTGCAAGACTGTCGCGTTTGCAGGAATTCCGACATAAGAACCCAGAGCTAGAGGATTGAGAGGGTTGATTC
The DNA here is from genome assembly GCF_007827085.1 of Peromyscus californicus insignis. Classification (NCBI taxonomy): domain Eukaryota; kingdom Metazoa; phylum Chordata; class Mammalia; order Rodentia; family Cricetidae; genus Peromyscus; species Peromyscus californicus. The sequence goes on along the minus strand of NW_026294606.1, from coordinate 71,052,104 downwards.
GTGCTTCCTTGCCCATAACCCTGTAGGTGAAAGTCGCCATCGATCGCTTTTCCCCTGACATCTGTCCCTGCACGCCTGCCCTGCCTCCCCGCAAGGAAGTCCTCGCAGGAGCCGGGCTCCATACCCGGTGCCTTCAGGGAACTGAGGATAAAGGCTCGAGTCCTCCATGAATTAAGTTGATTATTAATTTGGGCTGTTTGGAGCTGGTAACACTCTTGATGCCTTCGGCTTTGGGAATTGTCGCGAGGCGGGGACGCAGGCATGAATGACCCAGGGTTGTGACTGGGAAAAGCGAGTGGCAGAGACGCTCTGACGCCTGAGTGGGCAGGGGAGAGAGCTTCCTAGTGAAGCTTAGCTCTTCCTCGCTCTCAAATAAATTCTTAGTTAACTAGTGTAAACACATTAGTATTATTAAATGAGTGAAACATAGGGGGTTGGATGTGGGGGCATGTCAACTGGACCCCGACCCCATGATACTTTCCCAGATGACAAATCAGTACGCTCCCAACACGAAAATAGAAATGTAACATTCGACTGGACGAATTAATTTTTGACGGATTTACGGTATGATTTTCTTTCAGGAGGTATTCATTGCTTCTTTCTATCCACAGTGCCGTCCAAAGACAGAAATATAAACAAGCACTCTGCCTTGCCCAAGCCCCTTAACAGTATCTCCCAAAGAAAGATCAAGACACTTTGTGAATTTTCCCCAGATAATGCCTCATATTCCGAATGACTGATCAGAGAACTCTGGTATTGTTCAATAAAATGAGAGGAAGGCGAGTGACGTGGGAGCCGAACAATGGCGTTTCTGAATCAGTTTGCTTGATTGACATTTGGGAGCTTCATGACCGCAGGGAATAGGACTCATTACGGTGAATGCACCAAAACATCAGCCGAGATTAGAACTCTAGATCCTGTTTTAATCCCATTTCAGCCTAAATTATAGTGGGAAAATATAAGATCCAAGAGAAGGGAATTACGCCAGCATATACTGACCTAAAGTTTTAATTGTAGTAAAAGGGAAATTAAAAGTGTGAAACTGAACCTCTTTCCAACCATTTCAGGACTAGTGCTGACAATTAAGTAAGATGCTTGGATATGGTAGGGTAGGTACTAAGAATATTAATGTGGTATGAAATACTTCATACTTACTTGGGGTGACACATGTTTGGAGGAAGGTGTAGGAGGACGTTTTTTTTCTTTGTAAGAGAAAAATATCATAGCCCTTCTATTGGTTAAAAATCAGGGCCATTAGCAAATTCATGGTGAGAAATAACCAGACACTTTAAAGCTAGAGTTTAAACACCCATTGTTATTTGGAAGACCTTATTACTTTGGAGAGGATTTTTATATTAATGCCAAAAGTTGTGTTAACACTAAATTTAGCCCAGGAAATTGCAATAGCTGTTTCTCAGTTCGTGTTGGAAAGGGGGAACGTGTTTTGCAGTCTGTTTTAATAACAGAAAAGTGTAAGCTAATGCAGGTTGTGGGTTTGATCAGAGTCTGGTGTGTGGCAACCACTCTGTACAAAACATTTGATTCTTCAGTGGAATTCATTTTCAAATCTTAGAAACTTAAAATACTGAAAGTCTTGGGATTCATGTATGAGGCTGAACTAATCAACTCCAGGAGGAAGACAAAGCAGTAGTAGAGGATGATAGTTACATTCTTGTCTTTTAGTAGGTAAATTACAGCAAAGGGAAAAATGTAATGGGATATGAAAATAGAGCAAATTTATTACAAATAATGGAGCAGAAAGGGTTGCTACATGATATAGCTTCACAATCACTTTGAGGGGTGGGTTTTAATGAGAAGCCTCTGTTGCATGGGAACTAGGAATTGTAAGAATTATTTTTGCATTAAGAAGGGACTAAAATTAATTATTAGAAGCTCAGTAATCACCAAATAAACTCCGAGCTTTGAGGTTAAAAACAGACGACTATCTCCATGTTCAATTATACAGTATCAATTACTAATACAACCGATGTTTCAGTGTCTCAGCGCAACCAGATACCATCTTCTATGGAGATACCTTGGTATTAATTAATGACTTCTTTATTCTCATTATTCACAAGGAAAAATAGGGGTCGTGTCACATTAAAATTAAGATTATCTTAGTTTATCTGGGCTCTTAAACAAAGATCATTCAAACTAATTATATTTTGAATTAACAGAGGTAGGCAATTTATCGCGTAACTTTTTTTTCCAAAGATGGGAAAATAAAGACCAGAAAATAAGCAGAGTTTCATTTTAAAGACAGAAAGAAGCAAACATGTCCTGACTTTTGCAGTATTTCCCTTGCTAAAGGGGGAATGAGGGAACTGTAAAAGACGTGACTTTGCAAAGTCAAGTCCTTCTTAAAAGACTTGGATCGAAATTCTTGCTATGCAACAAGGATTCAAGTTTGATTAATTTTCTGCAAGCGACGTGACAGCGGTGTTTTAAAAGATTAATTAAAATTGAAGTGATACGGAGCAGGAATTCAACCTGCAGAGGCGTCCCTGGCGCCTTGGGGTGGGGGGTGTGCTTTGCAAGCGAGTCCCAAGCCCGAACTGCGGGCTTTCCCGAGCCTGGGACGCAATTCCCCGTCTCCTAGAGAGGAACGCGGAATTTGGCAGGGCGCCCGTCTGGTCGCCTGGCATCCCGAGCTGGCCGCCAGTTCTCGGGGGTGGGGACGGGGTGTGTCCCCCGGAACCCGCTGCGGAGAGAACTGCTAGCGCGCCTTTAGACCAGCCAGTGAGGACCTGGGTCAAGCTAGGAGGCGGGAGGGGGCTCCAGGAAGCCTGGAGCTGACAGCCACAGGCCGAGCCGCTACTCCAGCAGCAGCACCTACTTGGTGACACCCTGCTCGTAAGGAGCCCTCCCCCACACCCGGCCTAGCGCAAACGTGCTGGAGTGCAGGGAGTGTGGATGGCACTCTAAGGAGATTCGTGCACTGGGCCGAGGCTGGGGAGGGCCCGGCCGCGCTGCGGCTGCTGGGCCCAGATCCTGGGCCTGGATAAGCGGTGCTACTTGGTCACCTTGGACCCGGGACCCGCAGCAGCTATTTACTGTGCAGTTGCCCTCCCATCCCCCGTAGTTTCCCGCTCTAGCTCCCCTCCCCCACATCCTGCTCCCCGCGCTTTACTCGGTGAGACGCCTCCATCCGAGTAAGAAATTAAGCTGAACACAATTGTAACTGTACTCAGGGAGACACAATCGCTCAAGCCCTTGGGGTCACGCGCGGCAGAGAGGCGACGCGGGTGGCGCCGCCGAGGGTGGCGTGGTGTGGTGAGAGCTTTCGTTTGCAATCAGACTCTCCCGGGCGCGAAATACACTGTCCCATTCTCCCCACTGGGGACCTTGGATCCTCACAACGAGAGGCCGCGCCGCGCCTCGCCTCGCTGCCGGGACCCTGCGCCCAGGGTCCGAGGATGTCCCCAGCGACCTGCCGCGGGCGCTGGAGGTTCGGGCCCAAAAGGGTCCCTGGGACTTCTCAGCGCCGGGAAGTAGACGTGGTTTCTCTAGCCCCCGGCGTCAGTCTTTACCCATCCTCTTCCTGGAGACCGGGAGGCGGCGACGTGGAAAGAGGGGAGGAAAAGCCGGCCCGGAGCAGCCTAAGTCAAGGGGCGGTGGGGCGCAGGGGACTCGAAGGGCGAGGGCTGCGGGGTCGGAAGCCAGGCGACAATCCCTTCCCCTCCGTGTGCAGCAGGGGCACCTCCTCCCTGGGGAACCCACCCAGCCGCTCCCAACCTGGAGAACAAAGGGTCTGGGAAGCACGGTCGGGGTCGGAGAACAGAGGTGGAGGGAGGCAGGAAGGCAGGCGGTGGGGGCAGGGGAGGGCGCCTGCCTGCACTTCCTTTCTGGGCCGAATGATGGAAAGCTCCACGCAGCAAGCGCCTCACTGAGGCTGCCTCTCAATCCAGAAGAGCTCGGGTTCCTTACCTAACGGCGGCACTCGCGCCCTTCCTCCCCCAGCGTCCCCACCCCCTCCGGGGACGAAGGCCAGGAAGCTGCCGAGCCTGCTGTGCCTTGGCGCGGGAGGAACCGCGAGGCAGCAGCGCCCCCTGCAGGTGTCAGGCGTTCCCGGAGTCTTAAAGTGGAACCCGTCTGATTCTCCACGGCGCCAGCGACCGTGGGTAGCGGCGGATAGTCCCCGCTCCACCCTCCGACTTAAGTGTCCCCTAACCAAAACAGGCCTGGCGGCCCAGAACCCCGGAGCCTATCGCTTACTGCTGGTATTTTCTGGACCCCTGGCCCCACCACCAGCAGGACCTCTTTTGTGGATGCCCCACTACGGATCTCGACAAGTCATCCTGATAATTCCCTGCAGTGTAAGAAGATGCCTAAATCCCGCGCCGAGGCGGTAAGACCAGAAGGGTGTTTCTGTATCTGGAAAGCAAACTTTTGCTTTTGTTTATTAAACGTAGAAGGAAAGGGTCACCAAGGGTTGACGTGAGCATGGGATGAGACTGGCCAATTCCGGAATCTTCTCACTCTCTGCAAACTCATGGACAGGTGCACGTGGGGGGAAACCACGTCTCGTGCATCTCAGCTTCAGCGAACTCAGCTTGGATAGTTTATGCTTTTATTTTTCTTCCTTGAACCGACTGGTAAGAATATGAGAACTCAACGCCTCTTGGAAGTGTCCTCCACGAACTCCAGATTCTTGGAGGAAAGCCTATATGAACAAGCAAGAAACAAGCAATCAGGTTTCCGCGTGGTCTCAGCAAATTCCCTCTGGACCCTTTCCTGGCGGCGCCTGGGAGCGTGCGGCTGCAGGCGGTCCCTAGACTCCGGTACAGCCAGGACCCAGGAGTCACGGAGGAGAACGAGGACGCGAGCGCGCAACGGCTTGAAGGCCGGCTGCAGGCTTTGGGCGTGCGGATCATCCACACCGTGGGAACTCCCCTCCCCCTGGGCACTGGGCCTGGGCTCCGCCCCGCGGGGTGGGAGGCCGACAGTCCCCGGGGTGGGTGCTGGCGCCGGAGAAGCGGAGTCCACGCGCTAGGCAGCTGTGGGCAAAGCTCGCCTGGGCAGGTGCCGCGGGGTTAGACCCGCCCCGGGGGTTGTAAACCGCAAGCGAAAGTCGAGAAGGGCAGGAGCTTGCCCACTAATCCGTTTTACACTGTGAAAACCGCAGGCCTGTCGCCTAAGAAGCAACTTTTTAATTTGGAAGCACATGGAGGGAAGCAAAAAAAAATTAACATGGAAGCTCACTTCCTTTCCTCCTTTCCTTACGGTCGTGAGCACCCCCGTTCCCCCCCCCCCCACACACACACACACTACACTTTTCAGCAAAAAGCTATCTTTCTGGTAGAAAGGGAAATTGATCTGCACTTTGGATTGCTGGGGAGACTTGGGCACGTAGGGAGCCCGGCGGGGATCCAGGCACATGCTGCAGCCCTGACTGCCAGGTTCTTCCCGGACTTCTCACCCGTGTGCCGCGGGTCACCGCAGGCCACGTGCTCCAGGCAAGCCCCATCCAGTACTTTCTCGCTGTGACTAGAGGGCAGTGGGTGGCATTTGAGTGTTGGCATTCCTTGAGAGCGCCTGCTCGGTCGGTGGATCTATCGGAAGGGTAGGGATTTGGGTTGGCTGGACTGTGCAGGGGCTCTGAGCATCTACGTACGTGAGGACCAGAAGAAACACTCACAGACGCCTCTCGCAGCTTTCCATGGGGAAACGACCAAAGTTGTTAGGTGCCTCACTCAGCAAAACTCGGGTTACCGCGTGCGGACCTGATGTGCTTAGGCCCTTGGAGGAGCCGCCAGAGACAGGAGGAGAGCAGCAAGGGGTCGAATGGGGAACGCTGAGGGTCAAGTGAGCAAGTCCCAGGATAGTGGGTCCCTTCTTCCCACGTTCCTCTCCTAAGGGTCCCTTTTCGGAACTCTCTCTCACCACCCAAATGTGTGCTCATGGCAATAGAAAGGGGAGGAAGGCAAAAGAAAGCCTGGAGAATGACCTTTATTTAAAAAAAGTAAAACCGAGATAAATTACTTGGTGAAACTGTGGAAGTGGGGAGGGAAAGATGGATGGAGGCGGCGTTTCACTTCGTTTTTGTCCCTTGAAACCTAGAACATTTTTAAAATCCAAAATGTTAGAGGGGCAGGAAGTCTTCTAACATGTTTGTACAGTTGAGAGGTACTGCTCATTAATTCATTTCGAAAGCATTTGCTGTGTCTCTGTGTGAAGATCAACTAAAGTTGATGTAAAGCAAAACTTGGATCACAATTTTATTAACAGAAAATGTGTATAGTACTTTATAGTACTCTGGTATATTTCTGGGACAAGAGATAATAAATTTAAATGAGAAAACTCATGAATTTGTGACCCTCACCCCTCAGCACACACTGGTGTGTTTGCTTACTCATATACGAGCGTGCACAGATCAGTACACATGCGCAGACTTACGTAGACTTAACGCTATTTGTCAGTCTAGGCCTGTGTTTCAGTTTTCACTGAAGTTGGGACCTACCTTGTTTCTGTCTGAGTATGCACTTTATTATAAAGATCATTTGTTAGCAAATAAAATGACCGTCTTTGTTCTGAATTTATTTCTTTGTAACTAAAAGGGAAATAACATTACTGAATTGTTCAAGCCATGTTTTTGTATCAAAATATCAAAAGATATTGAAAAGTATGCCACAGTCGTTCCAAATGTTCAGAAGGATGGCTTCCCATTTGTAGTCATATTTTGTAAAGTTACATCATGGTAATTGAAAATGACTACCCAGTGTGTGCATCCCATAAAGAGACAGGCTTATTCATTTTGCTATATGCCACCAACAATTTAGAACTATCTGGTTTAAATTACTTAATGCCTACAGAAAAAAGGGTTGGGAAATTAGGAACTGTGCAGTTTTTGTGTTTTGGGCCTTTTATGAAGTTTTAATTAAACTTAATTTGTGCATTGTGAGAGATGGACACAATTCAAGGATCCCTAAATGGTCTTGTAAAACAATGTATGGTTGTTTATAAAATTATATCCCCAACTGATATTTTAGTGAAACTGGATGAATACAGATACAACTATTAAGTGTTTTTTTTTTGTTTGTTTTTGTTTTTGTTTTTCTTCTTCTCACAAGTACAAGGCATATAAGAACTCCAGCTCATGTACTTAATTTGTTTCATAATAGAAAAACTGATGCTGATTTTCTCAGGGCATCTTAGTTATCAGAAGGGACAATGCCAAAATCATGTGATAAGCATCGCTTTTCCTATCTCATCATCATTGTCTACACGAGATTCTATCACAGGAAATATGCAAGAATATTGTGTTTGCTTCGGATGCTTGAAAATACAATACACTATAAAGTACTGAAAATATGATTCCAGCTTGACAATATCTTAGAAGTGGCCCATGTATCTCTTTTTGAAATGACTTTAATAATGACTGACTTTAATAATGTCAGGGAGGAAGGATTTCAATGGCAGGCGAGCAGTGATGAATGAACAGGAGGAACAATGAAGCTATTGACAAAACATGCTAACTTTTAGAATTCTATCTAAATTATTACTTTTCTTTCCGGTGCAGAGGGAGACATGCAAGTGTATCAATGTTCATCAAACTCGAGGTAATAAAAATGTGAGTGACAGTCAATGGCCTGTGACTGTAATATGATTGTTAGTGTAGGTGAGCGAAGGCACTGGGGCGTTCCCTCTTGTTTGAGAAAGCTCAGTGGTCCACAGTTGCGATGGGGAGTTTGTCGAAAATGGAGGCCAGGAAGGAGACGAAAGAAAGAAGGCTAAAAACAGAATAGAGAAAATTCCATAATTAAACAGGATTTGTTTTCTGTTTTAGACTTGACTCTTATCGATGGTTCCTGCTAGCTATTTAGATGAAATAAATGGAATATCACTTAATAGACAGAGGCGTTGATACAATTTCCTCTCCAAAGATCTGATCCCTAGCATCCGAAGGCAACGAATTCAAGTTAGTATTGAACTTGAATTTGTTCTGCCGGAGTGAAAATTGGTTCCATTAGGCATCAGTCACAGAACTCTTGGAGACCTGGCTGGCGCTGTGGCTGTGATCTCTCTGACCAGCTGTAACAGTGAAGCCTTAAGTAATGCTGGGTGTACTCTGGGAAACCGTCCAGGGCTGCTGGATTGTTTTTTAAATTAAAGTTTCCTAATTTTATAGTCTTCATAAATCTGGACCAAGTTTAATTAAGGTCATCTGGGTGGGTAAAGCTTTAAGGAGTGACCATTTAGAAGACACACAATATTTGGAATAACTTAAAACATGAAATATTCTGTCACATACTGCCTTTCACAGGGACTCTTTTCTTAGCGTTTTTTTTTTTTTTTCTTACCCACTTACCCATGCTTCTACCTCCTTCTCGTTGCAGATTTATAGTTCCCTGGGGGAAACCCTGGAAGAAGTAGTATATCAGACAGATATACTATCCGAAAGCTTAAAAGTTAGTGTCTGACTAGATAAATAAAAATCTAAACAATAGCTGCAAGAAAGAAAGAGAAAAAAATTGGCTTTATCTTAGGTGAACCAATATGACCAACATGTTAAGAGGAATGAAAAAAGCATGCATGTCATCCAAAAGTTCATAATTTAGGGGCTGGAAGTAGAGCTCAGCTGGTGGAGCATTTGCCTGGCTTACAGGGACTTTTGAGTTTTATTCCAGGACCACAGAAAATCAGTGTGTATTCCTGTAATCCCAACCTTCCCACCCAGAGGTGGAGGCAAAATCAGAAACTCAAGGTCATAGTGCATTTGAGGCCAGCCTAAGCTACAAAAAGGGAGAAAATCTTCATATTTTGCCTGTAGACTTATGAACTGAATGTATTTTTTAGAAATAAAATACATTGATTAGAAACTGTGGTATAGCCCCACTATTAAAGTATTTGATAGCTTTTATGAAATAAATAAATATGAGAATTTCAAAATGACTAATGAGAAATGATATTCAACTCAATAGAAAAGTGACAGTTTTAAATTCTCTTTAATTTATCATTTAAATTTATTTTCTATTCTTTTGAGTGGAAAATTTGTTAATTTACTATTTTTACATCAATTTCTCTTTTTATGTGCTTTTTACTTCCTTGTGAACAAATACTACTAACTGAGTTAATAGTACCAAACACAAGTCATAAAATCTCATAAGTAGGGGCTGGAGAGGTTATGAGCACTTTTTGCTGCTGTAGAAGAACCAGGTTCAGTTTCCAGCACCCATGTGGCAGCTCACAGCTATTTGTAACTCCAGCTCTAGGGACCCCATGCCCTCTTTTTTACCCCCTGAAGCACCAAGCACACAGGTGATATATGTATATATGTGCAGGTCAAAAATTTATTCATAAAATAAAACAAATCCAGGTTAAAAAATCCCATAGGTAATATTTGGCACTAGATAGACATATTTAAAAAACTTATGGTGTGTGTGTGTGTGTGTGTGTGTGTGTCCTTATGCGTACTAGGCAAGCACTCTACCAACTGAGCTACATTCCAAGTTTCTGCATTAGATTAGATTTTTAACTTCTTTTGTCTACAATGGCAGATACCAGCGTTTTTTCTCTCTCTCTCTCTCTCTCTCTCTCTCTCTCTCTCTCTCTCTCTTTCATGTTTTCCAAAAAAGGATTTCTCTGTGTAGCTTTGGCTGTCCTGGAACTCACTCTGTAGACCAGGTTCTCCTTAAGCTCACAGAGATCCGCCTGCTCCTGCCTCCCAAGTGCTGGGATCAAAGGTGTGCACCATCATTGCCCAGTCAGTGGGTTTTTTTTAAGATTCATTTATTTATCTATTTATTTGTTTATCTGCATGCACGCCTTTATTCCAGAAGAAGGCTTCAGATTCCACTATAGATGGCTTGTGCAACACCAGGTGGATGCTGGGAATTGAACTCAGGACCTCTGGAAGAACAACCAGTACTCTTAACCAGTGAACCATCTCTCCAGCCCCCTCAAGTGTCTTCTTTTTTGATTTTTTTGAGACAGGGTTTTTCTGTGTAACAGTCCTAGCTGTCCTGGAACTTGCTTTGTAGACCAGGCTGGCCTTGAACTCACAGTGATTCACCTGCCTCTGCCTCCCAAGTGCTGGGATTAAAAGTGTGCGCCACCACTGCCCGGCTAGTGTTTTCAATAAGTGGGAAAATCAATGCCATCTTCAACAAATTTGTAACTCAGGACCCAAACTGATCTTATTTTATGATAAATGGTTAAAAGTAGGCGAAGGCAACAGTTTGCACTTCTTTTGCTGACTAAGTGGAAACTGAGAAATAGTCCTCAGAATCCATTGAAGTATCTTTTGTTTTTCTATGTATTTTCATTTTTTATTCTGTGTGTGCCTGTGTGTGTGTGTGTGTGTCTGAGTGTATATCTATGCACCATGTGTGAACAGTGCTCGTGGGGGACCAGAAGAGGGTTTTGGATTACCTAGAACTCTAGTTACAGATAGTTGTGAGCCACCATATGGGTGTTGACAATTGAACCCAGGTCCTCTGGAAGAGCAGCAAGTGCTCTTAACTGACAAGCCATCTCTCCAGCGCCAAGTCTTTCTTTTTCTATTGTTCTTGTTTATATAAAAGATATAATGGCTCCCGAAAACAAATCATTGAGTAACAACAACAGTGGCAACATCTTTATTACAAGGCAATGCCAGGCAAGGGCACCAGTCATGTAAGGCATACATGCATACAAAACACTCTGGCATGCAAAATAAAAATAAAGGGGAAAAAAAAAGTTCAGGCCTACATGACTCCTTAAAAGTACTCTATAGATGAGATGGTGTAGTGGTTAAGACCATTGGCTGCTCTTCCACAGGACCCGGGTTCAATTCCCAGCACCCACATGGCAGCTCACAACTAACTAGAAATACATGCAGGCAAAGCACCAGCATACATAAAATAAAAATTAAAAAAAAATTTTAAAAAAAGTGCTCTATAGATTGTTCCAGAAGTTGCCTGTCAGAATTCCGCTTTTCCCATTTTTTCCCCCTAGATCTATTGAAAGGCAGTTGCTTTGTCCTGTAGGAATCTTGGTCTTCCCAAGAAGGAGTGGAGGGAATGCATCCGGCAGTTGCAGGAGCATTGTCTTTGACACCATGTCTTAGGGGACTTGGGTGGCAAGTGGGCAACGTAAGTAGAAAACTTAGGTCACTGCCAGACTACAGTACTGAGCAGGGACTGCCATGGCCCACAAGACTACAGTACTGAGCAGGGACTGCCATGGCCCACAAGACTACAGTACTGAGCAGGGACTACCATGGCCCATGAGACTACAGTACTGAGCAGGGACTGCCATGGCCCATGAGACTACAGTACTGAGCAGGGACTGCATTGGCCCACAAGACTAGAGTACTGAGCAGGAACTGCCATGGCCAACGAGAGCGGTAGAGGGAACAGCTGCATTAAAAAGAACTAGGGCCGGGCGGTGGTGGCGCACGCCTTTAATCCCAGCACTCGGGAGGCAGAGCCAGGCGGATCTCTGTGAGTTCGAGGCCAGCCTGGACTACCAAGTGAGTTCCAGGAAAGGCGCAAAGCTACACAGAGAAACCCTGTCTCGAAAAACCAAAAAAATAAAAAAATAAAAAAATAAAAAAATAAAAAGAACTAGGGAGTGAAAGTCGTGTGTGTGTGTGTGTGTGTGTGTGTGTGTGTGTGTGTGTGTGTGACTATTTGCATGGAGATGTTTGTGAGCCCTTTGTATCTCAATTCTTGTCCCTACTAGGCAACTGCTTTATCACTGAGCTGTAGCCCCAGCCCTCTCGTTTACAGGGTATCAGTTAATTGTGCAGGCTGGCCTTGAACTCACAGTGTATGTAACCCCGGCTGGCCTCCAGTTTGCAATCCTGATTACAGTCAAGAACCACCAGGTTCACTTTTTTTTTTTAATAATAAACTTACAATTTTCAAAAAACTTTGTTTGAGTATTTTTTTCTTCATGTTTTAGAAATGAGAACTAACTACAATTATTATTACTGTTTGCTTGAGGATTTCACCCAGGGCATGCTAGGTAAGTGCTTTAGTACTGAGCCACATTCTCAGTCTGTCAGTCCACAGTGGTTTTTCTTTTTTTAAGATTTATTCATTTTTATTTTATGTTTAGGAGTATTTTTCCTACAAATATGTATGTGTACTACATGAGTGCCTGTCAACCTCAGAGAGTGTGGGAGCTCCTGTAACCAGAGTTAAGGACAGTGAAGGACCACCATGTGGTCTTGGGAACCAAACTTGGGTCCTTCCCACAAACAGCAAGTGCTCTCTAAGGGCTGACTCATCTTTCCAGGCCCTTGATTTTGAGTTAGGGTCTGGCTCTCTTGCCCAACCTGACTCTTGAACTTCTGGGCCTAAACCATATTACTGTCTCAGCCTTCCCAGTGACTGAGACCGTGGTTTGTGGTTTTAAAATTGGAATTACAGAGTTGCTTATTATATCCCAGCGTTTTGGAGGTAGAGGCAGGAGGACCAGAAGTTCAAGTCTATTTTCCCTAGGGTGGCCACCGTGTGTTATTAGGGAGCCCCTCGAAAAACAGAACAACAACAAACAAAACAAAAACCACGAAGGGATTGGCTCCAGGACCCACATAGATACCAACATCTGCAGATGCTCAAGTCCTTCAGATACAGCGATGTATTTGAATGTAACGTTACATGTCCTTCCATGGATGTACTCTAGACTGCATGTTATAACTAATATAATGGAAATGCTACGTAAGTAGGTTGTTTTCTTTTTTAATTGTATTGATTAGAAAATAATGACATGAAAGAAAGATTATACATGTATGGTATCCAGCAATTTTTTTCTTTAAAAAACAATTATTTTATTATGGGTATGTGCATGTGTCTGCATGAGTTTATGCGTACCATGTGCATGCAGGTACCCAAGAAAACCAGAAAAGGGCGTCAGATCCTCCGGAACTGGACTTACAGGTGGTTGTGAGTTGTTTAACATGGGTACTGGGAACAAACAAGGTCTCACTGTGTAACCCTGGCTATCCTGGAACTAGATATGTAGGCCAGGCTGGCCTTAGAGTCACAGGGATCCACCTGTCCCTTCTGGGATTAAAGGTCATGCTCTGCTTTGCTGTTTTTGGTTTTTGTGGTTTATTTAGAATTTTTTAAACCTGATTGGCAGAAGCTGAAGAGGCAGAACCTGTGCATAAGTAGGATAGACTGTATATATTAGGTAGGACTTCTTTTTCTCAAAAATTTTATCACATTTATTTATACACGGAGGTCAGAGGATACTCTGAGAGAGCCAGTTCTCTCCTTCCTCTGTGTGGGTCCTGTGGATAGAACTGGGGTCCTCAGGCTTCGAGGCACTCTTCCCTGCTGAGCTATCTCATCATCTCAGGTTTTGAAATAATTATAGGTTGTGGAAACAGTACATGGAGTTACTGCATATGCATTATCTCACAGATACTCCGTTTTCTTTCGAGGCAGAGTCGTTATATAACCGTGGTGGGCTGGAGCTCACTGCAAAGACTAGTCTGGCCTTGACTTTACTATGATTCTCCAGCCTCTGCTTCCCCAGTGCTTAGATTACAGTCGTGGACCTCTGTGCCATACCGACTTCTGAGAACATTGCAAATCAAGGTTAGCAACTTTCCCAGTACACTGTTATTAACCGTGTTCCCTGTGTCCTACAGTAGATCATGAACTTACTCCTCCTGTTTAACAGGTTCTTCTAAACTCTGCTCCTCAGCTACAGCTCCCTCTTCAGTCTTTCTTCTAGTACTTTATCACCTCATCCAGGACGAGCTGAAGGATGCTTTCAAGTGTGTGTGTGTGTGTGTGCGTGTGTGTGTGTGTGTGTGTGTGTGTGTGTTACCAGGAAGTGAGTACTAGGCAAGCACTAGCTTACATTTTTTAAAAATTTTGTGTTTTGATATAGGGCCAACCTAAGTTGTCTAGTGTTAGTTTTTTGTTTTTTTTTTGTTTTGTCAGTTTGACACAAGTTAGAGTCATCTGGGAAGAGAGAAACCTCAGTTGAAAAACCACCTCCATAAAATTCAAATGCGACTGGAGGAAAAAAAAGTCAACATAATGATGCCTAACAATATTCTGACTCATAGATTGATACCTACCCCAATTGTCATCAGAGAGGCTTCATCCAGCAACTGATGGAAACAAATGCCAAGACCCACAGCCAAACATTAGTGTGAGCTCAGGGAATCCTGCAGAAGAGGGGGAGGAAGGGTCGTTCGAGTCAGAGGGGTCAAGACACCACAAGAAAACCCACAGAATCAACTAACCTGGGCTCATAGGGACTCACAGAGTCTAAATAATCAACAACCAGGGAGCCTGCATGGGACTGACCTAGGCCCTCCGCACGTATGTGACAATTGTGTGGCCTGGCCTACTTGTGGGACTCCTAACAGTGGGAGCAGGGGCTGTCCCTAACACTTCTGCTGGCTTTTGGGAACCTATTCCTCATACTGGGTCGCCTTGCCCAGCCTTACTACAAGGGGAGATGCTTAGTCCTACTCCAACTTGATATACCTTGTAAAATTGAGGAAGAGTGGGTAGAGGGGAGGGTGAAGGGGAGCTAGGGGAGGGGATGGGAGGAGAGAAGGGAGAGGAAACTGCAGTTGAGGTGTAAAATAAATAAATAGATTTAATTAAGAAAAAAAAGAAAAGAAAAAAAAAACCACCTGTAGCTAGAGTTTTCCTGCCTGGCCCACGGTCAGGACAAATCTCTCTCACCCGCCAGTCCCACAGCCGCTCAGACCCAACCAAGTAAACACACAGAGACTTATATTGCTTACAGACTGTATGACCGCAGCAGGCTTCTTGTTATCTAGTTCTTATATCTTAAATTAACCCATATCTATCAGTCTATAAGTTGCCACGTGGCTTGTGGCTTACCGGTACCTTACATCTCGCTTTTCATGGTGGTGGCTGGCAGCATCTCTCTCTGCCTCAGCCTTCCACACCCAGAAATCTCCTCTCTCCTTGTCCTGCCTGGCTACTGGCCAATCAGTGTTTTATTTATTAACCAATCAGAGCAACACATTTAACATACAGAACATCCCACAGCAACCATCTCCATCAGACTGGCCTATAGGCAAGACTGTGAGACGTTTTCTTGACTGATGATTGATCATTATGGAAGGGTCTAGTCCACTGCCATCAGTGCCATCCCTGGGCAGGCGGTCCTGGGGTATATAAGAAAGCAAACAGGGCAAGCCATGGGAGCAAGCCAGTAATCAGCATGCCCGCATAGCCTCTGCTTCAGTTCCCACTTCCAGGTTTCTGCCTTGAGTTCCTGCCTTGACTTCCCTTCATGCCCAACTATAAGCTGTAAGACCAAAGAACCCTTTCCTCCCCAAGTTGCTTTTGGTCATGGACTTCATCACAGCAACACAGAAGTAACTAATGCACTGGCCTTGAACTCCTTTATGTAGCCCATGTAGGTCTCTAATTCATCATCTTCTGCCTCAGTCTCCCAAATAGCTAAGATTTCAGACATTCACCATACCCATCTTGTTTCAGTATTTTACTTGGAAATCACTGTAGCACACTCCAAAAATTCACTAGGTGTATTTACTATTATCCACATTACCGACCACGACATTTCTTCACCCATTTCTGAGTTGTAGAATAGAAATAATCATTTTGAGATTACAGTAAGACTTTCACTTTCTGGATTGTGCTAATGATTTGTTATATATCTATATAGATAGATACAGTTATATATATATATATATATATATATATAACCTTTTACTAATAGTGTCCTTGCTGCTTCTCCAGCCTCTCTCCAATCCCCAAACCACACTCATATATTTTAGATTTTGTCCTGGTTGTACTTCACAACCAGTACCAACAGTAGGATCAGTAAGGGAAGCAGAGTCTTGAGAAGTGTTAAGGAAATGAGAAACTAGAGACTTTGCACAAATATAAGAGGAACCAGAGAAGTGAAGGTCTGCCAGAAAGATTCAAAAAAGATACACTGTCCATCCAGTCTGTGTGAGGTCTGGAATGGGTAGACCAGTTGTTGCTGCAAAGAAATCCTTGATGTTATGTACTACTCAGAGCCTGCCATGGAGAGACCACTGAGAGGTCTTTGGGCTGCTATTGCCTCTGTGGGGCTGCTCTATAGCTTCTGGTGGTTTGCCTGTTAGTTGGAAGTCTGATGGTTGGGAAGAGTAGCTGGAGCATAGTGAAAGAGAATGTTGATCAGTTGGGGCCACCAAACACCTGAGATTGTCTTCCATGTCTGACTGTAGACCCCCAAAGGTAATTGCTGTTGCTTCATGTCTACCTTTCAAGTTCCAGTTGATAATAATTTTTTTGATCAATTCTAACATTAAACATAGAGGGAAGGGCATTCTGGGACCTGTAGTTATCTGAGTTGACAATAGCACAATCCAGCACTCAACCTATCCACTCCATGGCGCCTATGGAAATGATACCACAGAAGAACAGAAACCATGCATTTATGTGTATATGGGGTGTACAGTGGAGGGGGAAGAGGGGTGGTGGTATGCCAGTTTTGCAAATTGGTACAACTTGGGCCAATGAGATGCCTTAGTGGGTAAAGGTGCTTATTGCCAAACTTGATGACCTGAGTTCAATATCTGAACCACATGGTGTAAGGAGAGAATGGACTTCTGCAAGTTGTTTTCTGACCTCCACACATGCACCATGGTGCACGTAATAAATATATAGATAAAATAAAAAACAAAGACGGTTCATACCATTTGATTTTCTGTTGGGAAATAGAGTTCAGTTCTCCTACTCTACACCAGTGGCTTTCAATGTATGATTTCACATTTATATCTACACCCAATATCCTATGTCGTATATTCTTGCCACCCTATTTGAAATGGATCTTGTCAAGGATGTGAATGACTCTTAGATACTAAATCCAATGCACTTAAAACTTATCTTCAGAGGTAAAATGAGAATTTACCACTTCTTTCCTTATACACCTTTTTTCTGTGTGTACATAGCATGTTTTATGTGGTGCGTGTACTTGTGTATGGGGTGCATGGGGCTGTGTGTATGCACACAGAGACAAGAAGACGATGTTGGGTGTTTTCCTCTGCTCTCTATCTTTTTGTTTTCTTTTTTTTTTTTTTTTTTTTTAGTTTTTTCGAGACAGGGTTTCTCTGTGTAGCTTTGCGCCTTTCCTGGAACTCGCTTGGCAGTCCAGGTTAGCCTCGAACTCACAGAGATCCACCTGGCTCTGCCTCCCAAGTGCTGGGATTAAAGGCGTGCGCCACCACCGCCCGGCTGTTTTCTTTTTAAAAGATAGATAGATGCTCTTACTGAACCTAAAGTGCAGTGTTTCAGGCTGTCCAGGGAGCTCCTATGATATATGCATCTCTGTCCTGAGTGCTGGGTTACAGACATGCACTGCCTTTATCTGGGTGCTGGAGATTTGAACTCAGTTCCTCTTGCTTTCACAGTAACCATGTTTTACCCCCGAGGCATCTACTAAACCTCTCCTACCCTTTCTTCCTCCGGTTCCTGGGATGGCGTCTTCTTTCACTTCTTTTGTTCTGTCCATTCTTTAAGAACTCGTGGTAAGACTGTATTCGAGGCTTTCTTGTATTTGGTGGTGAGCTGGAGCCAGCTCACAGAAGCTCCCGAGGCCCAACTGGGCACACCCCTTCACAACTCTGTGTTCAGCGATGACAAGTTGGTGGCTTGAAACTGGTGAGGGTGTTTATACCACAGACACCAGCAAATGCTACAAACGAGGCCTCCCTTAGCTGCCGAGATGGAAGCTAAACCCCGAATATCACTGTGCTTGTTCTTCACACTCTCCCTGCATAATCCACAGTTACAGGCTCGAGAATCATCTCTGTACTGTCACGTCTTTTTCCCTCCAGGGAAGAGCTGTCTGTAGGCCCAGTTTTTCAAACTCCTTCTGGCTTCACTTGGCTGTTCCACAGCCCATCATATTTCTCCTTAAAACTGCTCTTTCTTTTTTTAATTCTCTCTCCATGATTGGCACCATCATCAACCTCTCTCTCACCCTCATCTCTCCGTTCCTCATTCCATCCTGAGAGATGCTATTACTCCTCCAACTGTGCTCTCTCTCTCCCCCCCCCCCCCCCTTCTCATTCTGGGAATCAAACCCAGAGCCTCACAGATTCTAGGTAAACGCTCCACTGCTGAACTACACTCTCAGCTCTCTGCTGTTGGAAGCCGAGGTCTCCCACTGTTGCTCGGGCTGAACCTGCACTTCTGAATGATGAGATGACAGTTGAGTGTCACCACACCCGGCAATTCCAATTCTTTCTGAAACCCCTCTGCTCCTTATACCCACAGCAACAGCCCTCAGACAACATTTCTTTTCTAGATTATTGCAAAAACTTCTTCCAAATTGGCTTTCTTCCTTTTGTTCTTCCCTCCTTCCAATCTGTTCTCTACAATGCCGCCAGGATGATCTCTCAGAGGCACATATATGAACATCTCATCCCATTCCCTCATCTGGAACCCTTGCATAATCCTTATAGCCACTGCTCTTAGTGATAAAAGTCTGGCTTGTTTTACATAGTGCACAGACTACTACACTAAGTCCTGTTGTTATGTCCCCTCCCACCTTGTGATGGGGTCAGCTGTAGCCCACGTTGGCCTTGCACTTGATATGTAGCTGAAGATAACCTTGAATTGCAGATCCTCTTGTGTGTCCCTTCCCCGTGCTGGTATTACAGGCACGTGCTGTTCTGCTTCACTTAGATGGGGCTGGGAATGGAACCTAGAGCTTCAGGCATGCTGGGCAAGCACTCTGCTAACTGAGCTAAGTCCGACCTCTCTTTTCAGTCTCATGGGTTGCTGCAGCTTCTCCTGACCCCATCTCATCCATCCCTTCCCACTCAGAGTTTTCACCTCTCGGACTTCTGTGTGATGTGCTTTGGCCCAGATTGATGAGACACACCTTTAATTCCAGCACTTGTGAGGTACAGACAGGTAGATGTCTATAAATTCAAGGTCAACCTAATCTATATAGTGAGTTCTAGGCCAGCGAGGACTACATAGTGAGACCTTGTCACAAACAAACAAATAAACAACAACAACAACAACAACAACAGAAAAAAAATCAAAAGATTTTAGTGGTTAAAATATTTGCTTAGTGTGTACACAAAATCCTGGATTATACCCCAGAACAAGAAAAAAATCCAACGGAGGCCCTCTGCCTCTCTGCCTTCATCTTCTTTATTCATCCTTCTCACTCTAGAAGTCATTTCTTTAATGTGGCAGAGTAAATGCTGTATGTTTATCAAATCATTCCATTTTCTTCTATAATATAGAAAGCCTGTATCCTCTTGTCTGGGTTGGGGCCATGTGACAAGTCTTGGTGAATGAAACAGAAATGAAAGTTGCGTATTTTACTTCCAGAACCAGTTTGTTAAGTATGCTGATAAACATCCTACCACCAACCACTTCCGGCCCCTGCCCTACAAGCCAGTCGGATGATTCCAGGGCAGCTTGATGCTGTAGGCAAAGAGGAAGCAGCCTGGATCCTAAGACACCTTTTTAGGACAGCACTGAGAAAGAAGAGCTAGGGGGAGAGAGAGAGGGGGGGGGGAATTTATTGTGTTAACTCACTGACATGGGGATGGTTTAATCAGCCAGCCCCAAAAGTCCTGGTTAATATATTTTGAGAATCCATTTCTATACTTGCTTTAGACTTGATTGGTTCTCTCTCTCTCTTTCTCTGTCTCTCTCTGTCTTTCTGTCTCTGTCTTTGTCTCTGTCTCTCTCCCTTGTGTGTTTCCATAGCACTGTCTTTCTTTTCGGTATAGAATTATCATTATGTTACACAAAGGTTCATTTGCTAGTTTCTTTTTTTTTAATTTAATTTTATTTTACAACACAATTCAGTTCTACATATCAGCCACGGATTCCTTTGTTCTCCCCCCTCCCGTCCCCTCCCCTTCCCCCCAGCCTACCCCCTATTCCCACCTCCATTTGCTAATTTCTTTATGGTAACTGTAAGTTCTCTGTGGCTGGGGATTGGCTCTTGTTCATTATTGCCTATCATAGCGTTGTGTACAATGGTTACTCATTGTCAGCTTGCCACACAAATGCAGACACATCTTTTGTCTTGAGTAAATGCAGTCCTGGGGATCGAACCCAGAGTCTCATACAGGCTAGGCAAGTATCCTGACCTTGACTTACACCGCCAGCCTTCATCCTATTAATCAGCGAGTGCTAAGGAGGCACTCACACCCTCAGCCTTTAACCTGTTAATCAATGAGCGCTCCTGCTTGCCTGAAGCCCAGTGGGTGGTCTGGATGAGAAATATCCCCATAGGCTCATGGTGGAGGTGAACACTTGTTTCCCAGTCAGTGGTGATGTTTTGGGAGGCCACGGAAACTTTAGGATGTGGAATCTTGCTGGAGGAAGGCTTTGTGGATTTGTAGCCTCATCCTGTCTTCTCTTTTCGCTCTCTGTTTCCTACTTGTGGACGAAGATGTGATGAGGTAGTTTCCTGCTCCTGCAGATATGCTGTGTCTTCCTTGCCATTGTGGACTCTGTCCCTCTGGAGCCATAACCCCAAATAAATTCTTTTTTCTTTAAGTTGCTTTTGATCATAGTATTTTGTCACAGCAACAAAAAAATAAGTATACACACAGAGCCTATCTTTTGCAGCTGTATGCCTCTCCCCACATTTTCCAATAATAATGGGAATATACTCAAATTATATAATATATACTCATAATAAACTCAAAAGGACAAGTTTTGCTTTTAAACCCTGGCCAGAGGAGTCTGGGGACATAGCTCAGTGGTTAAGAGCACTTGCTGATCTTCCAGAGGACGCAGGTGTGATTCTCAGCACACACATGGCAGCTCACAACCGGCTGTACCTTGAGTTCCTGGGGTCTGATGTCCTTTTCTGGCCTCTGTGGGCACCAGGCACACATGTGCATAGACATCCATGAAGGCAAAACACACATAAGCATAAAAAAAATAGTATACAACTATTAGGAAATAAACACAAAGCAGAGATAGAGCTGTGGAATGGAATGAGTTCTTAAGCGGGACTTTGGTTTTGGACTATAGTTCTTCCAGTCTGTGTCCTGTGATATCACCACTAAAGGGGGGCAGGACTGAGCCCAGACATGGCTTCATGGATCTCCGCAGATGCCCACAGAGGACCTTCCAAAGAAAAGCTCACAATCACGGAAGCCTTCGTTTCTGAGTTCTAAACACTGGGACCAAGTCGCTGGGTCTGGCCAGGTTAGCTACCCCAGCCTCACACATTGCAGAAAGCTATTCTTTGTCATGCTCTACCAGGCTCTCAGTTACTTGTGCCACATCCTCTCCCATCTCCTGGTGAGTTTCCCACTTTGAAAATGTTGATGCCTTTTGTTCCCACCGGTTCTCCAGCCTTCAGAGAGGCCGCAAGACAGCGAGTCTCAAAGAAAGGAGCGGGGTGTGATCGCTTCTTGCAAGGATGCTTTTATCCTCAAGTTGTAGCTGAAAGTTTTCTCCAGTCCCACCCGCCCCGCCATCCCACAGCCACTTCTAAAATAATCACTTAGAGGCATAATGTTATTTTCAGATTGTAGGCCTATGGCAGGCCTCTTGCTAGCTAGCTCTTATATCTTAAATTAACCCATTTCTATTAATCTACATCTTGCCATGTGTTCTGTGGCTTTAACGGTCTGCTGGCATGTTGCTTCTTGGGTGGCAGGCTGTCGTCTCTCCAGACTCCACCTTTCTCTTTCCTGTCTCTCTCCTTGGATTTCCCGCCTGCCTCTAAGCTGCCTTGCCATAGGCCAAAGCAGTGTATTTATTAACCAATGGGAACAACATATGTTCACAGTGTACAGAAAGATATCCCCCAGCATCAAGCAGGTTTATTTCCATGACCAAGCTTTCAGACAGACTTTGTCAGGTCAGAAAATAGGACCCTGGACCTCCTGCTTCCACCTCGTGATTTTTTTTATTATTATCAATATTATCAATATTAATCTCATCAGATTGTTTTTGTTTGTTTTTGAGACAGAGTCTTGTTATATAGTCCAAACTGGCCTTGAATTTTTAATCCACAGCCTCCTAAGTGCTGGGATTACAGGTGTGCCCACTGTGCTTGGCAGTATCATCAAGGTTGCTTATATTTTTGATTCAGGGTTCTAACCTACCCTGTGTGCACACTAAGCAAAAATAATTTCTTTACCAATGGGCTACATTCCAAACCCTCATCAAACAATTTCTTAAATATTAGGAAAATGTTGAGTTGACAGTAGCATTTTTACATTTTCAACAATTCTATTTACTTGAAAGATCATATTTTATCACCAGACAAAAACAATGTCAGCTCGTTTCTTGTCCTTGAAGTGACAGGTTGGTCTCAAACTTTTGATCTCCCACCCATCTTTTTTTGTTGTTTTTTTTTGTTTTGTTTTGTTTTGTTTTTCGAGACAGGGTTTCTCTGTGTAGCTTTGCGCCTTTCCTGGAGCTCACTCTGTAGCCCAGGCTGGCCTCAAACTCACAGAGATCCGCCTAGCTCTGCCTCCCGAGTGCTGGGATTAAAGGCGTGCGCCACTACCGCCCGGCTCTCCCACCCATCTTGAAGGTGGTGTGGGCAAACTGTTGAATTTTGGATTATATACACGAATAGCTTGTCGGGAGGGTCTGGGGACTTTTCATATCCTTGGTTGCCCTTCTTGATCATAGCAGATATAGGAGGGGTCTTAGGATGTTCTTCATTCTTTTCTTCTGCTAGTTCTATGTCTGTCTACCCCTGAGGCCTCCTCCTTTCCTTCTTTGTATATTTCCCTGAGTGACTAGCTTTTTTTCTAAAGCTCCATGCTTTCCGATTGGAGCTTCAGCAAAAGTCCAAAGCCTCTTTGTCCCATTTATATTCTATTTCCTAGGCAAACATATCCCATTTCCCCCCTGGAGAAAAGTTTTTCTATGATGGGAACAGGAGTGAATTTCCATGAACTTGAGGGAAAGCGAAAGGAATACTCTGTTCACATGAAGATAGTGAAGGTGATGAGGGCCAGAGGAAGCCAATGCCTGGTCAAGATCAAGCAGAAGCTGTCTTGGCAATATCTGATGTCTGGGTTTTTTGTACTGGAGGGTTAAACCCATAATTCCAGCCCAGTGGTGTTGGTGAACCCCTTTAGTCCCAGCAGGCGGATCTCTGTGAGTTCGAGGCCAGCCTGGTCTACAAAGTAAGTTCCAGGACAGCTGGGGCTGTTACCCAGAGAAACCTTGTCTCAAGTAAGCAAACAAACAACACAAAACAAAAATAAACAAACAAACAAAGCAGACTCATAATACCAAGGGACTGGGGAGATGGCTCAGATGGTAAATTGTCTGCTATAAAGGCATGAGGGCCCGAGTTTGGACCCCAGTACCCACATAAATCAAAAAACAGACAAAATATTGGGTGCCATGCCTGCAACCTCAGTGTTGGGGTCTGGGGCTTCGGTGAGGTGGAGGTAGGCAGATACTTGGAACCCTTGGCCGGCCAGCCAGCCTAGTACAATCAGCCAGCTCTAGGTTCAGTCAGGGACTGTCTCAAAAAAATAAGGTGGAGAGCAGTGGAGGAAAAAACATCTGATGTTGATGTCTGGCTTCCACATAGACGTGCGTGTGCGCGCGCACACACCCACACCCACACCCACACACACACACACACACACACACACACACACACAAACCGTTGAAAACATGATAACCCCACCTCCCTTATAATTTTAAAAGTCTTAACTGGAAAAACAAAACTGAAAAACCAAGAGCCATGAGTGCTTCATTATCCGATCTGTGAAGGGCCTTCCAGGCTCCAGTTTCTCTTCATGATCCAGTCTTCAGCTGACTGCAAGAGTTATCTTTCTAAAACACAAATCCTATCCCCAGCTTGAATGTCACCTCTAGAATAAAATCTAAGTGATTTAGCACAAGGCCCGGAGGCCTCTGGAATTCTATCTTCCCCCAGGACTGTGTGTTTTTTCCATTCTTTCCCATGTCGTCCCCACCTGCCCCTCATCCTCCAGCGAGGCTATTCTGAATTGTTCCTATTCCACGTCTCTCCAAGTTCACCGATTGAGTGAGGATCTTGTTAAGGACAATTTCTGAGGACTTTTCTACTCTTTCTCTTAAAGAACTCTTTACAAGGGAATGAGAGTTTCTGTTCTTCTTGTTCTTTTTCTCAGAGCTTTTGTTGAAACCCAGAACTAGAGCATACTGGGCAAACACTCTACAATTGCCCAGCAACATTTAGACAGTTTTAATGTTCCTATCTTGAGTTTTAATGCTAAATAATTTTTTCTATTAAATTTATTTAACTTACTTATTTTATGTGCATTGATGTGAAGGTGTCAGATCCCTGGATCTGGAGCTTCAAACTGTTGTGAGCTGCCATGTGGGTGCTGGGAATTGAACCGGCGTTGTCTGGAAGAGCAGCCAGTGCTCTTAACCACTGAACCATCTCTCCAGCTCCAATGCTAAATAATTTAAGGATATCATTCTGATTTTCTCAGAAAGCCATAAACCACAAGTGTGTGTGCATGTGTGTACACTTTCATGCTTGTTTCAAGTTATCTGGTGTTCTCCTGCATTGCTGTCCGTTTTACTGAGGCAGAGTCTCTGACTGAACTTAGCCTGACTTGCTCTGGGGCTCCCTGTCTCTGCCTACTGCGTGCTGGGACTACAGGCAGGTCGCCATTCCTACTCGGCTTCTCCCGGAGTGCTGAGCTCCAAGCTCTGGTTCTTCAGTCTGGGCAGCACCTACTTCACCCACCGAGTGAGTCAATTCCCCAGCCCGGATTTAAGGTTCTGAATCCTTATCTTCTCTTTTACCTACTATTACCCAAATCTCAGCAAAAAAAAAAAAAAAAAAAAATTTAAAAAAGTTTTCATACATTTTTATGAAAAATTGTGTTCTTAGGAATGGTAGCAGCTTTAATATATAGCAGTTGATCGACTCCAGGAAACCTTCCAACTCCAAAGTCTCCTTGCTCTTACTCTGAAGACCCGTCTGCCATTTAAACCGGGTGAATTTCATAGTCAGTGTTTGTTAGAGCACACCAGTTCAGCTGTTTTTCTATAGAAATTAATTTTTAAAAATCTGGGTGACCTTTCTTTGCCCTCAAATAACTTTCAGAATAGTTAGACATAAAACCTTCAAACTCTACATATTCACAGCCCTCTGAGGAATACAATGGTCGTTAGTTTGAGAAGAAGTTTAGTATTTTTTTGAGCTGGATAGCTCTAATGTTACATGTTTGCACATGCTTGGTATGTGACTCTTCATCTGCTGATGAAAATTGATATGAGACTTTCGTATCATATATGTGGACACTTTAAAATTTTTTACCTTATTTACCATGTCAGAGATGTTACAAAGACATAAGAAATTTATGCTATAACTTCGATATTGAAGTTAAAACTTAACATTTGTTAAGCAGTATAAAAACTGAAATCCTACTATGACATTTCAGAGGCCAGACAGAATGCCTTATGGTGTTGACACCCCCCAAAATGATCTCAGTTCTGTCCACATTCCATCACAGGAGGCTGGGCGTTCTTGTACTCTATGGTAAGGGGGTCTTTGTGAAGCTCCATAAAAGATTTTTTTAAAGAGACTTTCTTTTGTTCCATATGTATGAGTATTTTGCCTACACATATGTATGTGTACCATGTGTGTGCCTGGTGTTTGTGGAGGCCAGAAGAGGTTGTCGGATCCCTTGGAACTGTAGTTACTGATGCTTGTGAGCATCAACCCCTCTTTCAACTTACTAATTGAAGCAGAGCTCAATTAATTCATTGAGGCAGAGCTCAGAGCTCACAGATGTAGCTTGTCTTGTTGGTGGCTTGTTCGAGGGATTCCCTGTCTTGACAGGTAGGCCACCAGGCCCACCTGGTGCTTATGTGGGTTCTGGGGATCTAACTCTGTCGTCCCGTCCCCCCACCGCTTGTGCAGCAAGCGCTTTAACCAGTGAGTCACTTCCCTGGCTCCCTGTTGAATGGCCATTCCTGTTGAATGGCCCTCAGCTTGTGGATCCAATCATTGCGTTAATCATTGGTAGAGTCACAGTTTGCCATTGCCATTGAGAAGAGATGGAAACTGGATGAAGAGCCTGGCTGGAAGAAGTAGGTGACGGGTGAGGGCCTTTGGAGAGTGGCCCTTGTTCCTGGCCCCGTCCTGTCTTCCTCCTGCTTTATGGCTGCCAGGAGGTGAGCAGTTCTGTTCCACTGGGTCCTTTGTGCCACAGGGTTCTCACCACAGGCCCACTGGAATAGGGGCAAGTGACCATGGACCAAATCCCTGAAATCAGGAGTCAAAATCAACCTTCCTTTAAATAGTCTCTTTCAGATACTGTGTGGCAGTGATGATGGAAGGCTTTAACATATAATTAATTTGTATGTAATTCCTTAGTCCCTCCTACATTACCCCTGAATGTTTGACTCTTACTCAAAATGCAAGACACTTGAATCATTGTCTCTGATGGTTTGGTTCTATTTGGTTCTACATTCATCTTCCAGCCTAGAACGGAAAGAACTCTCTGCTGTGGTTAGCTCCAGGGTACTCACTGTACCCTCCATCACTGGCTTCTGTAAGGGGTTCAAGTTCCAACTCTCAGTATCTCACAATGTGACTGTATTTCAGAAAGTATTATTATTATTATTATTATTATTATTATTATTATTATTTGGTTTTTTGAGACAGGGTTTCTCTGTGTAGTTTTGGTGCCTGTCCTGGATCTTGCTCTGTAGACCAGGCTGGCCTTGAACTCATTTGCCTGCCTTTGCCTTCCGAGTGCTGGAATTAAAGGCGTGTGCCACCACCACCTGGTGGAAATATTATTTTTTAATTAATTGTTTTAATTATTATTATTAATTGATTCTTTTGTGTGCACAAGTGTACTACATGCATGCCTGGTGCCCACAGATACCATAAGAGGCCTTCAATACCCTGGAACTAGACTTAAAAACAATTCTAAGCTGCCATGTGGATGCTCAGAATTGAACTAGGATCCTCTGCAAGAACAACAAATGCTCTTAACCATTGATGGTTCCCCAGCTCTGAGAGATGTTATTGTTATTTACAGTGCTGGGGATCGAAGTCAGGCGGAGAAAGTATCTTTACATCATGTTAAAATGAGAGCATGAAGGTGGATTCTAATTCATTATGACTGGTGTTATGATTTGGACATGAAGTGTTCCTCCTAAAGGTTCATGCATTGCGATTTGGTTCCCCATGAGCTGTTGGCACTAGTTTGGGAGGTTCTGGAAAGCTTATTAAGTAAGGGGGACCCAGCTAGAGGAAGTAGGTCACTGTGGTGGATACTTGAGGGTATGTTGTGGAATATTACTTTAACTAGGCAAAGATATGTTACATTTTTTATGCTGAATTTGTTCAACGATGTAAAGATGTGCTGCTTTGCCTGCCTAAGGCACCTGATGGTTCTAATAAAAAGCTGAGCAGCCAATAGCTAGACAATGGAGGGACAGACAGAGCTGGCGGGCAGAGAGAATAAGTAGGAGGAGAAATCTAGGCTTGAGGGAGAAAAGGAAGAGAGAATGAGGGAGAAAGAGAGGGAGATGCCTGGGGCCGGCCAGCCAGCCAGGAAGTAGAACATACAGAATGAAGGAAAAGTAAAAAGCCCCAAGGCAAAACATAGATAAAGAGAAACAGGTTAAAATAAGTTATAAGGGCTAGTGGAACCAGCACAAGATGGGTCTGAGCATTCATAATTAATAATATGTCTTCATGTCATGATTTGGGAGCTGGTTGGTGGCCCAGGAAAAAGCCTTCTACAAGGGTATATTGTACCTGGTCTGCTCTTATCTTTCTCTGTTTTTTGTCTGTCATGAGGTGAATAGCCCTCCCCTCCCGCTTCCACAAGCTCCAGCGCCATGATGTGTTCCCTCATAATGGGCCCAGAAACACAGAGCCACGTGACCATGGACTGACCCCTTCGAAATCATAAGCAATTCCTCTCATGTTGTTCCTCTTGGGTTGTTTTTGTCAGATATGTTGGTCACAGCGCGGCGAGGGTACCTAACACAGTGAATGTCCTTACAAAAGGGGTAAGCCTGAACACAGAGACAGGTGTACACACAAGGAAGACAATCAGACTCTGGGAGAAGACTGTGCCCAGGAATCTCCAACAGTCCTCAAAAGGAATTGACTCTAGGGCTTGTGGGATGGCTCAGGGGATAAAGGAGCTTGCCACCAAGACTAATGACCTGAGTTTGATCTCTGAGACCCACAGGATGGAGGGAAAGAGCAGATTCCTGCAAACCATTGTCTAAACTTGATAACGTATGGTACACTTGTCCACACACATATGTAGCAGTTTAACCTCCTGTTAACTTCTTGTGGCCTCTCTAGTAAACTGCTACAACACCTTTATAAATAATTCCTTTATGTAATGACACTGAATTATCCAGTTTGAGTGTCATCGGTTTCATATTGGAACTGACTAGGTTAGGACTACAGTTTATCCAGTTTTTAAAAAACTGTGTTTTTGCTTTATTTTGTTTGTTTGCTTTTCTTTTATGCTACTGCTTACTGAACCTAGGGCCCTATTCTCATTAGGCAAGAATTCTACCATTGAATTATATGCCAAACCCTAGGATTATATCAGCTTATGCCTTATTCACTCCAAGAATGTCATGAGCCCCCCTTTTCCCTTTTCAATGCTGGCTCGCCTGTGTCCATGCCATTGCGATACACTCTAGCTAATATTCCTGACAGTAACCATGTTGGCACAATATCCTGAACACCCTCAGGATGCTTGGTTTAGAGCATTTTTCTAACACTAGTCCACACCTGCCTCTGTCCACCCTGGTGGGGTGGGCTCTTCTGTAGTTATCTGGTCCTCATGATGCTATGATTTACTCATCACTTTGACCAAAGTCATTCATGAATTGCTTGGCAACATTCATTCCCAGGCATGTGGATAAATGTAAACCAGTGGTTCTCAACCTTCCTAATGCTGTGACCTTTTAATACAGTTCCTCATGTTGTGGTGACCCCTAGCCATAAAATTATTTTTGTTGCTACTTCATAACTGTAATTTTGCTGCTGTTATAAGACATAATGTGAATATCTAATATGCAAGAGATCTGATATGTGACCCCTGAGAAAAAGTTGTTCAGCCCTAAAAGGGTCACAGCCCACAGATTGAGAACCACTGATGTAGATGGTAACCAATAACTGCATCATTGCCTATTGACAACACATTTGTTGGATGGAAATCTTTTTGTTGTATAGGGACAATGTATTTGTCATAGCATTATACTTCAGGTCTTTTGTCTTCAAATTGCTACTAATTTATTCTCAGAAATAACCTGAATCCAATTCTTTTTCACTTGAGACAGATTCTTACTAGGTATTCCGGGCTGGCCTCAGATTGCCATCTTCCAACTTCAACCTCCTAAATGCTGGGATTACATATGTGTGCCATTATATACCTGTCCCCACCCCCCATGAATGCATCCAGAAAACTTTTGATTTCCCTGGCTTTCAAAAAGGGAACAAAGAGGGGCCTGGAGATAGCTCAAGAGTACTCGCCTAGCATGTGAGACCCTAGATTCACACACATGTGCACACCAAGGAAGAACAAGAATACAAAAATGATTCCTTGGCAGGGCCTTATGCCAGAAACAAAACAAAACACAATCTTCTCTGCCAAGTTAAGATTTAACCATAGCCAGGCAGTGGTAGTGCACGCCTTTAATCCCAGCACTCGGGAGGCAGAGGCAGGCGATTCTCTGTGAGCTCGAGGCCAGCCTGGTCTACAGAGTGAGCTCCAGTACAGTCAGAGCCACACAGAGAAACCTTGTCTCAAAAATCAACAAATAAACAAACAAACAGAAAGATTTAGCCATGTCAAAAGTGGTGAAATCAAGTTTCGGGTTCATCTGCCCACCCTAGATAACTAGCAGGGCAAGTTTCAAACAGAATTAACCTAAGAAGCATGAACAGTTGGGGGCGGGGGCGAATAGAGTTTAACAGCCTTGAGGAAAAACGTAACTAGAGATTAAAAACTCAATCTGTGTTACATTTGAGCCATTGGATGTGATTTGACTGTATAGCTCGACAGCCTGCTCCCCCAGCCACGGCCCATCTTAAAGCAGGGCATTGCCGACCATGCTTGTCATCTGGCTACCATTTCATGGTGGCTTTCAAGATAACGTGTCGTCCATTTTTAAATAACATTTAACATGTTCATCTCCCTTTGACTGAGCACTTACAGCCAAATTGTTAGTGCTTATAGCTTGCTGCAGACAGTATTTATCCTGCTTTCCAGAGTCACTTTTATCAGTTGGGGGAAAAAAAAAACCACTGTAGGATTCCTAGCCTTTTAGGCTAACATCTACTCTATTAGCTCCCAAAGAGAAGAACCATAAATAATCCTTCCATTTTGCAGCCTATGCTTTTAGCTGAGGCATTAATCATGGATGCTTTTCCTTTGCCTCCTGAGAGAAACCAGTCTTGGAGTTTTAAGAATTTTGGTTTACAAAATATGGTTTTTAAGGTGGGCAGCAGTAGAGGTTGGAGATGGAAAGAGGGGGGTGGGCTCTGCTGGACTTTTTGAGTGAAAACCCTTGGGAACAAATGGGTCTTTTCTTTCCGGGACTGAGTGATACTTCAGAGATCTCTCTAGCAGTGAACGTGGGGGAGGGCTTCCTCCTAACTCCGGCGGGTCAGAAGGGTGCCGTTTATTCCTTCTGCACCAAGGCATGTGAGCCATCCCTTTGGCCCTCGAGCGACTGATGCGCACAGAAAGAGCTCAGTGTTTCAACCCGGTGCAGGGGGACATTCAGAACACAATTAAGGCTGATGAACTGCCTTTCTTTGTATGAGGGCTTTTTGTGAAATCCACAAGCATACAGTGGAGTTATTAACTGGGCACAGTGGTGAAGCCTGTCAACCCAGCACTCAGGAAGCTGAACTGCAGGGACTAGGAGATGGTGAGTTCAAGGCCAGCCTGGGGTATATGGTGGACCTTCTCTCAAAAAACCAAAGTGGGGTGGGTGTTTATTACTACTGTTATTTTTATTGACATTGAAGTGGGAGGTGTTCTTAGATACAATTTATTCAGTAAAAAAATAAGCATTTTCTTTTTCCTAAAAGGCAATCACTTAAAAAAAAAAAAACGGTAGCAGGGTGGTGGTGACACACACCTTTAATCCCAGCACTCAAGAGACAGAGGCAGGAGGATCTCTGTGAGTTTGAGGCCAGCCTGGTCTACAGAGTGAGTTCTAGGACAGGCAGGGCTACACAGAGAAACCTTGTCTTGAAAATAAATTTTAAAAAAAAGTCGTCATGAGAGAGCAAGTTTAAAACCAATTTTCCTTTTTCCTTCTTCTTCACAAAAAGAGGGACATCATCCCAGGATTGGTAAGGTGGGCTAGATGGTGCCAGGTCTTGTTCAAACGGTGACTACCTAAGTCAGATCTGGTTCAAACGGTGACTACCTAAGTCAGATCTGGTTCAAACGGTGACTACCTGAGTCATTGCTTTTTCCTTTCTTTCTTTTTTTTTTTGTTTTTGTCTTTTTTGTTTTGTTTTGTTTTTTGGGACAGGGTTTCTCTGTGTATCCCTGACTGTCCTGAACTCACTCTGTAGACCAGGCTGGCCTCGAACTCAGAGAGATCCATCTGCCTCTGCCTCCCAAGTGCTGAGATTAAAGGCATGCACCATCACCATTCAGCTCTTTTCTTTCTTAAAATGATTTTTTTAATTCATTTATCTGTCTCTGTCTTTGTCCCTCTCTCTCTTTCTCTCTCCTCTGTGTGTCTGCATGTGTTTATGTATGTCACAAGTTTTAGGGATCCAAAGAGGCCAGAAGAGAATATCTCCTGTCTAGTAAAATCATAAGCATCAAAAATTGTTTTAATTGGCATTGGAGAGATAGCTCAGTGGTTAAGAGCATGTGATCTTATGTACACACACACACACACACACACACACACACACACACACACACATTGCTGTGTGAGGTAGCACATGCATGCATGTGCAAGTACTCCAGAGGCTGATATAGGAAGATCTTGACTCTGAGGTCAGTCTGGACTACATAGTGAGATTATGTCTCAAAAAACCCAAAACAAACAAAACAAAATAGAAAAACTCCAAATCACACAAACAACAACAATTAAGGCTGGGTATGGCAGCACAGGCCTTTAATCTCTGCACTCCATAGGCAGAGGCAGGTGGATCTGAATTTGAGGCCAGCTTGATCTACAGAGTGAGTTCCAGGACAGCCAGGGCTATACAGAGAAACCCTGTCTCAACAAAACAAAACAAAGCTATAACAAGTAACAACCTCCTCCCCTAAATAACAAATGAGAGAAAAGATGCCTTATTCAACTGTTAGTGGGAATGTAAATTAGTCTAGTCACTATGGAAATCAGTATGGAGGTTCTTCAATAAACTAAAAATAGATCTACCACATGATCTAGCTCTGCCCTTTCTGAGTATTTTCCTAAAGGAATCAGAGTCAGTGTACCACAGAATTACACGAACATCCAGTTTTTATTACAGCACTGTTCTCAACAGCTAAGATATAGAACCAGCCTTGGTGTCTGTCAACAGATGAATGGAAAAAGAAAATGCAGTGTGTATACATAGTGGGGTATTCTACCCTAAAGAGGAGTGAAACCATATCCTTTCCAGGAGAATGGACAGAAGTGGAAATCACCATGTCACGCAAGATAAGCTGTAAGACAAGTGACACATATTTTTCTCTCATGTGGAATCTTAAAAAAGAAAATAAAAACAAACCATGACATAAAAGCAGAGACAGGTAAATATCAGAGGCAAGGAGGCATCTCAGGGGAGGGAGGAGGAGGGCTACTGGGTGAAAACAGTGAGGACATGGCTGCTCCCAGGTATGGCTGAGGAGAAGGTTCATTGAAGATATGAGGGAGAACACAGCCAGAGGTATCTGGAAGGGCCCAGACTGAACATGGCCAGTAGAATAGATCAGGTCATGTGGTAGGGGAGTGAGAGAGAAGAGATGGGGACAAGGGAACAAGGAGAGATCCAGGAGCAGAGCCAGCCATGAGCCAGGATCAGGCTGGGGGAAGGGAAGTAGAAGCCTTATCCCTGAGAGAGAGAGAGAAGTTTGGGGTAGCAAGTGGGGTAAGAAGTGCTGGAAGGAGCCACAGCTATTGAGTGAGAGCTAACATTCCAGCCTTTTTGTTGACAAAGAGTGACATAATCTCTCCTGTAACTACTTCCTGACAAAATTGAGGTGTGTGTGTGGGGGGGGGCACAGGAAACCTGGAATGATGGTCAAAGGGTGGGAAGGGAGAGAGGAGTGCAGGCTGGGGACATCTGCCAGACCACCTGAGGCTGGGAAAGTGAGGGCTACTTTGGGGCAGTCAGAGGCTCAGTCTGGTTGGGTAATTCAGCCAGAAGCATCTAGGACTGACACGTTTGGAGCAGTCTGCAGTTGACTGGAAACCTGCTGGGGCAGATAGAGACTAGGGACAGAAGGTCAAGTTAGGGAACTCAGGGAAAGTCTTTATCTTGGGTGTAACCTTGAAACTTCTAGGCTCATGGTCCCAGTAGTTGGTGTGAGAGTCTCAAGACCAGGGGAAAGAGATAGATCCCACCCTTAAAAATAGGCAATAGGCAGAGAAGCTTAGGCTATTGACTGACAGCAGTACTTATCCAGAATCTGTCTGACCTGTGAAAGGTATATCTAAATCGACTCCCTGAAGCATACTTGAATTTTTTTTCCCCCAAGACAGGGTTTCTCTGTGTCCTGGCTGTTCTGGAACTCACTTGTGAAGGCCTAGACTTAACTTTACAGTATCAGGAATATGCCATGATAACTTGACCGGATACAGAGGAGTATCCTCCTGCAGACATCCTGTCTGCAGTTTATACAGGAAAACCTAACAGGATCCAGATACTCCTGCAGACATCCTGTCTGCTGTTTATACAGGAAAGGAAAGCTTAACAAGATCCTCTCTGTGGTTTATGGCCTTTGGAGATATCTAGATAATCCTGCTGAGCAGTCCAGATAATCCTGTTCAGTGGGTTGTGGTTCCCCGCCAAAAGCCTAGACCAATAGTTTCAAAAAATCACCTTGCCCCTTCTACCCAATCCCAAGTTGCCAATTCCCGGCTTGTGGTTTTTCCCTATAAAAACCCTCTACACCTGGGTTCGTGGCCGTGGCCACATTTCCTTCCATCTGCCATGCGGCGGCCCAGGTTGAACCTGAATAAAAGGACTCTTATGTGCTTGCATTGGAAACCGGGTCCTTGGTGGTCTCTGGGGGTTTCATGAAACAGGTACAACACATTGTGTAGACCAGGCTGGCCTCAAACTCACAGAGATCCACCTGCCTCTTCCTCCCAAGTGCTGGGTTTAAAGGCATGTGCCACCACTGCCTGGCTTGAAATCTTAATAATAGCATAGAGAGGGAAAGAGATCTGAAATATTTCTCATTTTTTATATGCCTTAAATCACTTTCTTAGACCTTTACAACTTGCATTTACACACCTTAAACACTTTCTTAGACCCTCAGAACTTATACAAACTTTAAACCTAACATTCTCATCCAGTCATTTAACATGAGAACATGTGGTTGATTTTGAGGGCAGTCATTGCAAAGCAAGTTCCTTTAACTAAAGGAATAGTAGTGAGTTTATCTCTTTTAGCGTGGAGCCTGAAAGCTTAGTCTCCCAAATGGACTTATTGTTGGGGATCAGAACATTAACCCCACCCCACCCCTCCAAGCAGGGCTCTTTGGCATGTTAAATACTTTACATGAAGAAAAGGGTTCTGAAGCAAGATTCTTCTGAAGCTCCTTTTCTCTCCTTTTCATACTTCCTGTCTTTCCAAGGTAGAACACCGAAACTAGAACCCTTCTTCCCAAAAGCATCCATTAAAGTCTAGAAATGTTCTCTCAGCACCCCTTATTTTTTGGGGTGGGGGTGTGAGTGGGTGCAGATTTTCACTATGAAGCCCAGGTTAGGCTTGAACTCCAGATCATCTTGACTCACTTCAGCCTCCAGAAGGCTAGGAGTACAGGTGTATACAACCTTGCCAGGCCTTCCTTGTCTTCCTGCAGAAGAGCTCACTGCACAGGAATTCCCAGACACACCTTGTCTAGCCCTGGAGGGGTCCCACTCTATCTCCAAGAGGAAGGAACCCTACAGAGAGAGGCCAATAGGAAACTGAATGGATGACCTTGCTTGAGTGTCCCTTTTCAACACCTCACCATTAGTCCACTCCCCTTTGTTTCTCAGTGGCTGATCATCCTACATTGAAATAAGCACAACAATGAACAGAATTTCCTAGAGCACTGAATCTTCACTAGGAAGGTTCCTGTGTATGTGAAACTCCAAGTGCAAAAATGAGCTATGCTTTTCTCTTGTTAATCCATCTTTTGTATGGGAGTGTTGGCTGTGACCCTTACAGTGGTGGCGATGCCTTTGTGGCCAGGGCTGCAGTGTTATGATGCTAAGGTGCACCGACTGCTATGGATTTACAGATCTTACTTCTTCTGAAAACTGGAAACTGGTGGGAATGGTGGTCCAGTATGCAATCCCAGTACTCTAGAGGTGAGGCAGAAAGATCATAAATTTGAGGCCATTCAAGGCTGAATAACAGAACTATGTTTAAGGAAACAAACCAATCTCCTCAAATCCCGGGATAATTAGATTTCTGCTTTTCTGTCCTTGTATAATAATAGTAATTAATGACAACAACAGCAACAACAATAATAAAGGATTTATCTATTGTGAGACCAAAATGAGAACAAAATGCCTCCATCTTAGAAATAAGGCCTAAGCTTTCTCTATTTTAGGTATAGGCCTTGAGTTACTGGAACAGGTCTTGAGTTACTGGAACCAGTCAACCCAGATTCCAGAAATTAGAAAGTGCAAAGTACAGAGTCACAAGGTATTCATTTGGTGATGACTGTTTAACCAAGGAATGTTCCAGCCATGGTTTCCAGGGTAACTGACCATAGAAATGTTCCCACCTGAGGGCAGCCAATGAGAAATGGTGATGGGCAACCACCCCCTTAGAAGTAAGATTAAGCCATGATTTCTAGGAAGTCCCTAGAAATGAGTCAATCAAAATTGTACCCATACTAGCACCCCTAACTGATGTAACCTTGTGGTTTTTGCCTTTAAAAACTGAGCTTGCAGAGGGGCGGGCACTTCCTCCAGCCTCCACTGGGTTTGTATCTGTTGGAAGAAGTCCCTGCCTAGACTTGTATTGTTTCTGGATATCCCAAATAAACCTTGCTTTTGCATTCCGGCATGCTCATCTTCGGTGGTCTCTCTGGGGGTCTCAATCTGGGCACAACACTATGTGTCTTTTAATTGATTACATCAACAAAAATGTCATGTCAACTGGGCGGTGGTGGTGCATGCCTTTAGTCCCAGCACTCAGGAGGTGGAGGCAGGTGGATCTCTGTGAGTTCAAGGTCAGCCTGGTCTACAGAGTGAGATTCAGGACAGGCACCAAAACTACACAGAGAAACCCTGTCTCAAAAAACCAAAAAATAAAACAATGTCATGTCATTTCTGGGCAGTGGTGGTGCATGCCTTGATCCCAGCACTCAGGAGGCAGAGGCAAATAGATGCCTGTGAGTTCGAGGCCAGCTTTGTTTAAGAAGCAAGTTCCAGGACAGCCAGAACTATTACACAGAGAAACCTAGTGTTGAAAAGCAAAACAAAACAAAAAGTCATGTCATACTTTAATATTTGATTTGAATTTGTGTAGAGAGACATTTTGCCTAGTGTTGTAGACCTTCACTCCTAGCTCTTTGGAAAGTTGAGGTAGGAGAATATCAAGTTCAAGTTCAGCCTGGTCAACTTAGCCAGACCTAGTATCAAAATAAGTTAAAAATCTAGGGGTATTCATTGGTGACAGAGTGCTTTGCAAATATTCCCTGGTGCCCTTCTCCACACACAAAGGAGCAGAGAGGGTAGCAGCAGTGAAGCCGTGGAAAGCTCTTCTTGGTTCTGTTTGTTATGCCCAGATCACAAAAGACCACCACAGAGACTGAATCCCATACGTAAAAACAAAGAGCCTTTATTTCAAGCTCAGAGCTTAGACTGTCTGACACAGCTGTGAGAGCAGAGAGCCCTGAGCAGAGATTGAGGTGAGGGGATTTCCAGGGTTCAGGACGCTGATAGGCTGACATTTGTCTAGGGAGATAGGGGATGTTTGGAATGTCAGATATTTCCCCTTAGATGCT
This sequence comes from Peromyscus californicus insignis, assembly GCF_007827085.1. Taxonomy (NCBI): domain Eukaryota; kingdom Metazoa; phylum Chordata; class Mammalia; order Rodentia; family Cricetidae; genus Peromyscus; species Peromyscus californicus. The sequence goes on along the minus strand of NW_026294606.1, from coordinate 71,015,005 downwards.
GGCCCTCCCTGGGTGGGATCAGCTCATGGCTTCTCCTGGATCCCGGTGTTACCTGCCAGTAAGCCTGTCACAGAAGCTGTGTCTGGGTCTCTAAGCCTATCATGGCAGTTGTGTGGTCAAGCTGTTTTGCCCCGCCCCCATTCCTCCCTTCACAAGTACCAATGACAGGACTCAATCATGAGTCTTATCTGCCCAGGGGTTTAAGGGTATTGGGACCTAAGAACCACTAGTTAACAAATTTTCTAGGTCAGCGACATCTGTATCTATTGCCATTCTTAAGGCCCTGTAATTCTAATTTTTGAGTACTACCAGATTATAATCTCAAATAATAATTTTTAAGGCCATGTAATACCTCTTTGGTTCTGCACAAAGAAGGTCAAGTGCCTCATCCTATTGTGGAACCATTTTAGTTAATAAATTTATCAATTTATTAAGATCTGAACCTATTTTCCTGGTATATCAATGGGCATTATAGTTAGCCATTTTCCCCCCATGCCAGGAAGTTTCCATTTCAGCCTATTCTGGGCAGGGAACATGGGACAATGTATTCTCTTCTGGAACTGCTTTGAGCTGACATTGGGGTGCTGTTGTCAGGGCCCCCAAAAGGCTGAAAGGCTAGCCAAAGGCTGAAAGGCTAGTCAAAGGCTGGGCAATGGAGCATCTGTCAGAATCATGTGGCTATCTGACCCAGCTGTAGAAACAGGGAACAATCACACTGGCTGGGCTGGTCCGTATCAGCATTTAGCAAGTCCAGAACTCATAGTCATCCACAGTAGTGTAGTCAGCAACTGAAGATTGGAGATGTCTGCCAGCCAAGTGGAAACCTGCTGAGACAAATTTAAACTAGGAACAGAAGTTAAAATTTAGGAACTTATTTGGAACTTTTAGGCCCATAGTCTTAGTAATTGAGAAGGGCAGGAGTCCCAAGACCAGGAGAGGGAAAAATACCATTCTTAGGAGTAGAAAAGTAGGGAAAATTTAAGCTGTACTTACCAGGAGTCCTTCCAACCTCTGTGAAGTGGATCCACGTATTATGACTCTCTTAATCCTCTGAGGCCTATATGAATTATCTTACAATATGACATAAAAGTTTTAGATACATTAGTATTACCAAATCTGTACTGAGATCTGTATTGTAGACAAAGCAGGTGATGGGCCTTTGTAAAACACCAGAAGTGGACTCATACCTTTGAGTCCTAGCAAGAACTACAGATTTGGGTTAAAAGCTTGTGCATTTTTCTTCTGTCCAGAAAGCCAGGTATAAATTGGACAGAGATTTTTTTTTGCCTGATAAGTATTTTTAAGTTTATATTTAGATGACAACCAAAATAAATCTAAAATGTTGAACTTGTGACTGAACAGTAAGTAGTCATTGCTCTACCAGTTTATCAGGACTCTATTAAATGTTAAGCTCTGAATTTTTATATCATAGAAGGGGAAAGCAATCTAAAACATTTTTCATAATTTAAATCATTTATTTATATCTTTATAACTTACATTTATATTTTAAATCTTTTTTTTGTTTTGTTTTGTTTTGTTTGAGACAGGGTTTCTCTGTGTAGTTTTGGTGCCTGTCCTGGGTCTCACTCTGTAGATCAGGCTGGCCTTGAACTCACAGAGATCCACCTGGCTCTGCCTCCCGAGTACTGGGATTGAAGGAATGTGCTACCACTGCCCAGCTAAACACTTTTTTTTTTTTTTTTTTTTCGAGACAGGGTTTCTCTGTGTAGCTTTGCGCCTTTCCTGGAACTCACTTGGTAACCCAGGCTGGCCTCGAACTCACAGAGATCCGCCTGGCTCTGCCTCCCGAGTGCTGGGATTAAAGGCGTGCGCCACCACCGCCCGGCCACTTTTTTTTTTTTTAAGATTTTTTTTTTTTATTATGTATAGTGTTCTGTCTGCCTGTATGCCTGCACACCAGAAGAAGGCACCAGATCTCATTACAGATGGTTGTGAGCTACCATGTGGTTGCTGAGAATTGAACTCAGGACCTCTGGAAGTGCTCTTAACCACTGAGCCATCTCTTGGACCCTATATTTTAAATCATTTTTTTTGAGATTCTCAAAGTTTCTAAGCTTTCATAACCTCAGACCTTTATATATCTTAAAAAATTCTTAGACCCTCAAAACTTGCATAGACTTTTGTATCCTCAGGTCTTTTTTCTTTTCAGGCCCATATTTAAACCTTTAGGATTTATTTAAACTTTCGTATCTTAGAACATTTTCTTAAAAATGGGCTGGCAAGCTGGCTATAGCCTTGTGGAAGGATCTGGTTGTCTGATGCTGCCAAGCTGACGAAGTCATAGCTAGCCTAGACATCAGTACTATCAGAGATCTGAGAAGGATAAATTACACCTGAGTGCAGACCAAGCAGCTTCTAATTCTATAGGGACCGGTCCATACCCAGGTCTCCACAGTGTTGGAGACATAAGTATCAGAACAGCATCAATCTTCTTCAACCATTGGGCCCATAAGGGGAGAATTTTTCCTGTGAAAAAAGGACATGGGAAAGACTGATCTTACTTTATCTAGGCAAAAGGAGTGCAATCAGTTCTCCAGTGTCCTGCTGCTTGTCCACAGTCTGGGCATGGTCATGATGGTGGGTGTTACATCGGGGCATCTCGCCCTGTGGTCAGCATTGTCATAATCCAGCTGGAGACATCATGGTGCCCTGCCTTTTTTGGAGACCTTGGGTCACTGCTAGGATCTGGGGGTCTGTCTGATATAATAAGCTTTTAGATCAACATTTTAAATGCCATATTCTGCAGATCTCTGAAGTATGAAGGCTGTCCAGGTATATCTGAACAGGCAAACTTTGTTTCTAGTTACTTGTTTTAAGCTCAACCCTGAAGACATATACAAGGGACTGAATAAAGCTTTTCCCTGTAATTAATTACATCAGTACTTAGCATGACTTCAATGAAAGAACTTGGTTATTTGTAAGATGACTGACTATTCACTTGTGTTTTCTTTTCCTTTTTTTTTTTTTTTTTTCAAGACAAGGTTTCTCTGTGTAGTTTTGTTGCCTGTCTGGGATCTCGCTCTGTAGACCAGGCTGGCCTTGAATTCACAGAGATTAGCCTGGCTCTGCCTCCCGAGTGCTGGGATTAAAGTCATGTGCAACTGCCACCTGGCTACTTGTGTTTTCTAACAGTCTACAGTAAGTAAATAAGCCTTAAAAACAATGATTTTGAATTGAAGCTTTTCTAGTATCAAATACGGGTTCAGTAAAGAAACCAAAACAAAATATCAATATGTTAATAAAAGGGCTATAAGTTCCTTTTTATCAGAAATAAGGAGGGTGACTTCCCTTTTGGCAAGCAGGAACTTTCTCCAAGCCCCCGAGGGGATGGGAGCTTTATCTAAATGCCTGACCTTGGGAAAGGAACTTTGTAGTTTTATCTCTGTTAAGTATGAGCCTTAAAAAAATTTCTCAATTGAAGCTCCTTTTGGTATCAATATAAAACATTTATATGACTTAGTTTATCCAATTAGCTTAAGCTTAACAAATTTAGCAAAGACAAAGAGGCTAAACATATATTCTTAAGCCTGAATAGACCTTGAGTAAGGAAAAATATTCTCCAAGCCATTGGTTCTCAACTTTTCCAATGCTTTAACCTTTCAATACAGTTCACCATGTTGTAGTAGCCCCCCATTTCAAAATTTTTACTGCTGTAATTTCATAATTGCAGTTTTACCATTGTTCTGAATCTCCATGCAAACAGCTGATATACAGGTGGTCCTAGGCTACCCCTATAAATTGGTTTTTCAACCCTCAAAGGTTTGAGACTCATGGAGTCAGAAGCTGTTCCAAGCCCTTTGCCAGCCTGCTTAGGTCTTGCTGCATCACAAAAAATGAACATCTCAGTTTCTGGTGACTATCATCTGGGTGACTCTTAAATTACAAAGTTTAGCTTCCAGAGCAAGGCACATTCTTGTGTATAAAAGCATTGAGATGCTGCTTTAATGTTTATCAAATACCTTATTTAGTAAATATATGTAGCCATCTATTTAAATTCTCTAGAAGCTTGCTGTTGAACACTTGGCAAAGACATAAGTACTTAGGTATAAATCCCTTTTGTTAATCTGAATAGATCTTTATAACCTTAGTAAAAGATGGCTGCTGAAAGCCACATGGTTGCTGTTTAAAACATGTTCTTCTAGCCGGGTGGTGGTGGCGCACGCCTTTAATCCCAGCACTCGGGAGGCAGAGCCAGGCGGATCTTTGAGAGTTCGAGGCCAGCCTGGTCTACAGAGCGAGATCCAGGAAAGGCGCAAAACTACACAGAGAAACCCTGTCTCGAAAAACTAAAAAAACAAAACAAAACAACAAAAAATCCAACATGTTCTTCTAAATAATAATTATATGCACACATAAGCATACCTGGATCCAAGTTACATATATACACATAAAATTAAAGCTAGTTACATTCATACATATAGAGTTAAATCCAAGTTATATACATGTCCATGTCCATACATATGTATATATCTCTATTTTCAATAAACATTTTGCAATGAAGACTCATCAGCTATTTTTTAAAATGAAAACCAACTAGAATTAACTTAATATAGTCAAATTTCAAATTCAGTATTTGCAGGTATGAGAAACTATAACATAGTTCACATCCCTTCTGGCCTTCTACAACCTTCTATGTACCTTCAGTCTGTTCCTTTGGTCCCTCAGACATTTACTTCAGACAAATTCCTCTTTTCCTTTAATTCTCTTTATTATTCCAGTCTCCTGCTTCCACTCTTATTTTTTAAACACAGAAACTTTTACCAAAGTCTTTCTTGTGGTTTCTCTCAGTAGTCTATAATATATTGTATGGCTACAATATTTTAAACAAGAACAGAAACACATGCATATACCATAACAAGAATAACTCTAAATTTGCATCAACACTGGACCAATGTGAAGCATCTGAAACTAGCAGTAGGTTTTTTTTCCCTCTTTTTTTAACCAATAATAATTTGTAACCAACCCCTCTAAATGATGACAAATATTTATAATCGATTGGATCTGAATGATCAAAGCAGCCCTGGCTACACATTATAACACAGCTGCCATAGCTTAGCAACCATAGGCAGCAACATTCCATTCCACCCTTGGAGCCAATCCTTGGTTAGGTTTGGCGGGCAGCCCCAGGGCAGGTCTTGGAAGCCCCACCCATCAGCATGGGACAGCAGAGGGGACAGCAGAGCAGCGTGGGGACAAAAGATTGTTGTTAACCCCAGATTCTCAAGTGCATGAGAGCAGCAGACTGGGGAGGGGCAGGTAGAGTCCCTGTAGGCCACTCCTCCAGAGTCTCTGCCCTGGCTGCCACTCACCAGCATGCAGTACTACAACAGTGTTCTCTCCTGCCTGCCTCTGAGTGTGCTCTGGGTCAGAGAACAAGGAACAATGTGGGGTAGGAGGACTCTTAGTCTGTCCCAGTTCAAGCAAAGGGACCCTTTGTCTCTTCTGCTGGCCATCTAGCCCCAAAGGCTGTCCACATACAGTTTCTTTTCTGGAGTCATAACACATATATAAGCAAAAAAGACGCATGCTTGTGGCCACATTTCTTATATATTCATATAGTCAGGACATTCCATCAAAAGGGCAAACAATTTTCCCAGGGAAACAGTGTCAGCTGACCAACTCAAAATCCAAAAGTAAGAGTCTACAGTTTTTTTTAAGTCAGGAAAAGAAAAAAATTACAACACACAAGACAAAAAACAGCTCTCCTGGTGCCTGGAGACAAAACCAAAAGGAAGACACCGGCCTCATGCTGTCTGCATCTATACAAATCCAATTCAAATATGAATCAACCAAAGGGATCCAAACCCATCCAAAGGACCTTCTGCAGGTACTTACAAGTTTTGGGCTCACTTACAAAAGGATATCCAACAGGCCAAAAGGCCCACTTACAAAAGCATATCCCAAAAGCGCACTTACAAAAGGGTATCCAAACAAAAGTAAACAGAGAAAACAAGAAAGTAAACACAGACACAGAAAATATACCGGCTGGTTTCAGGCTCTATGGGTGGTGGTCCCGGTGGGCTTGAGGGATCCTGGATGAGCCCAAGCCCCCAAATGTTATGCTTAGATTGCAAGGACCCCCCAAAAGACCACCACGGAGACTGAATCCCATGTGTAAAAACAAAGAGCCTTTATTTCAAGCTCAGAGCTTGGACTCTGTCCGATGCAGCTGTGAGAGCAGATAGCCCCTAGCCCAGGCAGGGTGGGGATTTTATTATAGCAGGGGTTAGGGTGAGGGGATTTCTAGGGTTCAGGACCCTGATTGGCTGACATTTGTCTAGGGATATAGGGAATGTTTAGAATGTCAGGTATTTCCTCTTAGATGTACGCCTTCCCTGGGTGGGGGTCAGCTCATGGCTTCTCCTGGATCCCGGTGTTGCCTGCCAGTAAGCCTGTCACATAAGCTGTGTCTGGGCTTCTAAGCCTATCATGGCAGTTGTGTGGTTAAGCTGTTTTGGCCCTTGACCCCCACTGTTAAGTTGGCGTCATGGATGAGGTGGAGAACTTTGAATGGGTGCTACGATAAGGAATTTGAGTAGTCACAAAAGCATATAACAAGAAGAGATGGACTGGAGGGTTAACTGAGTAGCACAGAACATGTGTCTGCGTTCTCTCCCCAGCAAACAAGCAAACAAAAAAAATTACAGTTGGAGTATCAGAACTTAGATGTCCTTCAGGTTACATCACTGCACTAATGCTTGATCGTCTCAAAGAACTTTGTTTCATCTATTAGGACTTTCTCTTGAACTCTTGGGTCTGATGGAGAGCAGAAAGTACCCTCCAATATGGCAGGCAAGTACTGACAATAGGAGACTGGATACATGTGGCTCAGTTTACAATCGTTGAAGATATTACTAGTCCTCAAGTCTCACCCAGAGACCCTGGGCTTCAGCTCTGTCACAGGCTGGTCTAAAATAGTGACCTGCTATACAGTAAGGGTGAACAGGAGTGAGGTCCAAGACAAGGTCAGTCTCATTGCAAAGACAAAGTCAACAGCTCCCACTGGATCTTCTTGCCATGTGTTTTTGGAAGAGTAGAGAATTGACCTCAGGAATCTGTGCTTTATCTTGTCATCTTTCTTGCACTGAAAAGCACCTTCGGGTCAGTAAAGCACATTTCTGGATGTATCTATGAAGATGTCTCCAAAGAAGATTGACTAAGGAGAGGAGACACTGGGATGTGGGGCACCATCATATAGGCTGAGGACTACACCTCATCGTAGACTCGGAGACATGGAGCTGGCCAAGGTGACGTGGGGACGTCTGACGCTCTGAGCCTAACTACACTGTTCTTCTCCTTAAGTGGCTTATGTCGGGCATCATTGTCACACACAGGAATCACAGAACTGGACTGGAACCAATTGAAGTTATTCTTTTAACTTGAATAGTCATGTATGGAGTTTGGGCTCAGTCGGGGCTCTGTCTTTGCTCGAAGGGTTTTTCCACTTTGATTCTGTGTATTTGAGCTAATTTCTTGACTTTGAACTTCAAAGTCTACCTCAGCCATGGCATCAATAAAATGGAAATTGTGTAGTAGTTTCTGTGAGAATTAAATAAGACCCCTGACACCTATAGGCTCTTGATAAATATGTCTATTAATAGGTTTTCTGCCCTCCCCTCCCCCATAACAGGTTTCTCTGATGACATAGTAAGTTAGATCAAGGCGAATCAAAAAAGTGTAACAACGGGTTTACTGGGAGCAACTGCTGGGTGGGTTCTCGGGTGCCAGAGAAGTTGCACCTCTGAACTAGGGTGAGGAGATTTTATAGGTTGTATGTGAGGTGTGATGACGTGTCCACCACAAGCTGGATTTGTGCCCAAGTACAATCAAAAACTAAGTGTTTAGATGGGGACTTGGACAGCTGGAAACTCAGGGAGGGAAGCTCCAGCAGCCACCAAGAATTCGGAACTGGGCTTTTTGGTGCTTTTCCTTTGTTCAGAGACTCTCTGAGCAGCAGGGTTTAGAGAGAGAGACAGGAATGGGACTTTCTGGATCATGCAGGGACAAACTGCAGGCGCCAACCAAACACTTACTATTTGGATAAATATCTTAGACAAGGTAAGTGGCAGTATTGCCTCAAGTTTTTTTTTTTTTTTTTTTTTTAAATGCTAGCCGGGCGGTGGTGTCTCATGCCTTTAATCCCAGCACTTGGGAGGCAGAGGCAGGTGGATCTCTGTGTTCGAGGCCAGCCTGGTCTACAGAGCGAGTTTCAGGACAGGCTCCAAAGCTGCGCAGAGAAACCCTGTCTCAAACAACAACAACAGCGACAAATGGCATGGCCTAGGCAGAATCAGGAGAATCACTCCAAGTCTGAGGCTGTTCCGGTGTATGCAGTGAGTGCTAAGTCTGACAACACTGCATATTGAGATGCTGTTTCAAATAACAATGACAGCAACAATGTCTGGTGTGTTCTCAAAAAGTCATTCTCGACTTTTAACCTAATTAGGTTACCCTCTTACAAAGAGAGTAATAAGGAGCTATTGGTGTATTTATTTTTAAGGCAGGGTCTCACTGTGTAGTTCTTCATGGTCTGGAACAAACTGTAAAGACTAGGTTTGCCTTGAACTCACAGAGATCTGCCTGCCTCTGTCTCCAAGTGCTGAGATTAAAGCCATACGCCATCACACCCAGCAGGAGCTTTCTCTTGTATGGCATCCATTGTGATTAATACTGCAGGTGTTATTTCTGTGACTAGCCAACACAGCTGTTACCAACTCAGTGTTAAGGGAGGGAGGCTTTGTGAGGGCCTGAAGGACATTATGCTGAGTGGAATAAATTCATTACAGAGATCAAAGACCCTATGATCTCCACATATATGTGGATGAAAAACCAAATCCACTTCATTTGGGTAGGAGAGATGGCTCATGGTTAAGAGCCCTTCTGCCCTTTGTAGAGGACTGGGGTTCAGTTCCCAGCACTCATATGGTGGCTCACAACATCCACAACACTACTCCCAGGGGATCTCATGCCTTCTGATCTGAGTGCACCAGGTATATACACATGGTACATAGAGGTAGGTAAAACCAACACATAAAATAAAAATAAATAAACCTAAAACCAAATCCAATTCATGGAAGCAGAGTAGACTGGGAGTTCCCAGAGGCCAGGAAAGCAGAAGGGACAAGGTGGCTGAAGGGTACGAAACATCAGTGGGGGAAAAACTAGGAGTGAAGTTTAAGAAAGTGTAATGGGCTGAAAAACCAAAACTAAAACCAAAACCAACAGAAAAAGCAAGTGTGATGGCTGATCTTGGTTGTCAGCTCGGCACACCTGGGGATGGACCCTTGACTGAGGAATGGTCTCCATCAGACTGGCCTGTCGGCATGTCTGTGGGGCACGTTTTTTGATTGCTCACCACCACAGGCCATACCATCCCTTAGGCAGGGGGCTGAACCATGTAAGAAGGGTAACTGACTATGAGCCTGGGAACAAGCCAGGAAGCAGCATTTCTCTGTGGTTCCTGATTCAAATTGCTGCTTCTAGTTCCTGCCCTGGCTTCCCTGGACGACGGGTTGTAACCTGTAAGGCAAAAAAGCTTTTTCCTCTTCAAGCTGCTTTTGGTCATAGATTTTTATCACCTCAGCAAACAACAGCAAGCAAACTAGACCAGTAATAAATTACAAACGGGACTGAGGACAGTAGATTGCTTGCTTAGCATGCAGGAAGCTGGCCAGTGCTGCCTAAACTGGGCATGATGAGTTGGGCTATCTAAGGATAGATGATACTATGTCTCAAATCATCATCGGCAACGACTTAACTCTATAGTTTACCTTGCAGCCATCTTTTCACTATGGTGCTTTCTTGTTTTACACTTTGTTTCTCAACTAGTATTGACAATGTTCCTTAACTTTTAGCTCCTGTGAACTAGTCTTTGTTTTCCTCTGAAATTCCAATTCTGCTGTTGTTGTTTGACACTAAAAATGTTTCTCTTAAAGGCCTTGGAGGAAGCTGGAGAGATAGCTCAGCAGTTAGGAGCACTGGCTGCTCTTCTAGAGGTCCTGAGTTCAATTCCCTGCAACCACATGGTGGCTCACAACCATCAATAATGGGGTCTCTTCTATCTGATACCCTCTTCTGTTATGCAGGAATACATGCAAATACAACACTTATATACATTACGTAAAGAAATAAATAAATAAATCTTCAGATGGACAGGGAGATATCTTAGTGGTAAGAGTACACCCTGCTGTGGCGCATGCCTTTAATCCCAGCACTTGGGAGCAGAGGCAGGCAGATCTCTGTGAGTTTGAGGCCAGCCTGGGCTATAGAGTGAGTTCCAGGAAACAAAAAGAGTACACCCTGCTCTATCCTGAGGGCAGTTGGGCAGCTCACAAAGTTCACAAAGTCCTGTAACTCCAACTCCAGGGATCCAAAGTCTCCTGGCTTCCTTAGGCACTAGAATGCACATGTGCGCATACACTCATGCAGATACACAGAGAGATACATGTGAAAATACCCTCGAGCCACAATCACGTGGCAACTTATAGGTTAATAGAAATGGGACAAATATATAAGGCCATCCAGTTTATAAATAATATAAGCCTCTGTGTGTTTACTTAGGGCCAAGAGGCTGCAAGACATGGGTAGGAGAGAGTCATCCAGACCACTGGTGGCCGGGCAGGATCAGAGAAACCTTCTGACTACAGACACATACACGAAGCCTAGGATATACCTGTACTTCCCTCCCCCAAGGCTCAGGAAACGTGGAGGAGGGACAGCAGAGAGTGTAACAGCCAGAGGGTGATGAAGAACGTTGTGAAATGCTGTTTTGAGATATGACAGGTCTCCTGCACTGGTGAATTCACAACAGCAGTATTTAACTGCACAAGAGCAAGGTAGTCAATAACTCCAGCATGTATGGGGGATCACCAGGCCCCACTCCTAGCTGAGGAGAGATTGCAGCTGCTGGTGGCTGGGGGAGGGAGAGTCATTTTCTTTGGGGATGTGGCCACTGCTAGGTTGCCCATGCGAAGGAGCAGCACTACAGAATTAATTGGATGCAATGGGATATATTAAAAAAGAGATAAAGGAAAGAAGAAGACAGGAAGTTGGCAGGGAGATGTGTTTGAGGGGAGCTGGGAGGTACAATTATAACACATTGATACATGTATGACATTCTCAAATAATAAAATATTTTAAAAGCCTAGGATAACTTGTTTTTTTTTTTTACTCGTAGGTTTCTTGAGGTATTTAAATGTGTCTATGTATCACAAGCATTAATTATTTACTGAAAGAAGGAATGAAAAGGGGAAAGAAAGAAAGAAATTAAAGATTAATTGTTTTCTTTTTTTGTAAAAATTATATTAGTGGGCCAGTGAGATGGCTGACAGAGTAAAGGCACTGGCTGAGCAAACTGAATTTTTGAATTCAATTCCTGGAACCCACCTAAAGGTAGCAGGAGAGAACTGGTTCCACAAAATTGTTCTCTGACCTCCACACACAGGCTATGAGTATGCGTGTGCATACACACACACAACTAATAAATTAAAAATAAAAAGCAATTACATAGGAAAAATGCCAATACTAAAAGTAAGTGATCAATTTCATGGTCATACGTTCTAAGTTCACGTCAGCTAAGAAAGAAAACACCACTCACCACTTCTGTATTACTTTAGGATTGTTATTTCTGTTAGTTTTATAGCCAAGTGTTAAAAATACGAAAATGTTTGCAACAGAGGCAAAACTTGCCATTTGAAAACATTGTATTAAACAGCCTGTTGGTTGCACATTGTCAGACCGGTTTTTGTTTGCTGTGAGACAGAACTGAGTCTCTGGCCTCAAGTTTTATTGTGTAATGAGCTCACCAAGTACACAGAACTGCAGATGTCCACGGTCCTCTGTATGATTTGTGTACTGGCTGTAACTCTGGGAGTCACTGTAACTGTCATTTGGTGAAAAATAGGAAAAAGGGGGCTTTGGGAGCTTAGGTTTCTAGCTGATGGAAGGGAAAAAAAACCCTCAAATGCTAGATTATTTAGAGACTGTCTAAATTGAAGTGGCTTTCTTTGACATATTTGTAAGTTTCAGTATTCCTAGAGATTTGTCTTTGGGGACCCAAAATATGCTTCAGTAACTGGAATGGTCTGCCAGAAAGATTACCGGATTGGGAGACTGGAGATCAACAAATGTTTCTAATAGATACTTACTGTGTGTCTCGAGCTATGTTGGATATCGGTGTCCCAAACAGTCAGGACTGGAGGGGATGGTGGCCGGACCAACTCTGTCCTCAAGGAATTGACAGCCTGGCTGGGGAGCCGAGGGCAATAATTGGGAAAGGATAAAAGACTCTATGATTAAGGGCTAAGCCATGTGTTAGGGACTGTAAGTATAACAGGAAATCAGAGGTAAGAAATCGCAGCAGGCTTTTATAGATTAGGTGAGCGCTCAGCTAGAGCTCAAAGACTTAGAGGGGAGAGAATATACATGCTATCTTGGTCCTCTGGGCTTCGCTTAAAAAGAAAAGAAAAAAGGTCTTTGTCTACCATCAATTTACATAAAATCCTTTTTCTTAACTCTCATATTTAACCAGTGAAGGGTCTGATTTTTTAAAAATCCAAGCTTGCTTTATTGGTAATACCCTAGTCGAGGCGTTCTAACTTCATGCATGGCTTTTGATTTAAGATCATACAGCATGTGCAAAGCCGATAATACAAAGTCCTGAGCTTTTTGTCTGACGCTGTATGGTGATAGCCACAGTCAGAACCCTAACATGGTCTCTACTGATTACTTACAGATCATTATACATTATGATGTAGGGCCAGAGAGATAGCTTAGCAGTTAAGAACACTAGCTGTTCTTTTTCCAGAGGACCCAGGTTCGGTTCCCAGCACCCATATGGTGGCTCATGACCACCTGAACCTCCAGTTCCAGGGTACCCAATGCCGCCTTCTGGCCTCTGATGACAGAGACATACATACAAACAAAACACCCGTAAACAAAAAATAAAATTAAAAAAAGTAGATTATCATTTATTCAGATGTTTATTGTGGAAGTTTTTGCTTGTTTGTTTGTTAAGACAGGGTTTCTCTGTGTAGTCCTAGTTGTCCTGCAATTCACTCTGTAAACGAGGCTGGCCTCAAACTCAGAGCTCCACCTGCCACCTGAGTTCTCTGATTAAAGGCATTCACCACCACACCCAGCTGTGGATGTTGTTTTTTAATATAATATTTTCACCACATCTTTGAGAATTCTATACAATGTATTTTCATCACATTGGCTTCCTGCTTCTCCCCCTAACTCCTTTCAGATCCACCTCTTGCCTCCCCACTCCCTCATAACTTTGGGTCTTCTTCTTTTTTTTTTAAAATAACCTGCCAAGTTTAATTTGGGGTGCGTACATTCTCAGGACTTAGGAGAGTGGGAGCCATCCATTGGAATGTGATTGCCCTATCAGGGGCCACATCCCTTAAAAAAAAACAAACCAACTCTCCCTCCCCACCAAGCTGTCAGCTATCCACAGTGCCCCTGTAAGGGGTGGATCCTGTGAGGGGTGGAGCCTGTGAGGAGTGGAGCCTGTGAGGGGTGGAGCCTGTTAGGGGTGGATCCTGTGAGGGGTGGAGCCTTATGAATCTATCTCTTCCATGCTAGGACTCTAACTGGCTCGATCTTCTGCAGGACTTGTGCAGCTCTTGAGTTCATGAGAGCAGTGGTCCTGTCACATACAGAAGATGCTGTTTTGATCCTGCCTTGGGGCGGGGTCTTGCCATGTTACCCAGGCTGGCACTGAATCCGGGGTCCTCCTGTTCTCATGAGTGGGATGTTAGAGCTTTTTCTTGCAATGTCTCATCTTTTGACATTGATAATTGATTGTTTGTGTAGTTAGCCATCCATTCACCAACTTCTTCGTCTTCAAAAACTAGCAGGGCTTATATACACTAATAATAAGAAAGACTAAAAAGTTGTTGACATCCTGACGGAACTGATGCAGGTTGGAGGACATGGGGATGTATCAAGGTCAACATTTAGGTGGAGACCAGAAATGACTGAACGGTTTTCACATGAAGTGTTTGTGTCTCTTTCACCTGAATACATTATTAATAATGAGTAATACTTTCCACCTAGTACTGTAAGACAGAAGCTGCATCAATCTGTCCTTAGTTAATATTGATTGATCATATGAATTAGGAACCAGTGAGGTTGCCGAAACTAATGTGGGCCACCAATTTGATGTTGTTGTTGTTTGTTTGTTGTTGTTGTTTTTTTTTTTCCTGAGATAGGGTTTCTCTGTGTAGCTTTGGAGCCTGTCCTGGAACTTGCTCTGCAGACCAGGCTGACCTTGAACTCACAGAGATCCCCTGCCTCTGTCTCCCAAGTGCTGGGATTAAAAGCGTGTGCCACCACTGCCTGGCTCACCAATTTGAAACAACACGTAATACCTGGTGTGCTGGACATGGTAGTATACACATGTAATCTGAACACTCTGGAGGCAGAGGCAGATGGAAGAGCAGCCAGTGCCCTAAACCACTGAGTCAGCTCTCTAGCCTCAGGAAGGTATTTCTTTAACTGTTAGAACCTAGAGTCTTGGTGCCGATATTCTGTGGATCATAGCTTCCATTGAAGTGCCGACTGGGGGCTTATGTTAAAAACCACTGTATAGTACTCAGAGGTAACCCAGGGAGTCTTTTAAAAAGTATTTATTTATTTTTGTGTGTGTTTGTGAATTCATGTATACATATATACCATATCTTGTATATGGAGGACAGAAGAGAACCCTAGGGACTCAGTTACTTCTTGTTACCTTGTGATATCCAGGACCCAGGATCCAACTTAAGTTCTCAGGCACTTGAACAAGTAGCCTCTACCAATGGCCTCTACTGAATGAGATACCTTCTTGGCCCAGAGTCGTACAATTTATAGACCAGAAAATTCTCACTTTTGAGAGATAACTAGCTTACTTTTTAAAGTTTTTTTTATTTTTTAAAATTTATTTTATGTGCATTGTTGTAAAGGTGTCAGATCCCCTGGAACTGGAGTAGTTAAAGACAGTTGTGAGCTGTCATGTGGGTGCTGGGGATTGAACCTGGGCCCTCTGGAAGAGACAAGTGCTGGAATTTGTGCTACCCTTCCCAAATTACTACTGGAGACCAGTTAAAATTGTCCCAATCACGGAAGTCTAGAAAATATCCTCGAAACCAGAAATAGGAAGACATTTGGAGCCACACTCTAATTAAAGCCAAGAGGTGACATGGTGTCGAACTGCCTTCTAAATTGTTGTTCTTGCGGCCCTAGATCAGTGCTGCCATCGTCTTCGCTCAGAGAAGCTTCTCTCTGCAGTAGGTGTTGGGTAACGCAGCTCTCGAAGGAGGTTAGAGTGCAGAGAACAAAGGACTGCTAAGTGCTGAGCTCTAACTAGGATGGCTCCATCATGCCCCCCAAGGCTCAGTGCACAAATAACAGAGACACAAAGAATGCAAGAGCCAGAGGGTAGGGAGGAGGGCCATGAACTACTGTCTTCTGGACGGGACATGGCGGTTACAGTAAGAACGCACAGCATCTGTGATTACTCGACATGATGGGGTTGGTCAACATTCTACCGTGGATATGGAGGGCTTCTCAGGTCCTAGCCGCCTCTGAGGAGCTGTGGGCAATTAATAATTGCTGGGGGAGGAGGAGTCATTTCCTTCTCTAGTAAGTCTCCCACACTCTAGTATAAACACCTCCCCCCTCCCATGTTTATGCAAACAATCCTCATTAGTGGGTCATAAAAAACATACAAACAAACCCAACAAAAAAAAAAAGACACGAAGAAAGGAGGGGGACTTGTTGGGAAGGGAAAAGAGGTTCAGTAGGAGAGGGAAGGGGAGGAGAGGGAGTAAAAATAACCAGAATGTATTCTATCCATGTATGAAACCGGCAAAGAAAAATAAATATAAAGACAAAACAAAAACAAACCCCCAAGAGGTGAGTTGTATAGCAAAGAACTGAATTTGTCCAAAAGAGTTCTGACTTTTTTTTTGTTCTTTTGGTTTTTTGAGACAGGGTTTCTCTGTGTAGCCCTAGCTGTCCTGGAACTCACCCTGTAGACCAGGCTGGTCTCAAACTCACAGAGATCCACCTGCCTCTGCCTCCCAAATGCTGGGATTAAAGGCGTGTGTCACCACCACCTGGCAAGATCTGACTTTTGACTTAGGACCTTGGAATATTCTGAAGGTAGGAACACTTGCTTGTCTGAAATCTTTGGACCACATTAAAATGGGATTTAACTTGAGGGCTTTGGATTATGTGGGATCAGTTTGAGCTCCTGAAGGATTGATGACCCAAGATGAGTCATTTGGGCAGCCAGTCACCCCAATAAAACCATGTACACTGAAGCCTGAGCCGTGTGGATGATGCCATGGGTGCCGATAACTGTAAACTCCGATTTGAGACTCTTCTGGCTTCTGCCCATGGGTGTCTTTCCTTGGTGGATGTAATCTGTGTGCTGAGCTATAGTAAACTCTAGCTGTGAGCAGCTTCCAGTTTTGTGAGCCCTTTTAACAAAAATTTAAAACCAAGGTAGTCTTAGGACCCTTGAATTTGCAGGGTCAGTACTGAGGGTGATTTTTGTAGTATCTGACTTTGTGTCCTGTCTATGTTCTGTATGCTGAGAGGACACAGAAGGGCAGCAATTTCGTATCCCCAGGTCTTCTCTTGCTTCTTGTGATTGGTTCCTTGGTGTTGAGGTCCTGAGACCCCCTCCATTTCCCCTGAAGGATGCACTTATTGGTGTGAAGCTTGTCTGTTGGTTGTTGTCCAGGGAGTTGAGGAGTTGATTCCAGACTTCCAAACAATTCCTTTCCTTTTATTCTCTTTCCCTGTGCTCTGTGACCCCACGTCGACTCCACTTCCTTAAGTATCTGATGTATCAATTCCTGGCTTTTGGCTGTCTGCTGCTCAGAACCCAGTCAGTTCTTGACTTTCCTCACTGTCAGATTAGGATTTAGTTTCTCAGGATGTTAAATCATTTATCACTCAACTGCCTGCTGTCCAAACCTTGGCACCTTGTTTCGTCTCGATTCTCCCCGTCCTTCTGGGTTTGTTTAGTCTTTTAAACCCTTGGAGTGGACTGGGTTGCTTCTGTTTGGCTCAGGAAAGTCTGGGTTTAGCATTTCACTTGATGTCGTCTGAGATTTTTAGCTCTGGAGCCAGAATCGCTCTCACGCTGGCAGACATGTGCAAAAGAGCTCTTTACACACAGGGTAGAGCCAGACCTGGAGGGAAGAGACTAGCTCAGTGTCATGCAGCCAGACGGGGACAGGGCTAGGGCTGAGGCTCAGATCTGGTGAGTCTAAGGCCACCAGCTCTTGCTTACCGTCCCCCAGCTTCCCAGAGATGAGAAGGAAAAATTCATCACAAAGTGTAGCCAAAGATTTTCAAAATAGCCTCCAGATGTTTGGGGATTCTGTTATATGCTGGTCTAGAGTGTCATTCTGAAACAGACTTGCAATACTAATGCCTATATATTTTGCCAATTTATACTAGTAAAATATTCTTTTTATTAGACTGACACTCCCTATCACGAGCTGGTGGGCGAGATGGCCCAGTCGGTAAAGGTGTCTGCGGTCAAGACTGATGATCTGAGCTCAATCCTTGGACCCACTTGAGAGAAGGAGAGAACTGACTCCTGCAGACTCTCCTCTGACCTTCTGGCCCCCACCCTCACAAGTAAAACACCCTATCACCCTGTGGTTGTTTTTCATGACTTTAGGTGGCACCAAACTCGCTCAGCCATATTTATTCAGAAGTCAGTTCTGTTCATTTATTTACTTTCATGGCTTAGGATCTCAGGTGGGAACAAGGGCAGAGAGCTGGATGGCAGGGCTGTTTGTGTATGTAGGCCAGAAGACAACCTCAGAGGTTGTTCCTCAGGCTATCCACCCTTTTCTTTGAGGCCGGGTCGCTCATTGGTTAAGTGTGGCTAGGCTGGCTAGCCAGCAAGGCCCATCTCTCCATGCTGGGCTTGCAAGTGTGGACCAATCTGCTCATTCTATGTGGGTTCTGAGGACTGAACTTTGGTCCTCCAGCTTACAAGGTGCCTGCTTTACCATCTGAGCCATTTCCCCAGCCCAACAGTTGTGGTCTTAACTGACTTAACTAACTCCTAGAAAGTAAAATAAACCCCGGGCTGTGGAATGGATTTCTCATGGTTTGGTTAACAGTGTGGTGGAAGTTTTGAAGTTCTCCCTTGCTGATCATGTGGGTTCCTGCCGCTCAGTCTCTTCTAATGAATGGGAAGAATGAGCAGAAACTGCTGAAGGACGGATGGGAAGGAGTGGGGGTGAAAACAGAGGTAAAAAGCATCCCTCCTCAGGCACTTTCTCCCCCCAACCTCCCCTCAGTCGCTGCTCTGTCTCTCTCCTTGAGAAACATTATGCAGAGCTGGGGCTCGGTGGCACATACATGTAATTACAGTATTCAAGAGGCCATCTTGGTCTCAAACACCAAACCCAACCCAAACCAAACCAACCCAAACCCAAACCCAAACCAAAACAAACATACAAACAAAATCCAAAACAAAGCCAGGGAAAGTGTTATTGTTAGATTTCTCAAGTGCATCTGCCTTTCCGCTTCCTCCCCAGCCCGTTGCGGAATATTTAATCAGGCAAAGATGTGTTTGTTACATTTGTTCATCCCGTATGTGTTAACCATGTAAAGATGTGTTGCATTTGGATTAAATAGAGTTAACCTGGCCTCAGAGAGGCAGGGTTAGCAACTGGTTGACAGGAAGTGGAGGGAGGAGCCTAGCATGGATTTTTTTTTTTTTAAGTTGACACTGTGTGGAAGCGGGTGATTTCTGGGACACCATAAAGGGAGAAAGTCAGCCAGTTGCTTCTCTAACTTGCAGGTTTTCACTCTAGCCTTTGAAAATCTTGAGTTTTATTAGAGCTATTGAGATTCAGTTAGAACTATCTTTAGCAGCAGCAACAGAGCCATTGCGGGGTGGGGGTGGGCGTGGGGGAACAGAATTCCCCTAGTTGTTTAAAGCTCAGCCGCTGTAAGGAGGTGAAACATCACTCTCTCTTCCCTCCCCCCATCCTTCCCAGGCTCCTTTTTCTCCCCTTCCTCCCCCTAATCCTCCCAGGCTCCTCCCCAATCTTTGTGCTAAGGATTGAACGCAGGGCCTCATGTACTTCTGAAGCACAGTCTCTAAACTGAGCTGTACCTCAAACTCATGGTGTGTCATTTACATTGCTTAGAAAGTAAGCAATTTTAGTTAGCTATTGAGCTGCAATGAGAACCGTGGGCACTGTGGTAGGAACAGAACTGTCTGCCTTGTCCTATTCTAAACATTCAATGACATTAAATTATGGACCTTGTTTGGCTGCTTTGAGCAGACCAACTATGAATGACTAATTTTGAGCAAAATTAATATGCAGTGTTACTGTGATTGCATAGATACTGTCCTCATTTTTATAGGTACATAAAGATGTGATATTCTTGGGAAAAAATGTTTAAACATTACTGAGCTGAAAAGAAAGAAAATGAGTGGATAAAACAAGTATGGCAAAATGGCCACATGAGTCTGGACAATAGTTTATTACATTTCTCTATTTTCAGTTTTTCATGATGAAAAGTTATTTGTTAGCCTCCCGAGTGTTGAGATTACAAATGTGAGCAACCAAGGCTGCCCCCCCCAATAAAGCTATTTTATTTATTTAAAAAAAATTGTGTGAGGGGTTGGGGATTCAGCTCAGTGGTAGAGCGCTTGCCTAGCAAGCGCAAGGCCCTTTGTTCGGTCCTCAGCTCTGGAAAAAAAAAAATTGTGTGAATGAGTGTTTTGCTTATCTGTATACATGTGCTGCAGGAATTCTGTTCCCTCAGGCACTGGCTCTGCTGCTGCCACTAAAGGTAGCTTTAACTAAATCTCATCATTCTATTTATAAATAAGACTCAAGATTCAAAGGCTGGGGTGGAAACCTGCTAGCTCAGAGAGGCTGAGTAGCAACTAGCTGACCTTCTCTGCTTACTGACATCTCCCAAAGAGAGCATCCTTTCACTCCGCCAAACAAAAAAAGTCATGCCACTCCAAATCCCTCCCTCCTCCTGGTGCACCCCTCTGTCTCTCCCAGATGCCCCCAGTTGCTCTATGGTTACTTTCTGTCAACTAGTTGCTAACTCAGCCTCCTGACCCAAGGTTAATTTTATTTAATTAAGAAAATGCAAACTCGGGTTCACAATATGGTCCAATATCCCCCAACAATTCTAAGCCCCCAGACGTTGGTTCCAGGAACTGATTCAGGTCCTCTGGAAGAACAGCAAGAGCTCTTAACTTCTGGGCCATCTCTCCAGCACCCAAATGACCACTATCATACTGTTTAGATATTTATGTTTATCTAATAGTTAATAAAATATAATTATACATATACTTATATATAAATATAAAATAAATATAATTATAAATTCCATAATCTATAATATAGAAATTATGTGTATGAGTATTTTGCCTGCATGTATGTATGTGTGTGCTCTACATACGTGCTTGGTGCCATTGGAGGTTCGAAGAGGGTGTCAGATCCCCTGGAATTATGGATGTTTGTGAGCCATCCTGTATGTATTGGGAGCTGAACCTGGGTCCTCTGCAGGAGTAACAAGTGCTCTTAACCACTGAACCATCTCTTCAGACCCCCAAATTATTTTCTGAATATACAAAACCATTCTTTTTTAACCAAAGAGTTCTTTCTTTTCTTTTCTTTTCTTTTCTTTTCTTTTCTTTTTTTTTTTTTAACATTTTTACAGACACAAACTCATGGAAGTCATAGTTATAAGACCTTTACAAGATCAACAGAGTCAGAAGTTCCAGCATGGAGTGAGGTAGCCCTTTCCTAGCGAAGGACCTGGTGGCTGCTGAGGGACAGAAAGATGTTTTGGGGGATGGTGGCCATTGGTAGGTGGCCCTGGCCTCAGTGGATGCCTCCACAAACACGGGCACATAGACAGCACTAGAGGGTTTAGTTGGCTATTAAAAAGGATGAGGAGGGAGGGAGATGGGAGACGTGTTGGGGGTGGGCAGGGAAAGCTGGAGGGAATGGGGTGGGATTACACCCTCTGTCATGCACCAGAAAACCAGGGAGGTTCAGCTTTGCCCTGGTAATTCTGTGTCTGTGTCCCACCATAGGCACTGGGCCCCAAAAAGCCCCACTTAAAGTATTCTTAGGAATACTTACATGAGATGGTATAGCTACAGTCCAGTAGCCTACTACAACACTATTTTAAGTTGATTTATTTTATTTTTATATTTACTTATTTATTTTGAGACAGGATCTCCCTTTGTAGCCCTGGCTGGCCTGGAACATATAGACCAGGCTGGCTTTGAACTCACAGAGATCTGTCTGCTTTCTGCTTTCAGCTGATTGTTTATTTTTGAGGTAGGATCTTAATGCAGTTAAAGAGGATAACCTTGAACTTCTGACCCTCCTTCCTTTACCTCTGAAGAGCTGGGATAACAAGCATGTGCCACCACACCTCATTTACAGGAAGCTGGGAAGTCAGCCTAGTACTTGCTTCATGCTAGGCAAGAACTCTACCAACCGAGCTACATCCCAGCCTGTTACTTTATCTTTTCTTTTTTAACCCAAGGCAACAGAATGGTCATGGAGATTAACTGCTTTGGAGTAATATAACAGTGGACAGAATCCTCTAATCAGAAAGCGAACCCTATCTGGGACAGTGAAAGCAACCTATGGGTGGGTTCCCCCGCCCCATTTCTGTCTCTGTACTTACAAGGTCTCAAAGTTAGCAAAACCAACAAATCCCACTCACATCTTCCAAGAAGAAACTTCAGGGATTTTTAAATATATCTGAACCATAGGTACAGTGGCCTACCAATCTCTCAGGTATGCACCCTGTGCTTGTGATGTGATTCTAGTTCTGAGACTGTGTGTGTGTGTGTGTGTGTGTGTGTGTGTGTGTGTGTGTGTGTGTGTGAGAGAGAGAGAGAGAGAGAGAGAGAGAGAGAGAGAGAGAGAGAGAGAGAGGACAATTGCAGGACAGGAATTGGTTCTCTTCCACCATGTAGGTCCCACCAGGGATCAAATTTAGGTCCTGGGGCTTTGAAGTGCTTTTATCCACTGAGTCACCTTGCCAGCTTCTTTTTTTTTTTTTTTCTTTTTTTTGGTACTTTTAAAAACGAGGTCTCACAAAGCTTGAGTTGACCTTGAACTTGCTATGCCCAGGATGGCCTTAAACTCCTAATCCTCCTGCCTCAACCTCCTAACTGGTAGGATTTCAGGCCTGCAGACCCTCCCCCTCTTTTTTAATTTTCAGGAGTAGGACAAGGAGGAAGCCAATCATGTTGATAGGAGATAAGTGATGTCCCCACAGATAGCTAATGTCATAGGTGTCACCAGCCAGCATTCGAGTTGTGATTATTGCAGACGGAAAGAGAAGAACGAGAATAAAAACAAGGAATGAAGAAGATGGAGGAAGATTATAGATCAGCCCGTGCTGCTTCTGGCAAAGGCAGTGGTGGAGCCCGGCTTTGGACAGAGCTCTGTGCAGCGCAGAACTGTGGGTAGTAATTGACAGGTATACAGACTTTGGCTAAACTATGCCCATCACCCACATTATCCTGTAATCTCTGGGGTCACCTCTGCCATTACGTGTGATATGATCAGTTTCACAACAGGGGCTACTATACTAGTTAGAGAGGGCTGCGGGATGGTTACAGAAATGCCTGATGAGAGAGAGGGAAGGGCAAAAAGAACATATTTGAGGCACAGAAAGTCTGAATTACTTTGCTGTTAGTCTTCTAAGTGTGCCTGGCCATGTAGAGGGAGCCTTGCCAGTGAATGATTAACCCATGTCCTCTCCGAGACCTATGTAATAGCAAATAGAGGGAACAGGTGGCAGTGACTGCATTTACCATGATACTGTAGATTTCTTTTGCAGAGACATAACTTATGTCCTGTATGGCTACTAATGTGATACCAATAAAAATCAGCATCTACTGAGCTGATACAGAATTTAAGGAGAGAGTGAATCCTCTAAGGAGCAGGTGATGCACAGATTGAAGCAGCAGAGACTCGTTAGATTTTTACTATTCCTTTTAGTTGAAAAAGGATCTGGGGGCCAGGAAGGTTAAGTAACTGGGTCAAGGTCACACACCTGGCATTCAAAGATGCTGTAGCCTGATCTCTGTGTCCAGGCTCCTGACCTATCACTCTATGAACCACGGATATTTCCAGGAACAATATTAACCCCATTTAAGTATAAACACCTGCTGCAAGCTGCAAAAATGTACAAAGTAGGATTTCAGCTGATTATGGCAAAGCTAATACCTGGAAGAAGCCAAGGACCTTCCAGAGGTCAAGCTGAGGCTCAAGGAGCCTTGGCTTTTTTTTATCAGCCGTTTCCTGCTATGAGTTTCTTGTGTCCTACTGTAGCTTTTCCACCATTTATTGGGTACCATTTCCCCTCTAATAAAAGAATATTTAGATAACCTGTGTGCTGACAGCTATGCATAGTGAGAACCCCAGTTCAAGCCTCCCTGTAATTATCGTTATTGGCAGCATCCGGCCAGGACCATCCCCAGACGGAGTAAAGTACCTTATCAGAGATACCTCTGTACTCTCTAAGAACAGACTTAAGCATCCAGACTACCTGTTTGAGAAGGCCTGGCGGATGTGCCAATTAAGCTTAACTTCCTCCTTTCCCAAATCTTACCTCTAGTTCCAGATCTCCCTTTAACTCTCACCAGAGGCATCTAGCTCTACACAGGTTGCCTAGCGACCAAGCACACCTTCCCCCACCCTGCAGCAAAACGGCAGATAGCTTGGACAGATAGGAGCCACAGGAAAAAAAGAAGGCAGTTTTATTTTCTCCCATTGACCTAGCAACTTATAGATTCTTAACATTTTCTATCAATCACGTTTAAGGTTGAGTACATAAGATCCTTCTTCTTAGATATTACCTGAATTTAGCCTCTAGTTAATTTCCCCATTGGTCACTTCCCTTTTGTGTTGGAAATGATAATTAACAATTACTGCCTCTCTATGTGATTCTTATCACCCCTCCGTTTGACCCTGGAAGCCTGGCTTTGCACTGCCAAGGGATTACTGCTTGTAAGTGTATATATACTGGGACTCCCAGGGCATGAGGGGATGGAGAAGAGAAAAGAGAATGGAAGAACTAGATGGGTAAGAACTTGAGAGGAACAAACTGAGATGGGGAAGAACTAGACTGAAGGGCTAGAAGAGAGGACTAGAGGAATGAGATGGAAGATGAGGAAGAGCCAGATGGGGAAGAATAAGATGAGAGAGAAGGAGATGGGAGAGGAGATGATATGGGAAAGAACTAGATGGATGAGAACCTAGTAGGGCCAGAACTAAGATGAAGGAATTAAGATAGAACCTAGAGGGGACAGCAGATAAATGTAGAGAGAAATCAGGCAAGAAAGGAGCTAAAAATGAGAGCAGAATAGAAGCTTGTAGAGAGAGAACTGACACAGAATAATAAAGTGTATGGACTAAGGAGTTTCGTGTACATAGATTCATTTCTTTTCTTCAAAGATTAATTATCAGCTGGTTGTAGATTCTTCCCGGATCCTAGGAGGGGAGTATTGAGGGGCTAGATTCCCCTAGTCCCCAATAAACACCAAAAGATACTCCGATGGCTGAGTAAGCATGAGACCTGAGTTCTGGTCCCCAGCACCCAGACAAAAACCACAGTGGCACATGTTCTTAATGCTGGGGAACCAGAGACGGGACGTTCATGGAGCTCATTGGTCAGCCAGTCTAGCAGAAGTGCTGAGCTCCAGGCTCCCAGAGAGACACAGTCTAAAAATATAAGGAGGAAAGCAACAGGAGGAAGACACCTGCTCTCAGTTTACACACACACACACACACACACACACACACACACACACACACACACACCCCTTCCCACATGCCAGCCTCTCCCATAAAGGTTGTCTTTGGAGCTGAGCTTGAGCGCTCCTCCCTTATAAACCTCCACTGTAGTAAATCCTCTTTAAATAAAATCTGATCTTCCCATGAAAAACAAACAAAACAAAACAGCACACTGAACCTGCACTTTGCTCCTGTCAGGATGCTCCTACCCTAGTTCCCCAGGCAGATCCTCCCTCCTCCCACAGCTGGAACAGATGGCCCCCTTCGTACTCCCATGCTGATACTCAAAAACTACCAGGTTTCAGAACAATTCTTCTTTTTCCTCCTCCTCCTTTTCCCTCCCCAACCTCTTTCTTTTGAGACAGGGTCTCTTTATGTAGTCCTAGCTGTCCTGGACCTCACTATGTAGACCAGTGCTGTGGGATGTCCTGTATGCTGTAAATATATGTTGCTATGATTGATTGATAAATAAAACGCTGATTGGCCAGTAGCCAGGAAGGAAGGATAGTGTAGGCGGGACAAGGAGGAGGAGAATGCTGGGTGGTGGAAGGTTGAGGCAGGGAGAGGCTGCCAGCCTTCACGAGGAGAAGCAGATGTAAGATAGTGGTAAGCCATGAGGCAAGGTATAGATTTATAGAAATGGGTTAATTTAAGATATAAGAACAGATAGCAAGCAGCCTGCCACGGCCATACAGTTTATAAGTAATGTAAGTCTCTGTGTGTTTACTTGGGGGATGCGAGTGGGAGAGATTTGTCCTGACTGTGGGCCAGGCAGGATCAGGAAATCTTCAGCTACAGATGAGGCTGGCTTTGAACTCATAGAGATCCTCTTACCTCTGTCTCCTGAGCACAGGCATTAAAGGCATGTGCCACTATGGTTAGGTTGATTTATTCTTCATTGTGCTGTTGAGGTGCTAATCCTGAAAAGGTATCCCCCCTCTTTAAAGACAGACTCTTTCTTTTGAGACACACACACACACACACACACACACACACACACACACACACACGCACACGCACACGCACACGCACACGCACACACACACAAACACACACACACACACACACACACACACACACACACACACACACGCACACACACACGCACACACTCACACACTCACATATCCCAGGCTGCCCTTGAACTTGAGGTCTCCTTGCTTCAGCCTCCCAAGTGCTGGGATTACTCGGTTTCGGAACATTTTGGATTTCTGAACTTCTGGATTAGGGATATTCAACTAGTAAAACCTGCATGAATAATTGCAAACGTTGAAAACTTCTGAAATCTGAAGTGCTTGCGGTCCCAAGCGTTTGGAAGATGTGATCAGCCATTGACAGCATCTACAGCTGACGGTGTGAAGATGGAGTGTTCCAAACGCTCCTGCTCGGTGGAGCCAGTCATCACTCTCATTATATTCCACTTTGAAAGCGTTGGTTCTTGTGAGGTTTTCTTGTGTGTGGTCTCCTGTGTTCTTTCCTTGAATGTGTCGAAAGCAAAGTGTTCGGGGACTTGGTTATCACAACGCAGACCAGTGAGATACAACACAAGCCACTCGGCTGCTGCAATAATACATGGCTCCAGGCTAAGTTTTCAAGAAATTAAAAAAGAATTTTTTTTTAAATGTTTGACCTACATGTAAATCTGTACACTGGTTCAGAGGCTGGAAGAGGGTATGGTGTTCTCTGGAACTAGAGTCACAGACAGTTTCCACCATGTGGGTGGTGGAAATCTAGGTTACTGGCTTATAGAGCCACAGCAGATTAAAAAGATCAAGTAGAAGAGAGCATAAGAAGGGGCTGGAGAGACGGCTCAGTGGATAAGAGCACATATTGTCTTTCCAGAGGACCTGAGTTCAATTCCCAGCCTCCACATCAGGTGCCCCATAACTGCCTGTGACTGCTCTGGGGGATCCAAAACTCCGGCCTCTGTGGACACCTACACTTACATGCACATGCACCATACACTTAAAAAGACAAAATATTGGCCCGTGGGCAGTGGTGGCACACTTCTTTAATCCCAGCCCTCTGGAGGCAGAGGCAGGTGAATCTCTGTGAGTTCCAGGACAGCCAGGGGTGTTACACAGAGAAACCCTGTCTCAGAAACAAAGAATAAAAACAAAAAAGCTGGGGAATGAACCTGGACTTGCACATGGTAAACAATTGCTCTATCTCAGAACCATACCTTTGTCCCTCAGATAATATTTCTATTCAAACCCACATTGTCACAAGAACCCTAACTTCAGCCGGGCACGCTCTCACATTCTTTTAATCCTAACAATGTAGGAAACAAAGGCCAAAGGCGGGCAGATCTCTGAGAGTTCCACACCAGCCTAGTCTGTCTGTCTAGTAAGACCCTGTCTCTCAAAAAAAATAAAACAACAAAGACAAACAAATAAGTAAATGTAACTAAAACCCCAGCTTTATTTACAGTTTTGGGGAACAAAATAGAGTGGCTCTGTTTTTGTTTTGTTTTTGAGCATCACACACGGGGGAGTGGTGGTGGCCCACGTCTTTAATCCCAGCACTCAGGAGGCAGAGGCAGGTGGATCTCTGTGAGTTTGAGGGCAGCCTGGTCTACAGAGTGAGACCCAGGACAGTCAGGACTGTTACAGAACCTCTGTCTTGAAAAAACTGAAACCAAAAACACACTAAAAACAAAAAAATAAAACTCCAGGGCTTTGCCCATGCTTAGCAGGCATTCTACCACAGAATCACACCAACTCCAAGAACTGTCCTTTCAATCCCGACTTTCTTGTTCCTTCATCAGGCTGTGAGCTGAGGGGACCCCAGCCTATCAATTCCTAAGGCACTATGGGGCTGATACATTGCTACTGCATCTGGGAGCTTGCTAAGGTACTATTCTTCATGTTCCTGCCTATTGGTTGTAGAGATGAGTGAGTTCTCACACTAGCATAACTGTAGGAAGTAGGGCTACCTTAACCTTTTATGGCCTTATTCCAAGCATAAAAAAAAAATATAAATCACCAAACAAAATGATGTTAACATCAATCTCATTTACTAACGTATGTGTAAAATTTCCATCAAAATATGTACCAGGAAATAACTGTCATATCGAGTAGGTAGGTAAACCCAAAGAGATTTTTCATTATTGAAAAGGTTATAAGAGGTTTCGAAGAACATTTTGAAAATACAGAGGCCTGTTCAATAGAAAACAAAAACCCCCTCTCATCTTCAAAGATAGACACGCTCATTTTTAAAAATCATTTTAGACTTTTTAAGTACATACATTCAGTTTGAGGAGGGTCCTAAAAAGATGGAGTGTGGGCCGATCTGTAGCTCAGCAATACAGTGCTTGCCTAGTAATCTTGAGGCCTGGATTCTGTTTTCCAGGACTGGGGAGGGGGTGGGGGAGGAACTCATACTTTTCCGTTTCCTCAACATGCATTTTATTCCAATTATTGTGTTAAAAGTCAACAAGGGAGAAACTGTCCATTTCCTTTTAGACAATTACATAATTTTTATGGTGTTTGCCTCATCATGCTTTGAGGAAGAGGATAAAATATGATCCTAGGACCAGCAAATTTAGCTGTCTGAATTCCATCCTTCTATGATGTAGAATGACTAAGAAAACACACCACCATGCATTTGAGCAGGAGAATCCACAGTTCAGACCTGTTGATGACCATGAGGTCAGTTAAACAGCCTGCCAGCTGACCAGGATTTCCTTCTCCCAACTCCCAACTAAAGACCATGCGGATATTTGTTAGTGTTCTGAAAGAGGTGAGCAGGATGCCCGGAGAATGATAATGGCTCAGTCTGACTCACACATGCTTTAAGGCATTCACAATTTATTGGACTCTGAAATGAAGACTGTGAGCATGCTGCTTTCACAAACAGATGACTTTCATTAGACATCACCATGAATCTTGTCCTGATTATTTACTGGGATGTGCTAGATTGCAGTGTTTCCTTAATCTATTGATGAACTATCACCTCAGAATGTGTCACTGAAGTAAAATAATTGCCCTGTGTTAATAAAAACCACCAGCTAGACCAGCGCAGCCCCTCCCTCCTGAAATCAGGATGATGAAGAATTTGGGAAGAAGGAAATAGCTATTGAGAAATAAGGTAACAGGCTCGGAGATAGTATAGTGGCGTAGTGCCTCCCTAGCACCTAGGAGGCCCTGGGCTCAAATTCCTGGCTGGCCTGAAACTCACTATGTAGACCAGGTTGGCCTTGAACTCACAAACACTAGCCTACCCTTTCTTCCCCAGTGCTGGGATTAAAGGCATGCACCACCATCTTCAGCTCTGGGTTACAACATTTTTAAGAAATTTATCATCCGGTAAAATTTAATGTGAGATTTAGATTTTTTTGTTTGTTTGCTTTTTTGTTTTTTCTATACAGGGTTTCTCCGGGTAGCTCTGACTGTCCTGGAACTAGCTCTGTAGACTTGGCTGACCTCCAACTCACAGAGATCTGCCTACCTCTGTCTCCTGAGTGCTAGGATTAAAAGGGCGTGCACCACCACACCTGGCTGTGAGATTTAGATTTTAAAACTTTATCTGCAACATATAGAGGACACATCTTAAGTGTAAAGTGAAAGAAACTAAGACGATTCACAATAGTTTTTTTTTGTGGGGGGAGGGGTTTGAGACAGGGTTTCTCTATGTAGCTTTGCGCCTTTCCTGGGACTCGCTTTGGAGATCAGGCTGGCCTTGAACTCACAAAGATCCGCCTGCCTCTGCCTCCCAAGTGCTGGGATTAAAGGCGTGCACCACCACCGCCTGGCTGTTTTTTTGTTTTTTGTTTTTTGATTTTTTGAGACAGGGTTTCTCTGTGTGGTTTTGGTGCCTGTCCTGGATCTTGCTCTGTAGACCATGCTGGCCTCGAACTCACAGAGATCCCCCTGCCTCTGCCTCCTGAGTACTGGGATTAAAGGCGTGTGCCACCACCGCCTGGACACAATAGTTTTACATGAAGGAAAGAGGTTGCAATCCGGTCTGGATTCAGGACCCTAGGTTCCTTTTTTGGGTTCGGAGTCCCTTTTACATGCACATCAACAAGTGAGAGATGGGCCATGTGAACACCACCTGTAATCCAGGCACTCTGGAACAGAGAATGGGTATGGAAGCAAGTTCAATGTCAGTTTGATCTACATAGGGATGGCTAGGCTAGACAGAACTCAATTACAAGACTGTGTCTCAACACACGCACACACACACACACACACACACACACACACACACACACACACACACACACTCCAGTTGGATTTTGGCTGTAATGATCTTCTCTGATTCCTGCATTCTCTCTATATGGAGTGGAAAAGGCTTAGTAAAACTCCCTTTAATGAATAATCAAGAAATCTGAATAGAGAGAAGCTCAGATATTGTCTAAACCAGCGAGTCAGTGGAACAGCAGGGTTTCACACGGCTCAGAAGCCCAAGCCCCAGAGCTTGACTATCAAGTTCAAGTCCTTGCTAGTTACTGGGGGCCTTGTCCATGCTAGGCAAACACTCCATCACCTGAGCCACGTCTTTACCCTTGTAACTTCACTATAACACAATGCAACAGGTGTCTCCACTCTCAGGATGGGGGGTGTGGACACCTCCTGTCTTATTTTTGGGGAAATGTTAATGACTAGAGGAAGGCAGCCAGTACTGACTCATCATGGGGTAGTGTAGTTGGATTTTTCTTTGGGCCGCCAGCTCACAAATAATGACATGGAGACTTATTACTAATTAGGAAAGCTTGGCCTTAGCTTTGGCTTGTCTCACTAGCTCTTATAACTTAAATTAACCTATTCCCTATTAATCTACATTTTACCGTGTGGCTTTTTACCTTCTGTTCATTCTGTTTGTCCGACTCCCTCCGTGTCTCTTTGGCATCTTGCTGGCGTAATCCATGAGCCTGGGTTGTGCCTCCTCTTCCTCTCTCTCCTTGGAAATCCTGCCTATCTCTCCTGCCTAGCTATTGGCCATTCAGCTCTTTATTAGACCAGTCACAGTGACACATCTTCACACAGTGTAAACAAAAACAGCAGGGTGGCTGTCACTGTGACACAAACAGGCCATGAGACTTCTCTGCAGCTCCTGTTTCCTCACACTTAACGCTCAAACACGGCACAAAGTCGTCACAAGGATCAACAGGATGAAAAGTGTAAACGTCTCAGAAGAATGGCTTTGCAAAATACTGAAACCTTCAAGAAAACAGATTCTAGGGGCGAATAGCTGAGATTTACACATATCTTCCCCTTTCTTGGGACATCTCATTCCAAGACTCTCTGGTGGCAGTGGTGCACATCCTTTTTTTTTTCCGCCCCCCCGGAGCTGAGGACCGAACCCAGGATCTTGCGCTTGCCTCTACCACTGAGCTAAATCCCCAACCTAGTGGTGCACATCTTTAATCCAGAACTCTGGAGGCAGAGGCAGGTGGATCTCTGAATTTGAGGCCAGCCTAGTCTACAGAGGGAGTTCCAGGACAGCCAAGACTATATAGAGAAACCCTGTCTTGGGAAAAAAAAAAAGGCTGTCTATAATAGTGGTTCTCAACCTGTGGGTTGCAACCCCTTTGGGGGTTGCATATCAGATATCCTGCATTTACATTATGATTCACAACAGTAGCAAAATTACAGTTATAAAGTAGCAATGAAATAATTTTATGGTTGGGGGTCATCACAACATGAGGAACTGAATTAAAGGGTTGCAGCATTAAGAAGGTTGAGAAACACTTGTGTATAAGTTTTAAAGCAGCACCTTGCATTTTTTCATTTTTCCACTGGGAAAGTCAATCAAAATAAAAAGTTTTCAGTAATTTTCTTTAGAAAAGTAGAATTAACTTTCTATTAACAAGAAATGACACATGATATTCTTTCCCCAGGATTTGGCTGCTTCTTCTTCTTCTTCTTCTTCTTCTTCTTCTTCTTCTTCTTCTTCTTCTTCTTCTTCTTCTTCTTCCTCTTCTTTTGTTTGTTTTTCCAGACAGGGTTTCTCTGTGTAGCCCTGCCTGTCCTGGAACTCACTCTGTAGACCAGGTTGGCCTCGAACTCACAGAGATCCACTTGCTTCTGCCTTCCAACTGCTGATATTAAAGACGTGAGCCACCACTGCCCAGCTCAAGGGTTTGGCTTCTTTCTGGGATGCGAGGTATTGTTTTTTAAAGTAGTTTAGGATAATTAAAACGTAAGAGACCATTGCCAATCATTAGAAACTCGTATGTTTTCTGAGAAGTTATTTTCTTCCTGGCTCAGACATGACAAAGGCTACTATCAGCCTTAACCAGAGACTCCTCTTTGCAATGAACCAAGGTGAATGCAGAGACCCATGGCCACAAAAGATTCTGAGACTAAGTGACAGTTGAGGGCTTGGTCCTAAATGAAACATTTATATCACTTTGTCTAAGACTCAGGGGACACTGCAGAAGAGGAGGAGGAAGGGATGTAAGGGCTGGAAGATGGGGGGAAGGACTGTGGAGTGTCATCTTCTAATATATGACACAGCCGTGGCAGTCATGATCTCATAGCAACTGTGATCGCTGTCACTGCCCCCCCCCCAAGACTGGTTTGGCCAGTAGTTAGCCATGGGTGGAGGAGGGCCTCATGGGGCCCTGATCTTTACTGTTGATCTATTGACAAGGAACAGATTCTGGGGGGAAGGAGGCATAGTCTCCAAATACATAACCACTGTGAACTCACCAGGCTCCAATGGAGAGTTCTGAACCCAAGATGACGCCACCAGGTTAAACTCACTGGGACACAAAACAGAACAAAAAGTGACAAATCCGGGGGAGAACTCTGCCAGGATGAAGGGGATGCTGGCAGGGGCAGGAGAGCATCAAGAGCGGGTGGGCAGTGAGGAACTAGAATCTATTCTAGACATCTATGAGCTTGTCAAAGAACAAACTTTATTAACGATGAATAAAAAAAATTACGAATTATGTCAATAAACTTCAAACTATGCTCTTTAGGAAGTTATTTTCTGAAAATAACTTTTTCACACGTGAAGAGTGACTATCTAAACCCATTCCAGGTTGGTAAACACAATTTTGAAGCATATTACAGAATTGGTCCTTATTAAACATCACAGCAGCGTGGCAAGCGTTAGAACTGATGGTGCACATCTGTTTGCAGTTTATGATGCTTCTGGCTCTTCAATAAGATGCTGGCCTTTTCCTTCTCCTGACTCTATTTTCTTTCTGTTTCTTATTCTTGTAATAGATTGTTTCAGTCTGTCTCACTTCTGAGCCCAAAGTTTTGAGACTGGGTTCCCACTTGGGATCCTTCACTTACCCATGCTTTACATACGCATGTTTCTGTTAGCATGTACATGGACACACGTGCACAGAGAGCTAATTATACAAGGCCTCAGCTCAAACCTTCAATCACATGTGTGCATGTAAATAACCAAAGTGTCGCCAGGAAATCGTGAGAGCGCTTTCCTATGCTGCTGCTGAAGCTGGTTTCTCTCCTTTATGCTCCTCTGCAATAGATTTTGTCTACCTTTCTTGAAGCACGCAGACTGTGTTTCCTAATATATGTAGTCACGGAGCAGGTTAAGATTTTGGAGGCTCGGGATTGGGGATTTAGCTCAGTGGTAGAGCGCTTGCCTAGCAAGCACAAGGCCCTGGGTTCGATCCTCAGCTCAAAAAAAAAAAAAAAAAAAAAAGATTTTGGAGACTCAATTAGCCAGGTTTCCATTGCTGTGACAAAATCCCCAAGAAGCTTCAACTCACAGGGGGAAAAGCTTATTTGGCTTACAGTTGCAAGGCTTTTAGTCAGTGGCTATCTGTCTGTCTTCAGCTGTCTCTGGCCTATTGAGGCAAGACGTCAAGGTGGAAGGGCATAGCAGAAGAAACTTTCCTCGTGTTGGGCAGAAAGCAAAAAGAGAAGAGCTAGAGAGGACGAGACTAGGAACAAAACAGGTCTCCACTGACCTACTTTCTCTAACTAGGTCTCATGGTAAAGCCTCCTAAACCTGCAAAAGACCCCGTTAGGCTGTGCATCTATCAGTGAGGTCTTCAAGACCCAATCACCTGTGAGAAGCCCCACCTCTGAACACTGTTGCATCAGGGGTCAACCTTCAACACGTGTGGGTTTTTTTTGGGGGGGGGGGCATTTTCTATCCAAGCCATAACGATGTCCTTACAGGCAATGATACCCACATATATAAAAACAGGGCATATCACCCTAAAGTGTGGCACTTCAACAAACTGAGTATTTCTTTTGGTTTGTATATAATTTTTTGTACATGTACCTGTGTGCCTGTGTACTGTGGAGGTCAAAATAGGATATCAGCTCTCCCATTGCTGGCGTCAGAGGCTTTTGTGAGCCATCGGATATGGATGCTAGGAATCCGAGTTGGCTCCTCTGGAAGAGCAGTATGCACTCCTGACCGCTGAGTCACCTTTCCAGCTCCAGACTAGATATTTTAAGCTGAGGGAATTTGAGAGAATGGAAAGTCTTTCTGACCACACCCCTGCTCTTCTCACTTGAACTAGCTCACAGGACGCATGTGTGAGAGGTGCCTTCCCTGTGTCTG
This sequence comes from Peromyscus californicus insignis, assembly GCF_007827085.1. Classification (NCBI taxonomy): domain Eukaryota; kingdom Metazoa; phylum Chordata; class Mammalia; order Rodentia; family Cricetidae; genus Peromyscus; species Peromyscus californicus. The sequence continues at coordinate 70,980,659 of NW_026294606.1, read as the reverse complement.
CAGGGAGAGCAGTCCCACCTCTCAAGACACAGCGACATGGAGAAGACCCTGTAGGCACAGGCTTTTCTGAGTTCCCGATTTATTACTGTTGAAGTATACACTTCGGCTCTATCATGTTTCTCCACTTTTCATCAAACCTGCTATAAAAATTCTTCAGGATCAGAGATGTAGTTCAGGAGTGGGGCACTTGGCTGGATGTGCAAGACCCAGGGTCAACCCCCTAACAGAAAGAAACAAAACCACTTGGTTTATAGTTTCTTTGGATCTTTTTCTCCTAAGCCACACATGTAAAATTATGTAATAAATAAATCTGTGTGGTTTTCTCTTGTAATCTGTCTTTTGTTATGGAGGTGTCAGCCGTGGGCCTAGGATGGGAGAGAAAAAGATAATTTTCCGCTCTGGTACAATAAAATCAAGATTCTCTAATGTTTGCAATGAACCTCCTTTGAAATTCTCTCTCTCTCTCTCTCTCTCTCTCTCTCTCTCTCTCTCTCTCTCTCTCTCTCTCACTTCTCTTCCCCCTTTCCTCCTTTCTTTGACATAGCAACCTATTCCCTGATGTGAGGTTGTTTTGAGGTGGATCCTTTGGAAGGTAATTAGGTCAAGAGAGTGGGACCCCCACAGATGGGACTGGTGTTTTAGTAAAGAGGGTCTAGTGAGAGTCCTTGCTTCTCCATCATGTGAAGAGATAATTATTTGTAACCCAAAAGTAGGCCCTTGATCTGCCTGTGTCTCCTAGCCTCTAGAACTATGGGAAATGTATTTTTGTTTTTAATTATGTTTTTGTTCTGATAATCTGAATGAACTACGACAGTGACCGTATCTCCCAGGCTAAAGATTTCTTTCTCTTTCTTTCCTTCTTTCCTTTCTTCCTTCTTTCCTTCCTTCCTTCCTTCCTTCCTTCCTTCTTTCCTTCCTTCCTTCATTTCTCTTTCTTTCTTTCTTTCTTTCTCTCTCTCTCTCTCTCTCTCTCTCTTCCTTCCTTCCTTCCTTTCCCCCTCCCTCCCTCGCTCTCTCTCCCTTCCTTCCTTCCTTCCTTCCTTTCCCCCTCCCTCCCTCGCTCTCTCTCCCTTCCTTCCTTCCTTCCTTCCTTCCTTCCTTCCTTCTCTCTCTCTCCCTCCCTCCCTCCTTCGCTCTCTCTCTCTCTCTCCCTCCCTCCCTCCTTCCCCCTCTCTCTTTCTTTCTTCCTCCTCCTCCTCCTTTCTAACTTAAGCAGTCTTCAATGAAAGTCATGCATAAGATGCCTCCACTCCTGCATCTTCTCAACCGTTTCTCCCTAGTGTTTGCCCTTCTCTTTTCCTACTTGTCGAGACTTGGCTTCCCTTCCAGGATTTTTTGTGGTCTTTGTCCAGCTTTAGCCTGGTGATAACCATCTTGCTGGGATGAATGCTCACATGGACAGTTGTGCCATTAGCCTTTTCTTGCTGCAGTCATTCGATGTAGATGACATATTTCTTCTTGTTCATCTGGACCACTTTATCAATCTGCTGGTTTTGTAGTATCCTTGTCAATCTGAACATCATCGTCCTTTAGAATGAGCATAGACTGAATATTACACTTCTGTCTCAGCTCTTTGGAAAGAAGGGAAGACATGATGTGCCTCCAAATGTGAGGTACACTGAAATGCCCTTCGCATCAGTCAGAAGTCACAAGGGGATTGAACTTCATTTTGGTAGCTGCTAATCCAGCAATGGCCACAAAAGGAGAGGTCTAGATGCAACTTCGACTGTACAGGTTTTTTTTTTCTTTCTTTCTTAAAAGTCTATCTGTTCCTATTAAGATGGCCCATGTGGTAGTTTGAGTGTATTTGGCCTCCATAATCTCACAGGGATTGGCACTATTAGGAGGTGTGGCTTTGTCGGAGTGGGTATGACCTTGTTGGAGGAAGTGTGTCACTGTGGGGTGGCCTTTGAGGTTTCCTATGCTCAGGATACCGCCCAGCATCTCAGTCCATTTCCTGTTGCCTGCAAGATGTAGGACTCTTAGCTACTCCTCCAGCACCACATCTGCTTGCATGCTACCATGCTCCCTGCCATGATGATAAAGGGCTAAACCTCTGAAACTGTGGGTGGCCATCTCAATTAAATGTTTTCCTTTGTAAGAGTTGCTGTGGTCATGGTGTCTCTTCACAGTAATAGAAACCTTAACTAAGACAGCATATATCCCACTAATTCTGCCCCTTAGCCATATTTATTTATGAACTTCCATGTATAACATGTACATAACTGATCTATTTTTCCCTTTGTTAATCTTTTGTTACTTTAGTTTATAGGCCCCCTAAAACAGAGGTATGAGGGTAGAAGAAAAGGTTTTACTTCCTGACATGTTCATTCATGTACTCGATTGTTTTATCTGTCACTCAGAGAACAGTCCCCAAAGGTGGGAGGTGCCCCGAAAGTGAGGAGGAAACATCCACTAAGACATTGCCCTTTTCTTTAAGGAATTCAAAGGTGCAGGAAATATTCCCCACGGTCTGGAGGTTCAATTCTGCTGAAATAAATTGACAATAGACTACCAGGAGAAAAAGGCATCTGAGTTTATTTAATGTGCACATGGGCATGGGAGTCATGCAAAATATAGTTTAAAGAAAGGCCATATGGTTGAGGTTTAAACATTCTCTTCAGAGAGGAGAGGGAAATGGGGAGCTAAAGACAATTTTGGAGGCATAGAAAATGATCTTTTGGGCTGGTGAATGGCTGAAAGAACAGACAAGGGCATGGGACAAACCCTCCCTGGAGTGTAGGGGTGGTGTTTAGCATCAGTCTTCTCCGGGGGGTTCATGCTTACTGATTAATGAGATTTCAAAATAATTGCATTTCTTTTGGGTAGGGAACTCCCCTTAGTTAAACAGAAAAGCAAAACAAGCTTTCCTGTCGCTCTAGGAAAGAAAGAGCAAGAATGCTGGAGAAACAGGCATGTTATAGTTTGAATTTGGATGTTCCCACAGGCTCACATTTTGAGTGCTTGGTACCTGGCTTGTGATTTTATTTTAAAGGCCATGGAGCCTTCAGGAAGTGGGCTTGGCTGCAGGAAGTGGGCCATTAGGGGCAGACCTTTGAAGATTGTACCACGTGACTCCTGTGCCTGCTCTCCTTGCTTCCTGGGCTGCCATCATGTGACCAGCTAGCATCTCATGCTCGCCATGCTCACCACCACAGACAGGAGCATTCTGCCCTGCCTTCTCCACTGTGATCTGCTGGAACCCTGAGCAAAGTAAATGTTTCTTACTTTAATTGTTTCTGTCACAGTGACATGAAAGTAGCCAGCACAAGGGGGAGAGAAGGTCAGAGAGAGAGAGCTGGCTGCTACCTCAGAGAGTCCAGTACTGAGGGTGTACAGTCAATGCCAAGGTGTGGTCAGAGTGAGAAAGGATACACAGTGAGAGGAAGCAAATGACCTGGCCTCGGGGGAAATGTCCCATCTTTCCTTTTATCTCTGAAGAACACTCTGAAAAGCTGGTTCCAGGAAACCCTGGATGTTCTGATAGGCACTGTAGGAGTATGGACATCCTTTAGCAAACAGTGCTGGCATGAGCTGGGCTGCTGTGAAGAGAGAATCAATTCAGATCTTTCCGGCCACTTGATTCTCCACCTGTTTCAAGTTTTTAGAACAGGAAGCTGTTTAGATGTGAAGAATGGTTTTCTTGTGTTTATCTCCTCTTTAACTAACAGGCATTTCCCCTTTAAATGTTATACAGGTGACTGAAGCATCCCCAGGCTGAGAGTATGTAGGAGCATGTTCACTGCACGTTGATGTAGAGTTTTGCTTTTGGATTCTCCAGCTCTTGAGCTTATATATCCAGGATCTTCCAAATCAGAAATGGACTTGTAATGGGGTAACCGCCTAGCCCCCCAGACTCAGAGCAGGAGGCATAGGGATTCCACTGGGTTTTCTTTAGTGCTCTATGATTGGCGTGAATGTAGAATGGGATAATACTGTTTCTTTTATCTCTGGTCAGGAAATGATTTTTTTCTTCTAAATCTTTTTCGATGTTGATGAGACTTGTCACACCTGGGAGGGTCCTAATAAATCCTTCATGATGACTAGGTGGAAGAAGTCTCTTGTGACTGTCCTGATTTGCTTCTCTGCTACTGTGATAAAGCAGTGACCAAAAGCAACTTCGGGCGGAAAGGGTTTATTACATCTTACAGGTTACAGTTGATCATCAGTCATCGAGGAAGCCAAGGCAGGAAGTCAAGCGGGAACTGGGAGGTAGGGACTGAAGCAGAAACCATGGGGGAAGCATTGCTTACTGGCTTGCTTCCTGCTTCTACTTAGATAGCTTCCTTATATAACCCAGGACTTCCTGTCTAGGGATGGTACCACCCACGGTGGCCTAGGCCCTTCTTCATTAGTCAACAATCAAGAAAATGCCCTAGGACATGCCCATAGGCCAATCTGATGGAGACAGTTCTTTAATTGAGATTCCTTCTTTCCAGGTGGGCCAAATTCACAGCTAAGATTAGTCACCAAAATGACATTTACTTGGTTTGTATTTCTGAAGGGGAGGGTTTAGAAACTGAAGTTGAGTAAAAAAAAGGAAGGCTTTAGGACATGGAGAAGTCAGATGAAGTGTTTGTAGACTGCAGATCCCTCAGCAGGAGATGAAATGCTCAGGCCTGTGTCAGGGTATTTGGAAATACTAATGGTGCTTGACTACTCAGTCAGCATAGGTCCTTTGGCCCAGTTGGAATTACACTCTTCCTTCTAGGTGCTGGGGATCTTGTAGAGCTCTGTTGTGATTAGGCTATGATTTGTTCCCCAAAGATTTGTGTGTTGGAAGTTTGGTTAACCTGTTTTTCCATCCAGAAGTCTGAGGATAGAAGTGGTTAATAACCTAGTGATTTACACTGTCTGTAGGGCCAGGCCATATCAAGTTCCCACAAGCAGGAATGGAGGAGCGAATAGTCTAGGTAACCTTTGCTTTATCCGTACAGTCAGGGGCTCCCCCAAGCTCTCACAACCAGGGCAGGGGGCGGCTAAGAGTTTGAATGTCTTCTCCTTCTCCTTCCTCCTCCTCCTCCTCCTCCTCCTCCTCCTCCTCCTCCTCCTCCTCCTTCTCCTCCTCCTCCTCCTCCTCCTCCTTCTCCTCCTCCTCCTCCTCCCCCTCCTCGTCCTTTTTTTTCAAGACAGGGTTTCTTTGTGTAGCTTTGGCTGGACTAGAATTCACTCTGTAGACCAGTCTGGCCTCAGACTCACAGAGATCCACCTACCTACCTCTGTATCCCAAGAGCTGGGATTAAAGGCCTATGCCACCACCACCACCCAGCATTTAAATGACTTCTATGCTGTCTATATAACCAAGACCACACCAGATCCTCCCCTAGGTCCTTAAGATAATTCATGTAGCCTATCTTTAGAACCCATCTTCATGGAAGAAGTGACTTGTACTTTGAGTTTCAATGTAATTATACCACCTTGTGCACATGGGATAGTATTACACTAGGAAACTTTATTCCAAATTGTACTATGCTTAAATATGCTTACAATAAACTGCTTGGGGTCAGACTCTAAAAGTTTGAACCAGCACTGGCCAACTAAGTTGTGCTGAACTGAATTTTCTTCTTGACTCTCACAGATCATCTCTCTGCCAGTCATAGCATTTGTAGGGATCCTCACAGGTTTCTAATGCAGTACTGAAAGTGGTAGAATCTTTAAGAAATGGGAAAGGCTGATAACATGGGGGCACTTACTCTGGGAAGAAATTAAAGATTGTATTGTGGGTCTGGGCTAGCTCGCTCATGAATGGATGGGATATATCAAGAGCGAATTGTGAAGTCAGTATATGGGGATGTGTACCACAGTCCCAACGACTAGGGAGGCTGAGGCAGGAGAGTCACTTGAGCCCAGGAATTGGAGGTCAGCCTGTGCAGTATTGGGGAGCTTGACTGTTTAGCACTAAATCAAACCAAACCAAACCAAGACCAGAAAAAGGGAGCTTTGATGAAGACAGGCTACCCCACATGTCTGACCTCTTCTTTGTTTGCCTCTGAATATGGTCTTCTTGGTTGTCTTATTCACGTGACATGAAGTAGCATGAGGTCCTTGCTACATGTGGCTTCCAAGTTTGGGAGTGGGGGTGTTTAGCCTTCACAGCCTCCTTTACTTATAAGGTACCAGTCTTGGGCACTGTTTTGTTTTGTTTTTTTTTTGTTTTTTTTTAGCTTTTTGGGATTAAAACCTGGGAAGGCCAGGCATGATTGCACTAATATGCAGTCCTAACTGTTTAGGAGACTGATGCAGAAGGCTCCTTTGAGTCTGGGGAACAAGATGAGACCCTGTCTCAAACATCGACTGAGGGAGATACTTTCTGATTAGAGCTAAATAAACATATTCTCCCCCTGCAGGAAATAAAATCTCATAACAGCCAAACAAAAAGAGTCAAGGAAAGATGGCCTTGCTTAGGACATTTCTTTTAGGTATCCCTCCCCCACCCCCTTCCCTCTGTTGGGTTTGGGTAAATGATAGATCTTTCTCACATCTAGCCATCAAGTGCTTATTTGCTTGGTTGCAATTTCATCATCAGAAATAGTCTTGGCCATGTACACATTGCTCTTCCTTAATAGAAAGCTGATGAACTTCAGAATTTATTTGAAATGTGTTCAATAAACCACTCTTCATTTTTTTTTCTTTTTCTTCTTTCTTGCCAAAATAGAGTAAGTCAACAGCCTTTATTTGTTTCCCATCCCCCCCCACCCCATCTTTCATCTCATTCTTCAGAGCAGGCTGAATGGAAATATTGATAAACATGAAAACACATTTGACTTCCTTAATAATCAAAGACCCGCACATTAGAATGAGATACTACTGCTTCCTTCAACCCTGTGATAGAAATGAAGGATATTAATCATGCCCATTATTGGTGAGGAAGTGTGACAGAGCTCAGAGGAAGCATGGCCTTCCTTCTGTACAGCTACTCTCGGCTCTGTTCTGAGACCTGGCTCTGTTCTGCCCCTGTGGTCTATAAATCACCCTGTAAGCTTCAGCCAATCCCTGCTCTTGTTTTACTTCCATTGAAAAGAAATTTATGTATTACTGCAAGCGAAGAGTATTGGATCTTCTAAGGAATACCTCCGCCTTCTTTGCAACCTGTTTTCTCCTCATGGCATTTATTATTTTACCAATTGATTCCATGCACTCTCTTCCCTTCACTATAGTAATAATAAAAAAATGTTTCCCTAATCCCCTCCCACGCCCAGATCCTGCATAGAGCCATTTTTAGTTGAAGCTTTTTCTGTGAACTTTTTGGGGCATTTTTCCCCCTCCTCTTTTCCGCTAAGTGTGATTTCACAGACCTCAAACTTTCCCCCTCCTCTCTCTTTGAACTTCAAACAAAATGAGATTTATTAATTTTTGGTGATTGCTATCAGACCAAAGTATTAATTGCTTTTGGCTGTACTCACTGTGTGCTTCTCCTTATGTTCACAGCTAGGCGCGGAGCTGTGGGTTCAGCTCCATACCCATGTTCTAAATCAGTTCACTAAAGGGGCCTCTTGTGGTACCCAGGCATGAAACCTTCCTACCCTCTGTCCCCAAATCTTTGAACCAACAACTGTAATTCCCAACTGAACTGCAAATCCTAGGGAGGGCCATAGTCTCCATCACGTATTGCAATGCCTTGATGGACAGCTACCTCGATTATCCCGAGCCTCTGGCTCTCGCTTGTAGGGGAAGAAAAGCAATTTTCTTTTTACCTTTCATGAAGGGGGAAAAACAAACTAATATCTGTTTCTAACCCATTGCAAGGTTCACAGCTGAGACCTGTATAACAAAAGTATTGAAATTTAGCGTAAGTATTACATGACATGGGGGCACTTATGACACCAAGAAAGAACACCGTGTCTCTTTATACTTAGGTTTGATGGAGAGTAAATAGTAGTGTGGAAGAATAGGAGGAGCATCCTCCTTGCCAGAGGCTAGAGATGCTGAAAATGTTTAAACCAAAATGTCTCTGGTTCTGCCATGACCAGAAACTGGAGATAGCAGAAAAGTGGGAGGCAGGGGGCAGGATGTGTGTGTCTTGCTTTTTCTTATCTCTTTTGCCCTGAAGGAATGCCCCTTTCCTGGAGACCATATTGAAGACTGAAACTATAAGGCATCTCATCTCCTAAAGTGGAAACTGGACTGACCAACTCAACCCTGGACTCCCCCATCCAGTAAAGCCTAAGTAACTCCAAGGTATAGAAGCTCAATGGTGTATTCTATTTTCAAAGACCCCTCCTACTGTACAGGTGTATCCCCCACCCCCCCACCCCTTTAAGTTTCCACCTGGGCTGCAGAGATGGCTCAGCAGCGAAGAGCACTGGCTGTTCTTCCAGAGGAACTGGATTCAACTCCTAACATCTACATGGCAGCTCACAACTGTCTGTAACCCCAGTTCCAGGGGATCCAACACTCTCACACAGACATACACACAAGTGTTGCATGAATCCTAAATGTTCTTTTAGTAAAAACCCGGAGCCAGATATTGGAGTAAATGCTGAAAAATCAGAGATGCAAAGGAACAAGGCACAGCCGCTTCTCACCTCACCGACTTAGCCGATCTCCATGAATCCTCAGACTGAATGCCTCTGAATCTTTAGCCAAAAAGGCCTAATTCCTCTCTCCTCCCGCCTTCTATCCCTTCTCTGCCCAGCTGTATCACTTCCTGTCTCAACCTTCCTAGTGCTGGGATTAAAGGCGTGTGACTCCCAAGTACTAGGATTAAAGGTGTGTGGCCTCATGTGCTAGAATTAAACATGTGTGCCACCACTGCCCGGCTGTTTCTCTTTTAAACTGGATTAATCTTGTATAGTTCAGGGTGGCTTTGAACTCAGAGATCCAGACAGATCTCTGCCTCCCGAGTGCTAGTGTTAGGATTCTGTACACGTACAGCTCGGGGCCTGTTGTCTTGCGTCATCAGCGGGCAAGGTGTGGTCATGCAATCCTTGCCGTAAAAAGTCAGACACGGACTCCCCCGCCCCTGCCCGGTGTTTTCTCTCTGCTCCTTCCCCTGCCAGGCCTGGCTCCTTTCCTATTCCCCCGCCTCTCCCCACCCTTTTTCCCTCCTAATAAAGCTCTAAAAAGGTATCACTGGTTTCTGCCATGGCCTGTGACTTTTCTGCCAGTAACCAGTGCCACCAACCAGCGCCATATTACCATCAGCTAGGATTAAAGGTGTGTGCCACCACTGCCTGACCTTTGTGGCTAACTCTATGGCTGGCTCTGTCCTCTGATCTTCAGGCAAATTTTATTAGAGTACAACAAAATATCACCACATACAGGCAAAATGGCAATGCCCATAAAATAAAAATAATAAATAAATAAAAAAAGAATTATTACTAAAAAGTTTCCATCTGTGAATCTATAATAAATTTCTCTCTAAAACTCACCTGCTGTGGCCCATGAATTTCATTCTTCAAACTCACAAGAAAAGAGGTCAAAAGCCATTGTCTGGTCCAATTCCCAGGACCCTAGCTCCCTGTGAAGGTCTCTGTCATCCTCAAGACACCCAGTATCAGCAGTATGCTTGAATGCTGAGAAACCAGGGCATTACTTGTTGAGGTTTGACTTTGTGTTGTGTCTCTGCATATTCCTTTCTGTCTTGGGGGTACAAGGAGAGTCTTCCTTGAATGGGGGTCTTGTTGCTGGAGCTGAGGGCTGGAGAGTCCCCAGAGATGGAGCCGACTGTGAGCTCTACTTAATGTTTCCAGGTTCTTGTCACTGTCGGAGAAAGAATTCAGGGGTAACAAAGTAAGGAAGTGGGGGGATGTTTCCTTACAGAGAGAAAGGCAAAGGCGCACACTTGTGGGGTGGAGCAGGCTTCTCCCGGTGAGTTCCATTGTCTGCAGCCGTGGGTAGCTCCTCTGAATGGATTATTTATGAGTTTGGGGAGGTGGGGAATTCCAGGAATGGGTTGGATTTTCTGGAATAGGGCTCACTCCCTTTTCTGTCTGCGTGTAAGGCTTTTGGATGTGTCATGGCATGAGATGCATGATGGGAACTACCAATACTTTCAGATTAATGGTGCCATTATAATGAAGCAAAGGACAGAATTTACTTGTGGAATTTACATCTGTGGAGATGTAGCACACCTTGGCTCTCAAACCTCCTTTTTTGCCCAGAGTCTTCTGCCAGAGAGCGTATCTATGCAGGGATTTGGTTCTGGAGGCCTTGAAGCCGTTATTTAGTATTTTGGTAGCCACACACTATGAGACAGGAAATAGATGTGGAGGAGGTAAAATATGGTTTTGGTGTTTTTTTTTTCCCTCCAGTTTGGCTGTAGTTAGGTTGCTCTCAATCCAGTTCCAATAGCAACAGTATAGGTGGAAACTTGTAGCAGGTAGCTGGCATGTGGTGATTTCTGTCAGAGAGAGAGGAAGTTGATGAGAAATCCAGTCATCCTTTGCACAATGTTCTAATAATGTCTTCTTGGTGCGAAATCTACCTTAATCCCCATGCTTTTCCATAAATGACCCAACGATATCTTCCTGGTATGAAGTTTACCTCTGTCTCCATGCTTTTTCATAGCAGGGACATCTGGACTAACCTGTAATCCACATCCTCTGCTCTCAGCTAGCTGACCTCTTTGCCTGGTTCTCTCACACCGCTTTTCTTCCTGGCAGGTTCTCGTTCTGCTCAGTTAGATTCTTCCACTCAGTGCTCTCTCTCCTTCACGAAGCTGTTTTGGTTTTGTTTTGCAACATAAACTTGCTGTGTAGCACAGGCTGGCTTTGAACCTGTGATCCTACCTCTGCCTCCCGAGTGCTTAGATTAGAGGTGTGCATCTTTTGATAACCTTGCCTTCAAGAAGTCTTTTGATAACCTCCACTAACCCTGAAATACTGCCCCCCCTCTTTCATTCTTGCCTCTGAGACAGGGGTTTTGTGTAGTCCAGGCTGGCCTTGAGCTTGATACGTAGCTAAGGATGATCTATAATGTCTGGTCCTCTTGCCTACGCCTTTGAAGTGCTACTTTGTTTGGTTTTTGCAGTGCTGGAGACTAAACACAGGGCTTTGTACATGCTAGGCAAGCATTCTACCAGCTGAACTCATATCCAACTCTCAATTTCTCTCTTTCCCTGCAGTATCATGTAACTCAGATGGACTTCAAACTCACTGTGTAGCTGAGGATGACTTTGAACTTCTGATCCTCCTATCTCTGCTCCAAAGTGCTGGGGTCACACGTGGTACTACCATGCCCTCCCTGCTCAAGCTCTCTGTTTTTTTTTTTTTGAGCTGAGGATCGAACCCAGGGCTTTGTGCTCGCTAGGCAAGCGCTCTACTACTGAGCTAAATTCCCAACCCAGCTCTCTGTTTTTGTTTGTTCATTTGTTCATGAATATTTGTCATAGATTCACATGGTATAGTTTGAATATGAAGTGTACCCCCAAAAGATATAGTTGTGGGCTTAGTTCCAAGCCAGTAGTGCTGTTTCAGGGAAATTTTAGAAGATGGGGACTAGGTGGAAGAAGTAGATTGCTGAGGAGCATCTTTGGACTTAGAACTTGCCTCGGCTCTTCCCTGTATTCCCCTCTTAAACTTCCTGTTTCCCGGAGGTGAAAAATCTCCTCTGGCACCTTACTGCCTCCTGACGTTCTGCCCAAGTGTGTGCAGCCAAACGTCCTGGATAGGAAGAACCTCTGAGACCATGAGAAAAAGAAATCATTCCTTCCTTAAGTTGCTTGTGTTAGTTATTACGCAGCGCTGTGTTATTTTCTCAAGCGCTGTTTAGCGTTTGAGAAAAGCCACTAGGCACAACAAAACCCCACTATAAGAGTTCATTAGGGGAAGGGAGCAGAAGGGAGTGCTTAGGCTTATGAGAAATGGTTGTGCAGTGAGAGAGAGGAAGGGGACCGTGACCTGCTTTTTATGGATTCCCGCCCCCCCACCCCCCACCCCTCCACTCCCCCCACATGCACGTATGGGCTTATGTAGCTGTGCCACGCGTGGGCATAGATTACGTGATCATGCTCAACACAAATTATGTGACCACTTAGTGCATGCAGCGAGGGCATGGTAGTACCACGTGTGACCCCAGCACTTTGGAGCAGAGATAGGAGGATCAGAAGTTCAAAGTCATCCTCAGCTACACAGTGAGTTTGAAGTCCATCTGAGTTACATGAGACTGCTGGGAAAGAGAGAAACTGAGAGTTGGAGTTCAGCTGGTAGAATGCTTGCCTAGCATGTACAAAGCCCTGTGTTTAGTCTCCAGCACTGCATAAAACCATAAGCCCCGCCCCCATGACTAAGCGTGTGCAGTTATGGGGGAGTGCCCCACCTGCAGGGCTTCAACGGGTTCTCGACCACCCTAAGGATGGAATGATAGAGACAGGAGATACAAGGAAACACACCAAGTCTAGATTCTGATCAAGGTGCAACTTTATTTTTCTCCAAGAGGGTTTATATAGTTTCTGCAGGGTGGGGGGAGCAAGAAGCTGTCATCTGCATAAGGTGGGGCAAGCTATCAGGATGTTTGTATAGGATGTTTACAGGGTGAAAGGGTCAAGGGCTCTGCCTCAATGTCCTGTTGCTAGGCAACCTGACTGTAAGATGATCTAGTTCCCTGTCTTATGGGGGGGGAGGGTCTGTATTTTTCCACTAACTAGAGATTCTATCCTTGTCCCTGACAGGGGAGTGGCTAGAAATTCCAACAGCTTGTGTCAGGAATTTGCCATGGCACTGAAGAAGTCTGACTAACATGCCATGCTTTGGGGGAAATGTGGGATTATCCAGAAAGACAGACAGACAAGGGAAAGTGACTCAATGGAAGTACAGTTGTTTTTTTTTTTTTTGATAGGGGGTCGGCGGGGGTGGGGAGAGGGTTGAGACAATGTTGCAGGATATTTGATCACACTGTGAAGCCCAAGATTATGTTATTTAAGTAAAATCCACCATAGATCAAGAGGTTGAGCAAGTAACCAGCTGACTTGAAGTAACCATAGAGAGTGAGGGGGAATCGGGAGGTCAGAGAAAGAGAGGCACAGGAAATAGAAGGGAGGGACATCCTGTTGGAAGAACTTTGTTTCAGAGGACAGAGGAGAAAGCCCTCTTTCTGATGAGGAAGGTAGTTCTGCAGCTTTCTCTGCCTCTCTGAGCTAGCAGGTTTTCACCTCAGCATCTGGCTCCCGAGTCTTTATTGGTAAAATAAAACAACAGAGACTTAGTAAAAACAAACAAACAAAGACTGACATTTGGCTCCCAGTATGGAGGTGGTTGAGGCAACTGCAGAGGTGGCAGCAGAGGACACGAAGGCTCCCAGGGCCGAGGCCTCAGCAGTGAGGTGGCAGATGCAGAGTCACAGTCAGTAGCTGAGACAGCGATAGGATCAGGTGCAGGTGCTGTGCTGCAGATAAAAAACAAGACAGGGTTTCTCACTGTAACAGCCCTGGCTGTCCTGGAACTCACACTGTAGACCAGGCTGGCCTTGAACTCAGAGACCCACCTGCCTCTGCCTCCCTAGTGCTGGACTAAAAGTGTGCACCCTCCCCCATCCCTTCTGCCTTCCCTACCCCTGGCAAAGTACAGGTTTTAATTCAGGAGAAAAACCTGTGGAAGGAATCTTCTAGAATAAAAATCAGAGCCTGCTGTCTGCTTACTGGCCAGGGTGCTTACAGGGCAGAAAGAAAGATGTGAGAAGGAGAGTCAAAAGTTCACTTTTTTAAGTCTGTGATTGACTGTTGACAAGGTAGCCACTAGGTAGTCAGTTAAGGAATGCTAGGTTGATCCATAAGCATCTTTCCTGGTGTCCATCATTGGGTGTCATGGGGTGAGGAGGACAGGGATCTAGAAGGTAAGTTATTGTAGTTCTGAAAACGAACCTACCTGTAGTTGGAATTTGTCCCAGATCAATCAAACCGGGGAGCTTTACAGAACATAGTGTCCTGGTCAATGGGAATCCCCACAGCAAATAAGACGGGTCTAACCCTGTGCTCACGGGACTGAGCATCTTGGAGGTTTCAGTAAATGATATCCATTCAATTCTCCTCCCTCCTCCCCTCTCTTTCTTTTTAAAACAGGGTCTCCTGCTGTAGCCCAGGCTGTCTTGGAACATTCAACAATCCCCCTGTCTCAGTTTCCTGGGTGCTGGGATTGCAGATGTGAGCTACCATATCCAGCTTTGACAGTTAAGAGAAGCCAGAGAGTTTAGTTGTTTCTTTGTTTAGTTTATGTATTTATTTTGATTTTGTTTTTAATACAAGGTTTTTCTGTGTAACCCTGGCTATCCTGGAATTTGTTCTGTAGACCAGGCTGGCCTCAAACCCAGAGATCTGTCTGCCTCTGCCTCCTGAGTGCTGAGATTAAAAGCAGAAACCACCATACCCACCTGTGTTTTTGTTTTGTTTGTTTTTGAGATTGGGTCTCACTATATAGCCCTGCCTGTCCTGGAACTCACTCTGTAGACCAGGCTGGCCTCAAACTCACAGAGATCCATCTGCTTCTGCCTCCTGAGTGCTGGGATCGATGGTGTGTACTGACACACCCAGCCTTGTTTTATTTTTCTTAGTGCTGGATATTGAACCTACGGCTTCCTACATGCTAGGCAGGCTGATGCTTACTTAAAAAAACATTTTCTTTTCTTTTTTTCTTTTCTTTCTTTTTTTCTTTCTTTCTTTCTTAAGTTAAGTGTGTGTGTAGGGGTGTATAAGCATGTGAGTGTGGAGGTCTGGGGGACAGAGATGTCTGTAGAGGACAGAGGTGTCTGGCCCCCTGGAGCTGTAAGCCTCCTGACATATGTGCTCTGAATGAAATTTGAGTCTTCTGCAGGAGCAGCACACTTTTAACCACTGAACCACTTCTCCAGGCCCTGATCCTTTTTAATGAGTGTAATCTTTTTTCCCCCCTCCTCTTCATTTAAAATTTTTTTCCTCCATTTTTGACTTCATCATTTCCCAAAGTCCTCACGTTCTAATACTGTTGGGGGGTGTTGAGATTTAAGCATGTGAATCTGAGAGGAACACAAATTTTCAGGTCACAGCAGAACTCACATAAAGGATATGAACAAATTATGACAGGTCATATGTAATATAGAGTGAAACTGTGATTGTTTCTATTATAGGGCATGTGGCAGACACTTATGGTTTGCATCTTAAATGTCTTAAAACTGCATATACTAAAGGCTTAACAGCCCATTCTTCCCTTGGGGTGGTGGAAGGAAATATGTCACTGGGGGCCTGGTCCTGAAGGTTCTGTTTCCATTTGCTTGCACGAGGTGAGTGACTCTGCTTCCATGAACACTGGGTGCCTTGATATTCTGCCCTGACAAAGACCTAGGAACCATGAACCTGAGAGACCATGGGCTGAAACCTCTCAGTATGCATTGGATTTCCTCAGCTCTTTTGTTGGAGTGTTCAAAAAGTTTACTGGCACACAAACTGAACCGTGCAGTCCCCAGAAAGGTCCTGATGTAGCTCACGGAACTGAAGGAAGAGCTGGTGTTGGCCTCCTGGTGGGGGAGAGAACCCAGCAAACATTCTCTTTGAGGTTCTGCCTGAGCTTCAGTAGCAGCCATTGTATGTATGTCATGTTTCAAGTCCCAGGAAAGAACTAAAATATTTTAAGCCTGTGATGGTTTGAATAAGAATAACTCCATAGGCTCATAGATTTGAATGTTTAGACACCAGAGAGTGGAACTATTGGAAAGGATTACAAAGATTTGGAGGTGTGGCCTTATTGGAGTATGTACGGCCTTGTTTTGAGGAAGTGTGTCACTGGGGGTGGGTTTTAAGGCTTCAAAAACCCCTATCAGATTCTCCCTCTCTGACTCTCTGCCTCTCTCTCTCTCTCTCTCTCTCTCTCTCTCTCTCTCTCTCTCTCTCTCTCTCTCTCTCTCTGCCTAGCTCTGAGCTACTGCTCCAGAGCCATGCTCCCTGGCATGATGATAATGGACCAAGCCTCTGAAACAGTAAGCCAGCCCCTGGCTAAATTCTTTATTTTATAAGAGTTGCCTTGGTCCTGGTGTCTCTCCACAGCAATAGAACAGTGACGAGAACTAAGTCCAAGTCAGCCTACTCCCCCTAGATCATTCAGGCAGGTAGAAGTAGTGATGCCAGAGAGGAGAGCTGGGGACACCGAGGGCATCCATCTGTTAGCTTGTGTCACTGTGACGAGGTGTCTGGTGAAAAGACTGATTGGGGAAGATTTATGTGGCTCACAGTCCCTGAGGGTCCTGGTCCATTGTCATGGGGAAGGCATGGTAGAAGTCACGGTGGCAGAAGGGTATGTGGATGAGCCTCATCACGGCAGACCAGGAAGTCCAGAGGGTACCCAGAGCAGTGTCGAGATCATAACCTTCAAAACCCATCCCTAGTGATCCATTTCTGCCAGCTGGAGCTCACATTCTGAAGGTTCCAGTCTCCCAAACACCACCACCTGGGTTATAGGCATTTAAAACACAAGCCTGGGGGATACATTTCAGATTCACCTGTAACAGGACCTTACCTATGATAGGGAGCTTTTCAGAACAAGGAAAATCAGGATCTGGAATCTTCCTCCTGGGGATGCATGCTACACTGCCCAGATTTCCCCTTCAAGGTTGAATTTAATCCTTTAGCTGCCAGTAGCCCTTCGGTCTCATGAGAGCTGCCACCAGGTAAACCCTGAGAATGACTCCTGTTTGAAGACTGAACCTTTGCCCTAGGGCATGTGCATACATGCATGTGACTCTGTGTGTGTGTGTGTGTGTGTGTGTGTGTGTGTGTGTGTGTGTGTGTGTGTGTGTGTGTGTGAAGCTGTCCAAAGGCCCAGTGTAGGATTATTTTAAACCAGACTTTAGAGATCCTACACCACAGCCTAACTTCTCCAAGTACCAAGTCTGTAAGTACTGGCCCTGAGCACAGTCCCTAATAAGCACCTTACTGAATCAGTGTCAGTGTCCTGAGGAGGGCAACTTGCCACCCACTCCGATGGAAACCCACTCTTCACTACATATTATCTAGCATCTTTATGAATTATTCTGCACTCTCTTTATGCTTTTTTTCTTGGGCAGTGTGTGTTCCTCTCAAACTCACAAGTTGAGATCCTAAACCCCAAAGTGATAGTATTAGAGAGCAAGCCTTTGGGAAATGCTTAGGTCATAGGGTGGAACCCTTATAAGTGGTATCTGTGCCCTTATGAATGATGCCCCAGAGAGCTAGATCATTTTTTCCATGGCAAGAAGGCACATTCTGTGAATCAGGAAGTAGGTCCTCAACTAGACACCAGAGCTCAGAATTCCCAGTCTCCAGAGTAATCAATTTCTATTGGATGTAGGATACCCAGTCTATGGTATTCAGTTATATATGCCTGAATGGACTGACACCTTCTAAACTAGACTGCACACTTCTCTGTGTCTAGAAACCTCTCTGGTGTCTAGCCCTCATGCCAGCTGCAGCATGAGGCATATAAGTATCACTCAAAATTATGTCTTCACTGATGTATTATCCCCAGCTGAGAGACAAAAGCCATGTTAAGGGCAGCGTATCAAAACATGGCTGTTTCAGATGAGTCAGAGATTTAATACTTCAAAAGACCTATTTGTCTTATATTTTTGATTGTCAGCCTAGCCTTTAATGGCTGAGCCATCTCTCCAGCCCAAGACCTGTTTTATTTTTTTAAAGGAAAGTTTCAAGCTATAGTCAATATTCCCCCCTCCCAACATCTATTGCTTTTAGAGATCTAGAAATTTAAAGGAGACTAAAGGTCTATGCTGTTACATCTTCTTGTCTGCCATCAAAGGGCCTCCTTCACTTCTGTCTCAGAAGGTGCCACCTTACAGCCCTCTGAAGCATGTGTAACTCCGTGACATTAAGACATGTTTGCATTCTTCATAAGTATATGCACGTGTCGGGTGGAGGAATGTGCCCGCTAGACTATGACATCATATGTCTCAATGCCTGTATTTGGTAACTGACTGGGTTTGAAAATCTCCGTGTGCGAAGAAGAATAGGCTCCCAGGCTTTCATCTTTTATGTAAATATTTTCTCTTTTAAGATGAGGGGATTTAAGAGGAAACCGCCGTTACCTTTTCGTTGATCTCAGTTCTAAAACTAACATTTGTTTTAACCAGAAAACATGTAGTTAAAAAAAGAAAAAAGGAGAAGAAACTTGATTTTCCAGTCTTTTTCTAGTGCCCTTAGCACCCCGCCCCACTCCGAGCTGGCTCTGGAAAGGGAAGTTATTACTTGCTTCCCTTCAGTTTCTGTCGGGGACTGATAAGGTAATAATATTTCATTGAGCTACCCCAGGATGCAAACACATTTTCCCCTCTCAGGACACACGTGCGGTTTCTTTTCATTCTGGGAAAATCACGCTAGGAGCCCAGCAAAGAGAATAACTCTATGCCTGTCCCCTTATAGGCAATGCGCTTTTATGCTATGTTTCTTAATTGATTAAGAGGAGGGTAATAAATGAACATCTGATCCAAGTTTCAGCAAAGGACTCTTTATTGGAGCGCAGGCTCTAAAAAGTTATTTTAGGCAAGTGCCCAGAGGCCATTTTCGAAAGCGTGAGGCTGGAGGAGACTATGATTCTAATGAATGCTGGCACTTCTCAGAAATAAATTAAGGGTTTCCTTCCAAGTAGGGTGGCTAGCGGGCTGGGAAGACATATTTTTAAATGGTGGAATCCAAACATAGGCTGCGCTTGCTTCTTCCAAGCCGGTGGCTGACTTTTTCACGTTTCATTTCTCTCTCCCAGTGACTCTGGCATTGTACAGTCAAGCTGTTCTTGCAAAGCTACCTTGGGCTCTTTTGATGAGGTGTGGAATAGAGAGTCAGCCTCGGTGCTCGGCGGCTGGCTGAGCTCTCCATCCTGGTTTAAACCACCTGGGAAAAGTCAGTGTGATTTACGACAGCAGTTATGGCTGCCCATTTACTTAGCCAGGGATAGTCTTGTGCTATTCAAACACAAAAACAAAAACAAAGAGAAGAGCTGGGCATGGAGGTCGGCGGCGGTAAAGCACTTGCCTAGCACGTGTGAGACCTTGAGTTCCATCTCAAGCATCTCCTCTCCCCAAAGACACGTTTGTGGGCCATTGTCATTCCTATGTCTTGACTTCTTATCTGAGTGATTCATTAATTCAGTAAGTTTATGCAATTAGAATGAAGATCTCAGTTACTTTTCTGTTGCTGTGATTTAAAAAACAAAAACAAAAACAAAAAAAACCGGCTAAGGGGCTGGATCGATGGCTCAGAGGTTAAGAGCACAGGCTGCTCTTCCGGAGGACTAGGATTGGATCCCCAGCAACCCCCATGATAGCAGCTCATAATCACCTGTAACCACACCTGGGTCCAGGGCATCCAGTATTCTCTTCTAGCCTCCCAGGACACTGCATGCACTTGGTCATATATATATATATATATATGACTTAGTCAGTCATATATTCAGGTAGAACACCCATACAAGTTCTCGCATAAAGGGATTGTTTTGGCTTATGTTTCCAGAGGGGTAGAGTCTATCATGGCCGAGAAGGCACGGAAACAGGCAGGGAAATATGGTGACAGGACAGCAAACTGGTTGATCACATTTTCATCCGCACACAAGAAGCAGAGAGGTGGAACAGGATGTATCAAGTCTATACACCCTGAAAACCCTCTCCCAGTGACATACTTCCTCCCACAAGTTTCCACCTCCTGAAGAACCCATAACGTTTACCAAATAGTACTACCAACTGGGGGCCAAATGTGCAAACACATGAGTCATATGTGTGTGTGTGTGTGTGTGTGTGTGTGTGTGTGTGTGTGTGTGTGTGTATGTGCATTTCTCATTCAAACCACCACAATAGGTGACAGATCACTTTTGTTCTAGCTAAATCCAGTGAGATCTTAGACAGAGGCATCTATAGGATCTATGCTTTGAGGCTTCCAGGCTACTCTCATGGATCATAAGGTAGCTGCTGGCCTTTTGAGTGGGTGTTTTGTGTTTACAGGTCCTTGAGTAGAAATGAAAATAGACACACACCAGTCAGGTATAGTGGCGCATGCCTTTAATCTCAGCACTTGGAAGATAGAGGCAGGAAGATTTCTGTGAGTTTGAGTTCAGCCTGGTCTACATAGTGAGTTCCAGACAGTCAGGACTAAGTAAGAGACCCTGTCTCAAAAAAAGAAAGGAAGAAAGAAAGAAAGAAAGAAAGAAAGAAAGAAAGAAAGAAAGAAAGAAAGAAAGAAAGAAAGAAAATTACACACACACACACACACACACACACACACACACACACACACACACATGCACCACATCTCTCTAATATCCAAAGAGACAACCCCTAAATGTTTCTGAAAGCATTGGATGCCAGGCATATGTTTTTAAAAGCTCACCTGAGATGACTATCAACGTTAATCAATATCTTTGAACCCTAGGGTGCCTTTTGCTTACTGAGCTTTCTTCATATCAGGTATGTGTGTGGGAACAAAATTGCTGCTACTGTGAATAGAGGGAAAGCCAGGTGCATCTAGATTTTTGGGACTGTGGTACAGTACACATGAGGACAGTACACAGCCTCCCAGGACACCCTTCCTGCTGTCAAGACAGCCTGCCTCCGGTGTGCCCTTCTTTGCTGGAGCTGCAGGTCTTTCCCCAGACACCAAAGCCAGCGGGTTAGAAAGCAGAGTGTGCAGACAAGATTAAGGTCAGTAAATTCAACACTGCTACACTCTTCTTTTCTAGTTTATTTTTAAAACAGGAAGTATTTGGAAGAACCAAGAACAGTTCCTTGTGACAGCCTCAAAACAATGTCAATACCCGCGGTGCTGGGCTTCTTGTAGGGGATGTTGCTCCAGTTAGACCAGTGAAACTGGAGCAATCCATCTTTGTAGGACAGAATTTTATCATTTAACAGAGAAGTCTTTGTTGTTCTCCTCTCCCTCTCTTTCCTCCCCTCCCTCCCCTCCCTCTCCTCCCTCCCCTCTCGTGTTCCCTTTCCCTTTCCCTCCTCTCCTTCTGCTCCTCATGACATGGTCTCAATTATCCTAGGCGAGCCTTAAACTCACTGAGCAGCTAAGGTTGGTCTTGAACTTCTGATCCTCCTGTTTGTACCTTCTGAGACAGGTGTGCACCATCATACCTGGTTCTGGGTGGTACTGGGGGTCGAACTCAGGGCTTTGTGCATTCCAGGCAAGCTTTCTGCCAATTGAGCTACATTCTTAGTCTAGTTGTGTTTTATTGAGACACGGTCTAGCTATGTAGCTCAGGCTGGACTTAAACTCACCATGTAGTCCAGACTGACCTTGGAATCACAATTTTCCTGCTGCTGCTTCCAGAGTGCTGGTATTACAGTGTGTGCCACCATGCCTGCTGAAGAACTATGAACAATAATAGGCCTCCACTAGGCTTTCATCTAGAACAAGCAGGGGGCTGAGAATTTTTTTCAAAGACCACATGAACAATTTTATAGTATTTAAAAAATATCTATCTTTCTTTTTTCCCTCCCTTCCTTCCTTCCTTCCTTCCTTCCTTCCTTCCTTCCTTCCTTCCTCCCTCCCTCCCTCCCTCCCTCCCTCCCTCCCTCCCTCCCTCCCTCCCCTCTCTCTCTCTCTCTCTCTCTCTCTCTCTCTCTCTCTCTCTGCCAGATTGGACTGTATGGCCTGTGCTTCAGTTCTTCCAGCTTTGGCTACTGAAACCTTGAGAAATCTTTCTCTCCTGTGCTCAGCTTCCTGCTTTCCTTTTCTCACCATAGTTAACTCTAAAACCTCGGAACATCTTTATAACTTAACATGTCTTCATTTATGTCACTGTCGCATGTTTGAGTTCTTAAACATCGATGAAAATCAGGATACACCACCCCAAACATGTCACTTTGGCATTTAAAAAAAAAGAAAAAAGAAATCTGGCTGGAGAGATGGCTCCGAGGTTAAGAGCACTGGCTGCTCTTCCAGAGGTCCTGAGTTCAATTCCCAGCACCCACATGGTGGCTCACAACCATCTGTAATGAGATCTGGTGCCCTTTTCTGGCCTGCAGGGATACATGCAAACAGAACACTGTATACATAATAAATAAATCGTTTAAAAAAAAAGAAATCAAAGTTGAAGCTGTTGGGTTGCTGGAACCCTTCACCTGTCTACACTCAAGCGTAGCACTCAGTTGACATGGATCCCATTCCTGGGGCTCCCCCTAGTTTTGTGTTCTCACAGGACACGGTCAGCGAGCGAGCTATCCCATCTCCCATGCATTCTCCCCGGAGCCCATTTCTCTTTCAAAGGCGTCCTCTGGGTTTTCAGAGTGTCTTCACTCCACACCTTCTAAGAGATCATCTGCTTTCTCAGAACTGCTCCTCAACCCTTTCATCTCCCATTAAGATGATGAATAACGAGCTGGAGAGATGGCCCAGTGGTTAAGAACATTTTCTCCTCTTACGGAAGAGTCTGTTCCTTTCTCAGCACCCATGTGGTATGTCGCAACACCCTATGACTCCAGTATCAGAGGATCTGATGCCCTCTTCTGGCCTCACCTACATCAGTCACACACATGATACACACATTCATACATACAGGCAAAGTGCTCATATACATGAAATAAGATAAATAAATCTAAAAGAAAAATGTGGTAAATATCCCTCAAATTCCAGCTTCCTCTCTGAGTCACACTTTTTTCCTGAACTCTCATGTGTATTGTGTAAATATAAAAAATTTTAAACATCTTTTATCATTTTAACTTGTGACCTCTTGAATAATGAAAATAAGAGCAGAGGAAATTTTTTTTTCTATTGATATAGCTTGATGGAAAAAATAGGAGGTAGTGTAAGATGAATTGCTAAACAGTCTTATTATTAAAAAACCCAGAGCCAGATATTGGAGTGAAAGCTGAAAGATCAGAGAAGCAGAAAGAAGCCAGCCACATTCTTACTGTTAGGAAATCCTCAGCCCAAGAGAGAGCTACTTCCTGTATACTCACGCCTATATACCTTTTTGTGTCCTGCCAACTTACTTCCTCTCTCTGCCCAGCTACATCACTTCCTTTCTACCTATCACTTCCTGTCTGTCTCTACAGACCTCCAGACCTCTATGGTTAACTAGTGCTGGGATTAAAGGCATGTGCTACCACGCCTGGCTCTGTTCTCAGTGTGGCCTTAAACTCACAGAGATCCGAATGGATCTCTGCCTCCCAAATGCTAGGATTAAAGGCGTGTGCTACCACTGCCTGACCTCTATGTTTAATATAGTGGCTGGCTTTTCCCTCTGATCCCCAGATAAGCTCTATTGGGGTACACAAATAAAATATCACCACAAGGTAGTACATTTGGTAATAAACATTTGGACAGGAAGAACTGGATATTTTAAAATTCTTGTGTTGCCCCTTTTTTTTTTTTTTTTTTTTTTTTTTGGTTTTTCGAGACAGGGTTTCTCTGTGTAGCTTTGCGCCTCTCCTGGAACTCACTTGGTAGCCCAGGCTGGCCTCGAACTCACAGAGATCCGCCTGGCTCTGCCTCCCGAGTGCTGGGATTATAGGCGTGCGCCACCACCACCCGGCGGTGTTGCCCCCTTTTTTGGGTAAGTTACTCAGCCTGTCTGAACGCTTTTTACCTGTGAAACAGGGATTCATCTGAGCTCTGCTCGCTGAAGCCCTGCTGTGTGACTCTCTTGCCTGTGCCTTGACTCTGGATTTTGTTCATTTCACGCTTCCATTGTCAGATTGGGTCATAGAACGTGCATACAGTGTTTAGCATAGTTCTGGACACATGGCCGAGGTACATTAATTCCGTGGCTGTTTTGTTCATTATGAAGCTGTAGATTCCACAACAAATTGTTTTTATATATTTTGACTTTGATGACTATTGAACCAATTTGGATTAAATTTGGTACATTTGAGCCTCCATACAACTGATCAAAAGGCATTTTTAGAAAAATGTAACTAATGGAACATTTAAACTATTTTTTTTTTTTTTTTTTGGTTTTTTTGAGACAGGGTTTCTCTGCGTAGCTTTGCGCCTTTTCCTGGAACTCACTTGGTAGCCCAGGCTGGCCTCGAACTCACAGAGATCCGCCTGGCTCTGCCTCCCGAGTGCTGGGATTAAAGGCGTGCGCCACCACCCGCCCGGCACATTTAAACTATTTAATTATCATTTATTTACTTATTTATTTAGTTTGAGACAGGGTCTATGTAGTTCAAGTTGGTCTCTTAATTCTTTGATCCCCCTTCACGGGTGATGGGATTACAGGCATATGCTACCACATTGGGCAGAAAGTTTAAATTCTTTCCTCCTCTGAAGCCTTTTAAGCATGCTCTCATACTTTAAAATAAAACAAACAAAACAAAACAAAATGCCTCTTTTGTTTTATCCTCTTTACGTGGTCCCATGTTTCATGAGCACAGGGCCTAGATAGATGTGTGTATTTCCCACAGAGTACAAAGCAGATCATTAATAACTATATGTATAATGATAAATGTTTCTCTTGTCAGGTTTTTTTTTAGATCTGGGGGAGGAGGCAGGGCCGAGGTTGAAAACATCTCTGCGTCCCCCATTCCCCTTGCATTCCCCGCCCCCACCACCCCTGGCTTCATGCATGGTAGGCAAGTTCTCTATTCCCCAGCCCTCTCTCACTGTCTTTTGCCTTGAGTTTACTAAATTCACCAAATAATCCCTTAGGTTTCAGAGAGATCTGGGGGTAATTTCTCTACTGTACTCCCAGCTGGGAGATCTTTACTAAGATAAAAATCTGCCCTTGAAAAGGAATCATTAGTAGGGACAGAAGTGGAATTGGGGAGTTCAGGCCAACAGTCACACACTTTTAATCTCACTTTTTATGAATGTGAATTGTTGTGGGCATCCGAAAGGACGGTGACAAAGCCCAAGCCACACCAGTGGGAACACGTTGAGCTCAGATCAGGAGTTCGTGACGGAAAAGTGACAAAGGTTATCTAGCCTGCACCCCTTCTGGGGCAACCGTGGGGCTTCTGGGGGGGGTTTCTTCTTTTTATGTTTCAAAATGGGAATGGAATGAGAAAGCAGAGGACTTATAGGGCGAATTTGCATGAGAATAGGCGACTGGAGAGAAGGGTCCTGTCAGAGAAGTTTGTACGTCCTCTAAAGGCCACTGGGGTGTGTGAGAAGTGTTATGTTAAGCAGAAAAAGAGGGAATACAAAGAGAGACCAAAATAATTGTACCCAGACTACATTTTTTTTCCTGATCTAGAAAATGACAGATTGCTCCTGAGCAGTCGGCAGCCTGAAAACCTTGGATTTAACCCACCTTCTTTTTCTTCTAGAGCATGCACTGAAAAGTATTTCTAAGTCAGTGTGACACAGGGCGTATTAAGGAGAGCATTCTGTCGGGTGAAGGACATTGTTTATCCTGTCTGCCTCAGAAGGGCACGGGGATCTATCTGGACTCTCATGGTCAGACGTGGCTTTTCTCTGAATACAGCTGTAAGAACACCTAGAGGGCTTCACTAGCTTGGAACTTCAGAGCGATAGGAATGGTGTTAATTAAGAATGGCGAAACGCAGGCAAGGGAAGAGACCTAGATCCAGTTTTTGCTGAGCTGAGTGTGAGCGGCTACCTTATACAGAAAGGGTCCAAATCCCTCCAGTGTGGTTCTGCTCTGAACGTATTGTTCCTCCCTGTTGGGGACTGAGTGAAACCTTTAGCCGTGTGTGCCTAAGGGGAGGGTCTCTGCAGTGTGCCTACCCTCCTCTTTTGTCAGGCACTGGTGTGTTTTGTCTGCTGACCTTTCGAATGTCCCACGCCACTCTTATCCTGCACCCGTCTGCCCTGCCTTGTCGCTTCTGCTTATCAGGAGCCCTTTCTTTCTTCTGCTGCTAATTGAACATCCCATGCTGCAAGCAGGCTCTGCGGAGAGCTCGAATATCAGAGTCCTCGTTCAGTGACTCTAGGATGTTAGGCATGCCTCAATGCATGCAGCTAAGGGCCTGGTTAACGCTGGGCCTCAGAAAACCATATTCTCGGGTATGCCACTCTAGACTTTTTTTTTTTAAGGCAGAGTCTCACCATGTAGCCTTCTGGCCTGGAACTCATTATGTAAACCAGGCTAGCCTGAGCACACAGAGGTCCATCCGCCTATACCTCCCAAATATTGAGCTGGAAGGCATGCACTACCATGCCTGGTACCACTCTGGACTTTAAGCTGAGAGCCCCAAGGGAGAAGAAAATGCAAGATGGGGCTTTCCTTATCTATCTTCAAGGCTGAATCTTTCAGAAGATTTTAAATTGTAGGTTTGTTTCCCATTATTCGTATATCTCAATGACCAGGGAAATTGATGCATATGGCAAGAAGGAGGATGTCAGTGAACCCAGAGCAAACCTGTCGCAGCCTATTTCCTGACTCTGAGTCCATTCATTTCCCCTAAAATTGCCTCCACCCAGTCATGCTTCCTTCCCATGAAAGGGTCACATCAGCTTCTGACCCTTACTGGGTTGTTGGGTGCTCACACTCCTGCGCACATCGTGAACTTGTGGCCTTTTCTTCTGTTTCAATAGCATCACTGTTGGAAGCTTCCGAGGGCAGAGGGATGCTCCCTTGGGCTCTTCTCTGCTCCAGGGCAGGAAGGACTTCTCTTTGGATGTTTTTACTTTCAAACAGGAGACCTCTGAGTGTCCTGCAGCTCCCTCAGCCACTAACTTTGGGACAAACCCCTGCATTAACTCACATCTGGAGCTATTCTTTCTCCTTGTTTCAACTAAAAGTTTTGGAGAATCAACCAAGATCTCCTGAGTCATTCATTCTAGGCACCTAAAATTAAGGTGGCTCATTATCATATAGAAATGAGCATGGCCAGAATGCTTGCAGTTGCTCTTTCAGCCTTTTGAAGCTGTGCTGCATGACCCTGGGCTGATCCTGCCTCAAACTGTGTCTGCCGTTTTTTCCTTCTTGAACTATGACCTTAAACAAAGCATGCTCAGAAAGTGTCCTCTCCATAAAGTATTTTTCTAGATTACTGTGTAGGGGCTCACACTCAGGGAACAGGAGAGCACAGGTCAGAGCACTCCTTCACTATGGTATGTATAGCATCTAGACAGGAATTTGTCCTGGGTTCAGAGAAGCAGGCTGTTGTAGAATATTATTTTAACTAGGCAAAGATGTGTTACCAGAAACGTGCCTAAGCTAGGCCGAGCATTTAAAACTAATAAGTCTCTGTGTCGTGATATGGGAGCTGGTTGGTAGCTCCCCCCAAAAAGAAAAGCCCTCCATAGCCTGACCACTTTACACACTGCTTAAAGTGATTTTCGAAAGGGCCAAGTGTTGTGGAATATTCCTTTATACCGTGTGAAGATGTGTCACTGTGATCGGCTTAATAAAGAGCTGGATGGCCATTAGCTAGGCAGGAAGAGGTTAGGCGGGATTTCTGGGGACAGAGAGCTCTGGGAAGAAGAAAAAGGAAGTCTCCAGCTGAACACAGAGGGAGGGCCACGCGTCACGTGGCAACATGTAGATGAATAGAAGTGGGCTAATTTAAGTTATAAGAGCTAGTGAGACAAGCCTGAGCTATAGGGTGAGCTTTAACAATTTTTTTGAGCTTTAATAATTAATAATAAATTTCCATGTCTTTTTTTTTTTTTTTTTTTTTTTTTGGTTAGTTGGCAGCCCAGAGAAAAATCCATCTACGGTCAAGTGCAATGACTTCTAAAATGTAACACTCCCATATTCCTGGGAAGTGAAGTATAACAATGTGCCTTTTAAAAAGTCAGATTCGTGAGGTTACATCTGTAAGAGTCCAAGCCATATTAACTGGTTAGATTGATGTGTCATCCTTAGGGTTGGGGTTGAAGCTCACTTGATAGAGGGCGTTCCTAGCACGCACTGAGCGTTGGATCCGGTCTCTAGTCTCTTTCTTTCTTTTTTTTTTTTTTTTCCAGAGCTGAGGACTGAACCCAGGGCCTTGCGTTTGCTAGGCAAGCGCTCTACCACTGAGCTAAATCCCCAACCCCTGTCTCTAGTCTCTAGCACTGCATAAAGCAGACATGGTGGTTCATTGCCTACTGGGCATTCAGGGGCATCTTTGTGATGGACTAGTTTCTCCAATGAGGGATTCATTAGAGTGTTCTTCAGTTCTTAGCCTCAACAGTTGGTAAATTGAAAATAACTAACACGTAGTATTGATGGGTGATTTATCTTCCTCCTCTTCTCTTTCTCTTTTTGTCCTAGGCCAGCGTGGGCTACATAGCGAGACAGTCCCCAAAAGAAAAACCAAACATAGCAGCACACACCTTTAATCCCAGAACTGGGAAGGCAGAAGCAGGTAGAGCTCCATGAGTTCAAGCGTAGCCTGGTCTACATAGTGAGTTCCAGGCCGGTGCTACATCGTGAGACCCTGTCACAAATAAACACACACTAGTTAAACAACAGCAGCAACAACAAAATTCTGAGTGATTCTAAGTGGTGAGAGAGTGTTGTATCAGAGTTTAACCGGTATCATATATATATATGCATATATATGTATGTATATATATTATATATATTGGTAAATAATGGTGTATTTAAGATCAGTGGTATCTTAGATTCAACAAATGTGCTGGTATTTTCTGTGAGTTAGAAAGCTAAATCTCCTGTCCTTGGTAAACTTCTTGCTCTGGTGAGCTTTGTATATTACCAGCATTGGAGATCACATTTAAAGGAAATTATCTGTAATCCATTTACTGCAAACTTTGTCAGAGCTCAAACTGCAGTTATTCAATCATACTTTACTTCAAAGCATCACAGGGGAGAGAGATGGAAAATCTGGTGAACATGTTGCACTAAGAACGAGTATGAGAACCCATAAAGGAACGAGAAGATTTGAGGCTATAGGAACACTCTAGTTAAAGAAAGTCTGCATTGAAATGTTTTCCCTAAAAGAGAACACTTTATAGCTTCATAAGGAATTGTTTAAAGACTAATGCATAAGATTTGGGTGACTCAGTTAATCATCTGACATATTTCTTGAATTCTATATTCATTCAGATCTAATATTCAGTAAGCCTACTATGTGCTAGGCCATTGTCCTGGTCTCTGAAAACAAACAGCAAAAAGTTTCTTTTTTTTTGGTGCACGCGCGTGCGTGCGTGCGTGCGTGCGTGCGTGTGTGTGTGTGTGTGTGTGTGTGTGTGTGTGTGTGTGTGTGTTTGAGACAGGGTTTCTCTGTGTAATCACCCTACTTGTCCTGGAACTCTCTATGTTGACCAGGCTGGCCTCAAACTCACAGAGATCCACTTGCCTCTGCCTCCTGAGTGCTGGGATTAAAGGTGTGCGCCACCACGTCTGTTTCAACTAGCATAAGGAAGGTATAGAAGATGATGGGTACGTGTGAGCAGGAGGTGGTTCTAAGTGTTGCAGGTTGTCTTAGTCCATCTGTAGCTATAACAAAATGCCACAGACTGGATAATGTATAAATAAAATAAATCTATTTCTCATGGTTCTAGAGACTGGGAAGTCCAAGATGGAGTTGCTGTTAGGAGCAGTGTGTGGAGAGGACTTCTCATTTGTTTCCAATATTGTGCCTTGTGGCCTGGGAGTATAGCTCAGTGGTAGGTAGTTTGTCTAATATGTTCAAGGCCCTGGCTTTCAAATCCAGTGCCATCAAAAAAGACCTAGACCAAACCAAGTCATCTAAAAACAGAAAGGAAGGAAGACAAGTGGTATGTTGTTTCTGCTCCCCCCCCCCCCCCAGGGGATGTACGCCAAATCTTCACCCAGTAGAAGACATGGAAGTAGACTGCAGAGGACTGTTAGCTGCTGGAATGAACAGACAAGGTCTTCCTTAAAACTATGCTGGAGATATAATAGAGAAGGTAGATGAGGGTTGGGGAGATGATGGCTCAGTGCATAAAGTACCGAGTTCAAATTCCAAAAACTGGACATGGTAGCATATGTCTGTAATTTTAATGCTCCTATAGTGAGAAAGGAGGTGAAGACAGGAGATTCACTGGAGGTTCATGGGTCAGCTGTGACAAACACAGTGGTCAACAACAAAGAAACCTCATCTCAAATGAAGCAGATGAGGATCAATACCCAGATGTTTTCATTGGTTCTTCACAAGCATGCGTGCATTTGTACTCACACACAGATGTACACATACTACATACCACACATGTACAAGCACACACACCACACGGACAAATCACACACACACACACACACACACACACGCATGCACGCACATACATCCAAAAATGTAGGCAGAACACATGATTAGGTGGGAAGGGACAAAAACAATAGAGTCCTCATGATTTAACCACCTTCCACCTATTTTTTAAAATATAATTCTTTATTGATTCTTTGGGAGTTTCCCATCATGCACCCCAATCCCAATCACCTCCCAGTCCTTCCATATCCTCCCCTCACCCCTGCAGCATCCCCCCAAAAGAACTCCCCCAAATCAAAACACACACACACAAAACTACCTCACTCCTTGTCTTTCCAACACCTTTTCATTCATCCTACTGGTATTGGGTGCTGTGGTGTGTCACGCAGTACACCCTTTTGTCCAATCAGCCCCACCCTCAAAATGTTCATTGCAACGAGTCGGTCTGGTTCAAGTCCTCTGGCACACCATCATCACTGGATCCTCACCAAAACTCTTGGATATCCTACTGTTGCCCCAAGTCATGGAGCTCCTGCGGTTACCATTCTGCAGGACCAGTCTGCTGAGGGATGCCTTTCTGTATGCTGTGAATATGTGTTGCTCTGATTGGTTGATAAATAAAGTAGCATTGGGCTATGGCAAGACAGCTTAGAGGCAGGTGGGAAATCCAAGCAGATATACAGAGAGAAGAAAGGAGAGGAGGGGGAGATGCCAGCTGCTGCCAGAGGAGCAGCAAGATGCCAGCAGACCGGTAATGACACAGCCATGTGGCAACTTCTAGATTAATAGAAATGGGTTAAGTTATAAGGGCCAGCTAGCAAGAAGCTTGAGCCATTGGCCATGGTCATACAGTTTGTAATTAATATAAGCCTCTGTGTGATTATTTTATAAGTGGCTGAGGGACCGCGGGACCGGGTGGGACTGGAGGAACCTTCTGGCTACACCAGTCCCTCCACCTACCTCTGCCTCCGTGTACTGGGATTAAAGGCATGCACCACTATGCCTGGCCCTCTCCTCTTATTACTTTTCTTACTTTTTCTTCCATTTTTGGTATGGGACAGGGTTTTACTAAGTACCTCTGGGTTGGCTGCCTAGTCTCCTAAGTGCTGGGATTTCAGGTGAATCTTTGTTTGTTTGTTTGAGACAGTCTTTCTTTGTAGCCCTGGATGTCCTAGGACTTGCTATGTAGACCAGGCTGGCCTCACACTTACAGAGGTCCACCTGTCTCTGCCTCCCAAGTGCTGGAGTTAAAGGCATGTGGTACCACACCTAGCTAGGTAGATCTTAATTTCTTTGTCATTAGAAGAATTCCCTCTTCAAATGGTGTAGTGGTTTAAATGAGAATATTCCCTACTGTTATGTTTGAATACTTGGCCCCAAGTTGGTAGTGCTGTTTAGGAGGTTTAGGGGTTATGGCCTGGATGGAGGAAGTAGGTCATTGGTGGTGGGCTCTCAGTGGCCTGTGGCCACTTCCAATTCACTCTCCCTGCTTTGTGAACTTTCACCTTTCTGCTCTAGACATCATGCCTATTGCTTGCCAGCAAGCTTCCCTGCCATGATGAACACTTCCCTCTGGAACCACAGACCAACTAAATTTTTTTCTTCCATAGGTTGCTTTTGCTTGGGGTGTTTTATCATACACAGGAAAGTAGCTAATACAAAGAGTTTCAATGAGGACTAAGGAAGATAACACATATAAAATGGAGTTTGGCACACAGTCAGTGAACTAGGGCATGGCTGAAGGCTGAGTACTGAGCTTTGAATGGTTGTTATTCTTGTCATGATTCATGTTGGTGACAGTATTAGGAGTTGGAGCTTTAGGTGTCTATGAAGTCATGGTGTGTAGCATGAATCTTAGAAGATCTTATTAATAAAATCAAACCTGAGGCCAGTTATTGGGGTGAATGCTGGAAGATCAGAGAAGCAGAACAAGCCATAGCTACCTCACCTTGCCAGCTCCTCATCTGATCCTGTTTCCTCAGACTGGATGCCTCTCAGCCAAACTGTGCTGCTCAAAGCCTAAAAGCTTAACCATCTAAAAGCTTCTAATTCCTGGTCTTCACGCCATATATACCTTTCTGCTTTCTGCCATCACTCCCTGGGATTAAAGGCTCACTTTCTGGGATCAAAGACATGAGTCACCATGCTTGGCTGTATCCTTGAACACACAGAGATCCAGGTAGATCTCTGCCTCTGGAATGCTAGGATTAAAGGTGTGAGTGCCACCATTTTCTAGCCTCTGTATCTGGCGGCTGTTCTGTTCTCTGACCCCAGATAAGTTTATTAGGGTGCACAATATTTTGGGGAACACAATACCACTACAATGGTGGCTTCAACTTTGTGAGCAACATTAGTGCCTGTTATGTTTGACTGTGAGCTGTCCTCCACGGGCTCATGGGTTGAATACTGGGCTCTCAGCTGTGGTGCTGTTTGGGGAAGTTTGGGAAACTTTAAGCGGCAGGGTCTAGTTGAAAGAAGTAGGTCACTGGGTCATGCTCTGAAAGCTACATCTGGTCTCAGCCCATTGTTTTTTTGTTTTTTTTTTTCATTTTTATCTTATTTGATGTGTATATGTGTTTTACCTATGCGTATGTCTGTATACTGTGTGTGTCTGGTACCTACAGAAGCTGGAGGAGAGTGTCAGATTGCTTCCAAACTGGAGCTGCAATGGTTATGAACCACTATGTGGGTGTTGGGAATCCAGTCCGGGTCCTTTGGAAGAGTGGCCGGTGCTCTTAACAGCTAAGCTCTCTTTCCAGCCACTCTCAACCCCATTTCTAACTCACTGCCTTGTAGCTGCCGTGATGTGAGCGGCTTCTGCCACACTCCCCTGAAGCCGTGATATTCTGTCTCACCAGAAGCAACAGAGCCAAGGATGGTGGACTGACATTTTTAAATCTGTGAGTTAAACAGTTCTTTCTCCCTTTGAAGTTGTTTTTGTCAGGTATTTGGTCCCAGTGGCAGAGTTTAGCTAATAAGAAACCTTCCTGAAAGGAATTGAGAGTCTGCTTGTCCGTTCTGCCCTGTTGTCCATTTCCCCATGTAAGGAGACAGTGAGAGGCGCCATCTGTGAAGAAGAAAGCGTGGTCTCATCCCACACCCTGTCTGTTGGAGCCTTGATCTTGGCTTTCAAAACTGTAAGCAAATATTGACTGGTTATCAATTTTTCAGCCTTAGGCATTTTGTTAGAACACCCCAAGTTGGTCTAGGCACTAAACATCACACGAAATGGTTGGGGCCATGGTTGATGGAAGAACAGGACGAATAAAATGTAAATTGTTTTCTTCTTTAGTGCTGGGTGTTATACCTGGGGCCTTTCGCATGCTGACATGTGTTTCACTGCTGAGCTACACCCACAGCCCCCAGCTAAGGAATTTCTACGACCCATAAATATTTAGTAAAATTTGCTTCTTCTACCAGTAGTGGCTTTGTGGGGGGCATCAGTGAAAGGAGTGTGGTCTATGGTACAATGTTGCCAAGGAGGAAGGAGCAGAGGTTGGATACTGAAGCCAACAGAATATTAGACATGCGGATAACTTGAAGAAATCTTAAGGACGGTGGACCAGGGCAGCTTTTGGTCCATTGTGGGACTTCGATTTATCTCACTTCAATTCCAGGAACCGGGAGATTCTAGCTTTGTAGATATAAACACTGACTATTTTGACTTATTCTTGCGAATGTGTGCTAAAGTAACTGCTAAGTTTCTGAAACATGGTCTAAAGATATTAATTTTTTTTTTTGGTTTTTCGAGACAGGATTTCTCTGCGTAGCTTTGCGCCTTTTCCTGGAACTCACTTGGAAGTCCAGGCTGGCCTCAAACTCACAGAGATCCGCCTGGCTCTGCCTCCCAAGTGCTGGGATTAAAGGCGTGTGCCACCACCGCCCGGCGATATTAATTTTTAATGGTTTGGATGGCTATCAGGCTGTCTGATTTTCTTTCATTCTTTTCATTCTTAAATCTATTGGATTTGTAATTATACCTCTTTAAAAAAACCTTGTATTTATTTTTAACTAGCACATCACAACATAAAAATTGTCCATATCAATGGGGAGATGCAATGTTTGGAAGATGCATGCATTATAGAATGCTTAAATCAGGTATAATATATCTCTTCAAAAATTTGTTGTTCTTATGTGCACATATATGCATACATAAATTAATGAAAAAGGTAATCAATTTTTTTGAGACCAAGTCTCATGTATTCCATGTATCCCAGGCTCCTGAGCTTCTGTGTAGCCAAGAATGACCGTGAACTTTGGATCCTCCTGGGGCTGACAGGTAGACACCCCCATACCTAGTGTATTTACTTTTGTGGATAAAACTTAGGACTTTGTAAATGCTAGGTGTCTTAGTTAGGGTTTCTATTGCTGTAAAGAGACATCATGACCATGGCAACTCTTATAAAGACATTAAATGGGGCTGGCTTACAGGTTCAGAGGTTTAGTTCATTATCATTAGGGTGGGAAGCATGGTGACATGCAGGCAGACATGGTGCTGGAGAAGGAACAGAGAGTTCGACATCTGGATAAGCAGGGAGAAGGAAGAGAGAGAGAGACACTCAACCTGGCTTGAGCATTTGAAGCTCCAAAGCTCACTCCCAGTGACACATTTCCTCCAACAAGGCCACATCTACCCCAACAAGGCCAGACTTCCTAATGCTGCTCCCTAACTCCCTAAGCACTCAGATGTGAGTCTATGGGGGCCATTCTCACTGAAACCACCACACTAGGCCAACACTCTGTCAAGTGAGCTATAACCCCAGCCCCCTCCTCCCAACGACTTTGAGAACAACTCCTAGCTTTCACATATGAGTGAAGTCATGTGGGGCTTGCTTTTCTGTGTCCGTCTTATTTAAGATAGTGTTCTCCAGTTTCATCCATGTTGTTGAAAATAATGGAATTTCATTTTTTTATGGCTAAGGTTGTGAAGGGCCATAACAGTCCAATGCAGATAAGCAGATTTTAGTTATGCTGGTTCTGTCATTAGACCAACCTACGCATGTTCAGGGACACCTGGTTGAGGACATGTGTCTGAGATAACACGGCTGGAGATGTAGAGGTGAGCTGACAGGGCTCTGAGGACAGCTGTGGATATGGTCCTGGTATTGCCCCACCTCCATGCTGTCACAGGGGGTGTGAAAATGAAGATACTCCAACAGACAACGGTAGCAATTTCAGGCATTACCAGAGGTTCTGACTAGCTAGCACTTGCATTAAATGGAAAAAGACATTATTTCCTGTTGAATCCTCAAAGGCAGCCAGAGTCTTTATGAACTGTTTTGAGATATAATCCTAACATTTCTCAATTTTCCTCCATCCAGGACAAAATTGATCCTGCAGCCTCTGACCTTGTGGCTGTAATCTACACCCCTGAGACCACTAGTCCGAGTTCTAGCTAGCTGTGTAAAATCCACTCTCCTTTTAGGATGAGTTCGTTCCCACCTGTCTTCCCCACTGGACTTTACCTTCCTCCATTTACTGGGGCTCACTCCCCGATCCCTGAATCTGTGCCCTCGCACATCCATCCCTTACCCTTCAGAGTTACTTTATTTTCCTGGTCTTTGGAAAGCTCCTGGCAGTCTCTGAACTGCGCTCCCAATCCAACCAATTGGCCCTGTCTGTGTCTTACCAACCTGGGCTCAGTGAACCTGTTTTTCCATGGGCCCTCTCTGAAGTCAGATTCAGTCACAGTGGGAGGTTCTCTCTCTCTCTCTCTCTCTCTCTCTCTCTCTCTCTCTCTCTCTCTCTCTCTCTCTCTCTCTCTCTCAAGGTAGCCCTCTCTAATCTTCATTCAGCTGAGTAACTGTTTACCATGGAGGGTCACAGCGGTGCCTACGCATTCTACCATGGCCAAGAATGTGTACATAGCTCCCCGTCAAGAATGTGTACCGTAGCTCCCCTCCCCTTACCTGTAGTTTCACTTTCTCAAAACACCTTTTCGTGCAGTCATCTGTGAGCTGAAAGCATCAAATGAGAAACCCTGTGTTTTGAACAAGAAAGACAACATTCACACAATCCTTATTCTATTAAATTGTTAAAATGATTCTCTTTTTATTATTAGTTATTATTGCTATTACCTTTGCCTAATTCATCAATGATCATAGGTATGTGTGTAGAGGAAAGGGTATAGTTTATACAACATTCAGTACTTCACGGGTATTTACTGAATGTCTTGGAACAGTCCCTTGAGAAGGGAAATGACCATAAACACCTTTTTTGGGGGGAACTAAATTCTAAATTGATAGTTGGCATTTCCTACTTCTCAACTATGGCCTCCATAAGCTGTGTATTATATCCTGACACAGTGGTGTATTAGTTATCTATTATGGTATGACAAATGCTCCCAAATTTAAAGTTTTAAAGCAATGACCTTAAAAAAATAATCACCTCAGTCACTGTGAGTGGGTCAGGATTCAAGAGCAGCTCTATTGAGTGGGTCTGGCATGGGGTCTCTCCTGTGGCTGTGGTCAGGATGTTGGAAAGGGCAGCAGGCACCTGAGGTCTTGTTGGAGGCTTGGGATCTGCTTCCAAGATGGCTCACTCCTGTGGTTATTGTCTGGAGGCCTCTTCCAGGCAGCCCAGCAGCTAACACACCGAGGAGAAGGGAGATGCTGGCCTGAGTAAGTTCCACCTTCCCAGAGCATGCCCATCACTTCTGCCCTCTAAAAGTGATCGGATCATCTGGTCATGTTCCACACACAAAGTGATGGCAAGAGGCTCTGACCCTTAAAGGGGGACTCTCAAAAACTTGTGTTCATGTTTTGAAATCAACCAACACAACCTTTAATGCCCCAACTAAGCTACACAAGATGCCATCACAAAAGAGCAGCATATAACGTTGAGTGCTTGTTGAGTGCTTACCATCCTCATGCTGCTGCTGATCTCAAAACAGCTTTATGTAACCAGCAACAGCTAGTTAGGTTGTGTAGGGAACTTTGTATGTTTATTTAACTTTGGTTTGAGGCTTATACTACTAGTCTATAATTACTATTTTAAACTATATTACTGAAAACACATGATCAATTTGTTTCTGGACATTATAAAAACAATGAGATTCCTATTTCATTCATACTTTTAAAAAGAATGTGGTTGGTAAAATCAGTTGTCTCCACACTTACAATATACTCTCTGTATGATACTGGCATTAATTCATGTGATGTCTTAAGAAATTATTTTATAAATATCCTCTATGTTTCTACTATAGTTTACAAATAGTCTGAGTATATTTGTTGCTACTACATGTTTTTATAAGACTTAGTTAATAAAACATTATTTTTGAAGTATAAACAATGTTATTTTGCCTTGTGTTCGTTTTTTTTATGTATGTCTGTTGCATTTTATCCATTTAAATGTTTTTCATCTCTTTTTTTTTCTTTAGTTCTGGAAACACCATTGTTCTGGAATTAGTTTGTGTATGTGTTTAAAATTCACTGAGGTAACAGAGGAATGGCTTTGTTTTTCTGTATTGTCTGGTCTCATTATAGTAAACACGAAAGATGTTAGTTTTGTTCAATAGAAAAGTACTGGGAAATGCTATATTGCTTTATTATTTTAAATAAAGAATTGAATTTGGCATGCAAAATATAGTTCCCATATTTGAAAAATCAGCATACATCACTAGTTTGGTTTTTTTTTCAAATTATTTTGTGTGTGTGTGTGTGTGTGTGTGTGTGTGTGTGTGTGTGTGTGTGGTACATGAGTGTAGGGGTGTGAGACTGACATGGTGTGTGAGTGGAGGTCAGAGGACAAGTTCCAGGGAGCTGGTTCTCTTCATCTTCCACACAGGTCCCGGGGACTGAACTAAGGTTGTCGGGCTTGGTGGCAAGCCCCTTTGCTTACTGTACCACCTTGCCAGCCCCACTTCATTTTTAGAATGTCGGCACAAGTCAAGGAAGCCTCATCCAGACAGAAACTGCCATGCAAAGAAGCAGTTGTTTGTGTGGAGATCTGGCTCTTGAAAAGGTCCATTTGCTTATTGAAGTCCCAGTTTTAGGGTCTATTAAATAGGTATAATAATATCTACTTGGTTGTTGTTGTTCAGAGGGTTAGAGACAGTATATGGGCGTTATATTACATTACTTGATAAATGTAATTGTGGGGGCTGGAGAGATGGCTCAGCAGTGAAGGATGCTGGTTTTGTTGGGCATGGTGGTACACACCTTTAGTTACAGCTCTCAGGAG
This sequence comes from Peromyscus californicus insignis, assembly GCF_007827085.1. Taxonomy (NCBI): domain Eukaryota; kingdom Metazoa; phylum Chordata; class Mammalia; order Rodentia; family Cricetidae; genus Peromyscus; species Peromyscus californicus. The sequence goes on along the minus strand of NW_026294606.1, from coordinate 70,942,511 downwards.
GCAGAGAAAGGGGGAACCTCTGTAAGTTCAAGGCCAGCCTGATCTCCACAGTGAGTTCCAGGACAGCCGAGGTTGCACAGTGAGACTGTAAAGACAAAAAGGAAAGGCGAAGTGAGTGCCTGCCAAGATCTGCCACTAAGCAAACAAGCCGTAAGCAACAGAGTTAGCACAAGAGGTTTATTGGGGGGCATTGGTGAGAGTCTGTGTTGGAGTGGGAACATGAGGGAGGCAGGCAGGCAGAGAACAGGGAGGAGGAACGAGAGAAGAATTGTGAGAGGAGAGAGAGAGAAAAGAAGAGGCAACAGAGGAGCAAGGGGCAAGAGAGTGAGCTGTGCCCGGCAGCGCTTTTAAGGGCGCACATGTCGCACAGCGGATGGTGGAAAGGCACCTGGCGACCTGACCAACTGTTGACATTGTAACTTAACTGCTTTGGTGGCAGAGGCAGGCTGCCGCAGTGAGAGCCAACAGTTCCTCCTTTTGTTTATTATAAAAAGGCACATGCCTTTAATCCCAGCACTCGGGAGGCAGAGGCAGGCGGATCTTTGTGAGTTTGAGGCCAGCCTGGTCTACAGAGCGAGATCCAGGAAAGGCGCAAAGCCTCACAGAGAAACCCTGTCTCGAAAAACCAAAACCAAACCAAAACAAAAAAGGGTAGCTAGGAAAGTGCAGGCCTAGTTGGAGCAGTCTGTGAGGTTGGACCATTTAGGGCAGGCATTTTCAAGTTGTCCAGGGTGCAGATTTTGAGGGGATCTGGCAGGATCCTGGCAAAGAAGAAGATAAAGAAGTTTAGGGGGAAATTTTTTTTTCTTAAGTCCTAGTAATTAAGGGAGGGGAGTCCCAAAACCAGGGAGAGGTCGGGGAAGAGGTGTGGAAACTTAGGCTGCTGATTGGCAGAACTTATCTGGAGTCCATTTGATGGCCTGTTGGAGGTGGATTCAAGTCGACTCCCTGGAGCTTACAAGAATTTTTTGAGTTTACAAAAAGAGATAAATTTTAGAGACATTAGCATTTCCACTGTTTGCCATCTGTACTGAAATCCACATTGTAGAAAAGGCAGCATATAGGAACCCAAAATGATTCTGGTTCAAAGCGTGAACACTCTTTCCTCTATCCAGAAGACTGAGTGTATATGGATTAGACATGTTCTTAGCACAATGAGAAGCTCTTTTAAGTCTATACTTAGAACATAACCAAAGGGAATTTAAAAATCTTGAGCTTGTGACAATGATAATAGTAGTGGTGCTCTGCCAGAGCTGGATTAATCGCTTATCAGAACTCCAATGATTACTGTTAAGACTGTGAACTTTGGAGTCTTAATATAACAGTAACATAGTGAGGGAAAGAAATCTGAAACATGTTTCATTCTTTTATACACCTTAAATCACTTTAAAAAAAATCACCTTTTAAGCTTCCATGTCCTCCAGCCTTTATAACTTGCATTTAGACACCTTAAAACACCTTAGACCCTAAAACGTTTTGTTAGATCCTCACAGCTTAAGCATTCATATCTTCACATAAACTTTACACGTTTTTTTCTATCTAATCATCTACCAGGAGACACGGGTGGTTGATTATTGAGAGCAACCATTGTAAAGTGAGCGCCTTTCAATAAAGGAATAGTAAAGAGCTACACTGAAATCTGTCCTGTGAGTTTTTCTCTTTTCTGAGTCTGGTGTCAAGGTAAAATCTGTTTAGACCTAGTAGTAACTCTAGGAGAGAGAGGCCTGTGGCCTGAAGTTCATACACAAAGAACCGAGAAAGCAGCTGAAAGCCTTGGTTGCTGCTGTTAAACTGACAAAGGTATCACCAGCCTCGTCGTCAAACACCGTCCGCGTTCTGAGAAGGATAAACTTTACCTGAGTAAGCAGGAGTGCAGACCAAGCAGCTTCCAAAGCTCTTAAAAATGACAGAGACTTACTTACTGGTTACCTAGACAGCCGCCTCAGGGTCCTCCATGGTTGTTGGGGGCGGAGGTCTCAGGGCAGCACCGTTTTCAGCTGCCAGGCCCAGAAGATCCGACAGACTTTCCTGTGGAGTAGGAACATGGCGGTGGCGGGTGGGGTGGCTGGGTGGGGTGGCTGGGTGGGGTGGCTGGGTGGGGTGGGTTATCCTGCTTTGTCTAGGCAAAGCGGGGCAGTCAGTTCCCCAGTGTCCTGATTGTCCCCAGGGTCCCGGCAGCAGTTGAGGTGAAGGGCAGTTTTGTTTTGTTTTTGTTTTGTCCATGACTGGCATTGCCACATTTAAAACAAGCTCCAGGTAGAGTTCTTCTGTGCCCATGCATCTTCTTTGGAAGCGACAGGGGTGCTGCCAGGAGCTGGCATGTCTCTCTATCATGAAAAGCCTTTTTTATTAAACACTTTAAATGCCATATTCTGCAGATCTCTGAAGCACCTGAGGACTTTTTAGGTATATCTGAATAGACAAACTTTGCTTGTTTCTAGTTACTTATTTCAAGCTTAACTTTGAAAACATATTCAAGGGGCTAAGTCAGGCTTATCCTTGTACTTAATTATACTAGAACTTTGCATGACTACAGTTAAAGAATTTGATCATTTGTAAGATGACTATTAACTTGTGTCCCTTAAAAAATCTACAATAAGTTAGCAGCTTTCATAAGACGAGGACTTTATATTCCATTCCTGTTTAAGGTGACCATCAACTTACATTTCTTAATTATCCTTAACAGTTCACAATAAGTTGGTAGCTTTTATAAGAATAGGACTTTATGTTCCATCCCTGTTGAAGCTCTTCTAGTATCAAAATAAAAATTTAATTATAGATAATGGGTTCAGTAAAGAAACCAAAGCAGCCATTACATGGGTAAAAATGGACCAAGTTTATTCCAAACTGCTAGGCTGTCTCCTAAGAAGGCAAGGAAAAGCAACCCAAAAGCCCAACCCTGGGAAAAGGACCCCCTAGGGGACCAGGCATTCCATTTATAGAATATATATCTTACTTATCAAATACCTTATTTATCAAACTCATGTTGCCACCTATCTAAATTATGTAGAAACTTGATGTTGGACACTTGGCAAAGGCAGAAGTACTTAGGTGTAAATCTCTAAGTCAGCTTTTGTTAATCTGAATAGATTTTTATAACCTTGTAGAGTATATGCTAAACCGGAGTTGAATCACATATACAGTGTGTTGTAACAAATCTAACCTTACATTTCTATCATCATACAAAAGTCCATACCAATCCAAAATGTTTGAGACTTGTTGCTTCCTTAGTCTAAAAGGAGATACAATGAACAGAGAGCTCATTAGGACTAAGAAGTGTCACATGATAGGTACTCTTTAACCTCAGTAAAGATGATGGCCAGTCATGTGGCTGCCTACATCCTGATGAGATCATCAGCCAAGATGGAAGGGAGCCACATGATTGCTATTTAAAACATGTTTTCCTAAACAATAGTGGAATCTAAGTTACATGCGCATATACACATGGAGCTGAATCCAAGTTACACACGCATTCACGCTTAGTTAAATCCAGCTTACATTCACACATCCACAGAGTTAAATCTAAGTCACATACATATATATATACACACACATATACAAATACATATCTTGAACAGGAGTTAAATTACAGATATATAACCATGTATAGAATTTTAATTATAAGCCTTTTGTTATGAGTTTAAAGCCAAATTTTCTTACAAATTATACAGATTTTAAACTATACCCAATGAGCAATTTACAAATCCTGAGATAAGAGTTTACAGCATAATCTTAAGATATTATTGTTTTTATTGTGTGTGAGAGCAGAGTGCAAAGAAATCATAGAGATAAAAAGATTTTTAGGGTGGCGCACGCCTTTAATCCCAGCACTCGGGAGGCAGAGCCAGGCGGATCTCTGTGAGTTCGAGGCCAGCCTGGACTACCAAGTGAGTTCCAGGAAAGGCGCAAAGCTACACAGAGAAACCCTGTCTCGAAAAACCAAAAAAAAAAAGATTTTTAGGAGCGGGGAAGTAGAACTTTAGAGGTAAGAGACTTTGGAAGTGTAGCATAGCAAGTCTAGGTATAAGACATTTGGGGACCTTTGTCTGTGGCAGTCCAGTTGTTAACAATCTGTGAGAATTTGGAAATCACAAGTTTGCCTATTTTGGCCATTGCTTTGTACTGAGGCCAGGCTGTTGTAATAAAATCAGAGTCTGCGGAGGAAGAGAGAGAGAGTCACAAAGTGGAACACTGTGTGAGTGTGTTCTTCTAAGTTCCAAGCGCAAGGTGGGTGTGAAAGCGAGCTGCAAGACTGCAGGCAGACACGGAGAGAGAGCACAGTGGGTCTGCAGGCTGGCTGTAAGGTGAGAGAAAGCCAGGCTGCAGGAGAGCCAGAGCCGCGTGGAGAACACAGTGGGCTAGAGCTTAAGGCGTGGGTCTCCCAGGCTGCTGGGAGAGGGGAGTGAGCAGGAGAGACGTCCACGTGGGTACAACAGGCTTTGGGAGCCAGACAAGCGCGTGTGTCCACGAAAGCAACGCGGGAAGAATCGGACTCTAAAATTTGGAATTAGATTCACTCACAGACAAATGATGAGTACATACCTTACTGAGGGTTAGGTCAGCAGTCGCTGCAGGGGAGAACCTGTGTGTGCTGAGCAAGATGAAGCCAGCCTCTCCGTCTCTGACTTCCCACGTTGCAGCTCCAACGGGAGCGAGGAGGTGTATGACACGGCTCCCAAGGAAGAGGCAGAGAGAAGTTCGGAACCTGCGAGCCTCAGGTGTCCCCGGACTCAGGGGAGAGCCAAACAAAGCAAGCACAGGCAAGAATAGGGGCCAAGGGCTAAGAGCCCAAGTGAGACACAGTCGCCCGGTACCAGGACCTCCAAAAAAGCCAGACAGGGAGGATCATGCTTGAAAAAACGAAGCCTCACATCCAGGGGAATGGTCAGAGGTGGGTAGTTCCATCAGAGACCCAGTTGTTGGTATTGAACAGAAAGCAGATCTGTTGCAGGTGGAAGAGAGTGGATCTGATGCGGTGGAGTGGGCGCCTAGGATCCCAGCACGGCCAGACCAACTGCCAGGAGAGCCCATAAACTAACAGAGACCTTATCAATAATGATGATGATGATGATGATGATGATGATGATGATGATGATAATAATAATAATAATAAGAAGAAGAAGAAGAAGAAGAAGAAAGAAAGAAACCAAGGAAGAGTGCTAGCTACTTAATTCCAGCACCCAGGTCAAGTGGCTCGAAACTGTCTATAATTCCTGTAAGAGATTGGACACCCTCTTCAGGCACCTGCATACATGTGTGTACATACACTCACGTAGATAGATACATGCAAATGCATACAGACACACGTAAGTTTCAAAAAGTGTAATTGTGTTTATCTTACAAAATACTGGCACATTATCTGATGCATATAGCAAGAGTACAAGAAGTCATGGCAATGTTGTGTCGTTCCCAGGTGGCTGCCTTGGGACCAGTTCCCCCTAGAGCTAGGAATATGGTGGAGGGCTCTTTAGAGATGCAGGCAAGGGCCCTGGAGGCTTCTTTCCTGCATTCTTTTCTTCCATCCCTCAGGTAACTGTTAACTTTCCCTTCCTTTGGGGGAACTATGCACCCCCTTCCCCACTTCATGGGATCCAGACCTGACCAGTTCTTGTTCCTCGGCCACAGTGACTGGATTAACAATGGGCAGGAGATGCAATACCCTGGCCTCACCAGAATCTTCTATTGACATTTTAATAGACGCGTGTTGGGAGACACAGTACCATTTTCTCCCTCAAGGTAACAAGAGCAGGAACTATCACAAATGATGAGGTGGAGAAAGGGGAAGGAGAGGGGTGTAAACCCCTGTCAGGCTTGAGTCTACACCTGAGCTTTCCAGTTGTGGGAATCAAGGCATTCCAACTTTTGGCTTGGGCCAGAGCTGTGGTTTTTCTCTTCCTTGCAGCCCTAACCGAGGCAGAGACCAGCTCACATTTACAGATTCTCACTTCAGGTGGGTTTGTTTGTTTGTTTGTTTGTTTGTTTTGGATTTTCGAGATAGGGCAGGGCTTTTAAAGAGACTTCCCATCACTTAGTACTAGGCCAAGAGTATTTACAACTGAGTATGAGGTCAAGCTGCCGTGGTAAGAGACTAACACACAAGAAGCATGTACCCTGTTCTGAGAGAGCTTTAGCCCAGCCAGAGATACAAAGCACTCAATAGCTAACTAAGGAACGCAGGAAACTGTGACAATCTCCACTGACTTCAAGTGCTGAGAGTCTCAGAAAAGGAGCAAGGGGACCACTTTGTGCAGAGACTGTCATGGAAGATTTTGAACAGGCAGGAATTTGAACTGGGCGTTGAAGGACAGTTCAGTCAAGTGCTTTTGAGGGGATTTCAAGAGCATGGCAGTGGGTGGGTCACTGTGGGAACAGCAAGGAGAATGCGGGGGTGGGGGGAGTGAAAAGGTGAATGAAGAATTCTGCTTCCGGTCTCTGGAATTTCGAGCACGGTACTGAGTATCACGATTCATCTGCAGACACAGCCAGTTGCAATAATGACTAACATTGTATAATTCTTATTTTTCTCTTTCCTTTCCTCTCTCCCCTCCTCCCCTTCTTTGCATGTTTTTTTAAATGTGCGTGCAAGTGTGTGGGTATGCGCGTGTGGTCCTGCCTGTCGTGCCAAGTGTGCAGAGGTCACACTTTGTGGAAGAATCAGTTTTCTCCTTTTGTCCTCATGTGGGTTCTAGGGATCCAACACAGGCCACCGGGCTCATAGGGCAAGTGTTGACCACTGAGCCACCCCCAACCCCTCATCCACATCTGGCTTCTATGTGGGTGCTGGGGACCAAACTCAGGTCCTCATGCTTCAGGAGCAAGCACTTTACCCACTCCACCTCTCCAGTGCCCCCTTCCTGTCTCCTTTTAAAAACCATTTAAGCCGGGCGGTGGTGGCGCACGCCTTTAATCCCAGCACTCAGGAGGCAGAGCCAGGCGGATCTTTGTGAGTTCGAGGCCAGCCTGGTCTACAGAGCGAGATCCAGGAAAGGCACAAAGCTACACAGAGAAACCCTGTCTCAAAAAACCAAAGAAAAAAAAAAGCCATTTATTTGTTAAAGGGACCTGCTGCTTCCTCTCCTGGAGCTGTCCCCATTTCCCGTTCAGCTGGTTAAGTCCTCCCAGTGTCCATCCAAACCCTCCCTGGGTGCTGTGAGACTTGCCTTCGCTGTCATGACTGTCTCGAACAAGAATTATACACGCGGCACCGAACGCTTCCTGTTAACGCTGACCAGCAAATTCTGGTAAAAGCTGTTGTTGCTTTGTGTACCCCTCTTGAGGACTCCATCTTGCATCCACGGGGGCTGGGCTGGTGGGCAGATCTAATTCACAGGCCAGCCTGCACTTAGAGTCACCCTTCCTTTGGGACTAGGGAGGCATTGTTATGGAGCCGAGTTTGTGTCTGACCTTTGAGAGCTTCCCTTGGGTGGCAGAATTTCCCAGGGAGCTATTCAACCCCCATGCCCCCACCCCACCAGGCCAATAAGGCTCCTGCTGGCTCATCCCTTCAGTCTGTCAGAGGAGGCCAGGTCTTTGAATGAAGTGAGGAACGTCTGAAGGGATTTGTCAAGATGTGTGATATTAGATTTCTTTAGCAAGAACGCTTGTCACTTGCCTATTTTCTGGTGAAAAAAAAATTTCCACAGATAGTGTTGAAAATATATAAAATAAAAGGGAGAATGGAGACGATTTCCCATGAAAATATTAAGTGATAGAGACTTAATGACTAAGTGAGGTGAGGGACCTTCCCTTTCTTTGATGGTCGTGCATTATACAGCCTGCCCTTTGAAAGGAATGATTTGATTATAAGTCCTCAGCAATCTTGGGCAATTCAGGTTTGTCCTCTAGATTTTTATGACTCTCCCCAAGATTATATGAAGATAACAGTGTCTCCTTAGAGTTTAAAAACCTATGTAGACGTGAGATTATGATCAACTTTAAATACAAGAAGTTTGCTTTATGTTGGCTGATGAATATGGTAATGTAGTTTAAATTTCTCCTTATTCATCTGATGAGAGTTCAGCTTTAGTGACTGAGTCATGCACATATTTTGTATTTGATAATTTACTTTTTTAAATGTTAGGTTTATTTCAGTTTTTGATAGACAAATAGCAATTATATATGTTTATGGGGTGTAATGTGGTGTTCTGATGCATGTATTTTGAAGTTCAAGGCTTTATTTTGTTAAAAATTTAGTTAAACATACATAAGCACATACAATTTATACACATTTATGGGGGGGGTACCATGTAATGTTTTGAGGTAATATTTATGTCTGACTAAACATATATCTCTCCTTAATTTTTTTCACTTCTTTATTGTGACAACTCTTACAATTCTCTCTTCTAGCCTTTCACGATGTGTAGTACATTCCTATCTAGAGTCACCCACTGTGACAGCACACCCCAGCTTCTCACTGCTGGCTGCCTAGAAGTCGGTACCCATTTGCTGTGGGATGTTGTGTATGCTGTGAATGTGTTGCTTTGATTGGATGATAAATAAAATGCTGATTGGCAGGAAGTATAGGTGGGATAAACAGACAAAGAGAATTCTGGGAAGTGGAAAGCTGAGTGAGGAGACGCCAGTCCGCCATCCAGGGAGCAACATGCAATGGCACACAGGTAAAGCCACGGAACACGTGGTGACATATAGATTAACAGAAACGGGCTGAGTTTAAATATAAGAGCTAGTCAGTGGTAGGCCTGAGCTAATGGCCGAGCAGTTTTAACTAATATAAGCTTCTGAGTGATTATTTTATAAGTGGCTGCATGGTCCGTGGGGCTGAGCAGGACTAGAGAAAACTTCAGCTACACCCATTATTACATGTGACTGAGTTTCTTTGCAGGATGCAGGCAGTATGAAACAGATGCTCCCTTCAGCCTTCATCTGCCTCTTCCTACCTTGTGTTCAGGGATGTTTCATCTCTGTGTCTGCCCTGAGGGCCTTGCTCTGTGTCTGGTGAGGGGCTGACCCTCTTCTTGGCCTGATTTCCACATTTGGGAAGGTTTCCTTTTCCATGAAAACGTTGCTCTGTTCATAGCGCTACAGGGCTTAGAGAGGCGTTAGTGAGTATTTTACATGTGTGTGTGTGTGTGTGTGTGTGTGTGTGTGTGTGTGTGTATGTGTGTGTGTGTGTGTGCACGTTGTTCATAAAAGTAGGTTTTTCATATTTATTTATTTATTCCATCTTGGGCCCTTTTACCTTTTCTCTCCTCTCCACTGAAAGCCGGAGCTGACGGAACACCCCCAAGGGAACTTTGCTAGTATATTGTTGTTTCTACAACTCCGAGCTGGTGCTTGGCCCATGGCAGGTGTCTGGTGAATATTACTGAATAAGTTAATGAGTGAAAATGAACTCTGGGAATTTCCTCCCGGTTTCCAGCCTCAAATTCCCCAAATAGGGCACCCTTGTTTAGGCTGTTTTTAATGAAATTCTAAATATCGATGACAGCCTACTTTATTTTTCCTAGGTAAAGGCTCAGCTAGATTCAAATCACTAAATTCAATGTAGAGGTCAAATTAGTGTCAGCTTAGAACATTCTGGCCAAGGACTATGGCTCAGAAAATAATGACCAGGATTAAAGCTAAGGACAATCTCACCGCCTTCATTTCCTGTAGCTGTGGTCACAAATTGCCACAGTTGAGTGGCTTACAACAGAGATCCGTTACCTCACAGTTCAGGAGGCTAGAATCCCCAAACCAGTTTCTGTGGGTTAAAATGAAGGTGTGGGCAGGACCTGTGCCATCTAGAGGCTTTGTGATGGAGTCAGGTCCTGGCCTCTTCCGGCTGCTTGACTTCTAGAATTGCTTCCTAGTGCTCCTAAAACACTTAGCAATCACATAAACGATTACTCTGTTTCCAGGGAGTTGGCTCAGTGGTTGAGAGCACTGTCTGCTCTTCCAGAGGACCCAGGTTTGATTTCCAGCACCCACATGGCAGCTCACAACCACCTACAACTTAACTCTAGTTCTGGGGGATCCTTTACCCTCTTCTGGCCTCCACTGGAATCAGTCACACAAGTGGCACACAGATATACATACAGGCACAAGTCCACACACATAAAATCAAAATTAAAAAAAAAAAAAGTGAGTGGACACCAGGGATGGAAAACTTACTGATTTATTTATTTGTAGCACTGGGGATGTAGCCCACATTCTCATACTTGCTAGGCAATGCTCTCTACCATTGGCCTTTCTCCAGTCATTAGAATATAAAAATTTAAGACAGAGCGTGCCGTTGTGGTTTGCTCTTTGTAGCAGAAACTGTACTGTGGGCTAGCAGCCAGGCAGCCTCTCTCCTCGGGTTGTGGACTCCCTCTCCCCGAGGTTTAACATGCAGAAGATAGAGTTCTCAGGCTGAGGTCACAGTGCTCAGCTGTAGTGGGAAGGCCTATCTAAGTTCCCACAATCACATCGTGAATCAGAGAGCTGTGCAACTTCCGCATCATTTTAGGTGCTGGAATCAAACCCAAGCCTTGTGCATGCTAAGCATGTGCTTTACTGCTGAGCTATGTGCTCAGCCTCCTTCCCTTCCTTCCCTCTCTCCCTCCCTCCTTCCCTTCCTCACCCCCACTACCCCCTTTCCTCCCTCCTTCTCTTCTTTTCTTTAAATATTTCTTATTACATTTTGTGTGTGTGTGTGTTTGTGTGGACATGCGTGCGCGTGCGCAGGTGTAGATGAGCTTGTGCAAAGGCGTGCCTGTGGAGGTCAGAGGTCAACCGGTGGGAGTCAGTTCTCTCCTTTCATCATGTAGGTTCTGGGGCTCTAAGTCAGGTCGTCAGGGTTGGTGGCAAGTGCCATCACTCATTTGATCACGTGGCATCTGTTCTCTCCCCTTACTTCTACGTGGCTTCCGGGGATTGAACTCAGGCTGCTTGTACCACAGGCACCTGCTGTGGGATGTCCTTCTGTACACTGTGAATATGTGCTGCTCTGATTGGTTGATCAATAAAGCTGTTTGGCCAATGATGAGGCAGAATAAGGTTAGGCGGGACATTCAAGCTGGACAGAGAGGCGAGGAAAGCAGAGTGGGGGGCAGATACCAGCCCGCCACCAAAGGAGGAACAAGATGCCAGCAGACCGGTAATGCCACAGCCACGTGGCAACATATAGATTAGTAGGAATGGGTTAATTTAAGATGAAAGAGCTAGCTAGCAAGATGCCTGCCATAGGCCACACAGCTTGCAGTTAATATAAGCCTCTGAGTGATTATTTTATAAGAGACTGTGGACGGCAGGGCTATAGGCACCTTGCCACTGAGCCATCTCACTGAGTGTTGACCAGGCTCAAGGCATTGCTCTGGTCACACCACACGATAAGGTTTAAATATTGCACAGCTTGGCCGAGTAGAAAGTGCTAGTCCCTAGTCCAGTTTTTCAGGTTAGGATATGGAGACATTGAGTAACTAGTTTCTCCAGTGATTACAGCCAATGAGCATGAGAGCTGAAATTCAAAGCCAGCCTATCTGAATTCCAAGCCACTTTCTAGCCACTGGACTTACTATCTTTCAGAAAAAAAGTTGATTTTTAGAAATATACTTGGGGGGCTGGAGAGATGGCTCAGTAGTTAAGAGCATTGGCTGCTCCCCACAAAGGACCAGGATTCAATTCCCAGCACCCACATGGTGGCTCACAACTATCTCTAATTCCAGTTCCAGACGCCCTCGTCTGAGCTCCATGGACACCAGATGGGCATATGGTGCAAAGACATAAATTCAGGCAAAGCACCCATACACATAAAATGAAAATAAATGAATAAATAAACATACTTTGAAAAGTATACTTGTCAAATAAAATTTGTATGTGTTTTTCTAAGTTGTAGGATATATTGAAATATGTATGGATTGTGGAATGTCTCAATCAAACTAATTAATATATATGCATTACCTCAACTATTTATGTTGTTGACAACTTTTATTTTTTATTTCATTTTGTTTTTGAGATAAGGTTTCTCTGTATAGCCCTGGCTGTCCTGGATCTTGCTCTGTAGACCAGGCTGGTCTCGAATTCACAGAGATCTGCCTGGCTCTGCCTCCCGAGTGCTGGGATTAAAGGCGTGCACCACCACCAGGCAGTGTTGACTTTTAAAATATACTCTCTTTGTGATTTTGAAAATAAAACTCTTCATAGTCACCATGTTATACAATAAATGAAACTTAGCCGGGCGGTGGTGGCGCACGCCTTTAATCCCAGCACTCGGGAGGCAGAGCCAGGCGGATCTCTGTGAGTTCGAGGCCAGCCTGGTCTCCAAAGCGAGTTCCAGGAAAGGCGCAAAGCTACACAGAGAAACCCTGTCTCGAAAAACCAAAAAAAAAAAAAAAAAAAAAAAACAAAAAAAAAAAACCAATAAATGAAACTTGCTTTTTATATCTTGTCTTTTAAATGTTTTAATTTCAAGTTCCCGGCTTCCTACATTTCAAGACACACCATTATTTTATATTCTGCCAACAGTGAAAAGTGCTGCTCACTGTTAGATGTGTCTCCGTTTCTGAGACGTTATAATGTGCAGTACAAGCTCTGGAGTCAGTAAAATATAAAATTGTGGGATTATGATTTCAGTGTTATTCTTCTTCATGGGAATAGTAATTAATTCCCCCTAATGGAAATAAGAGCTATGCGCCCCACTCCAATGGGCAGTGCAACACTGTGGCTCCTCAGTGGGCCTAGCACGTCCTCAGGGGTGAGCTCCAGCAGGCAGGACCATACATAATTTCCTACTTACTTGCAGAAATATTTGCAAGGTTGGATTTGTTGCTGCAATTGGGTAACTCACTATTATTCCTGCCGATGGTCCCAGAAGCTTGGAAGCACCAAGCTGCCTAGAGCTACTTGGAAATAATAATAGAACAGGAGACTAGGGGAATACCGGATGAGACATGCGTGTGATACTGTGCATCTGCGATGCAGACTGCAGGACCTACGTGTCTATCCGCTCTTTCTCTGCCACAATGTACTGAACAATGGCAATAGCAACGTTTCACAATTTCTAGGAAATATTCGCCAAAAAAAATTACAGCTGGGAAAGGAAATGAAATCAGTCTAGCAGAATGTATTCCAGGGGTGTAGACCAAGACTAGCAAAAGCCAATGACAGTGAGTCTTGAGAAAAGGCTGTAGAGGGGAGGTGAGGGGGAGAAAGAGGCAGAAAGGGAAGGAGAGGATGGAGAGAAAGAAGGAGGAGAAAACCCAAGGAAGGTCTAACTCACAGAAGCCAAGGCAGATGGGGAGAGATTCTCTCTTTTCTTTTTTCTTTGATGCAGGATTTCTCTGGGTAGCCCTGGCTGCCCTGCAACTCACTTTGTAGACCACACTGACCTCACATTCAGAGACCCACCCACTTCTGCCTCTCAGTGCTGGGGTTAAAGCAGCAGTTCTCAACCTGTGGGTCAAGACCCCTTTGGAAGTAGCATGCCAGATATCCCGCATGTCAGATATTCATAACAGTAGAAAATCACAGTTATGAAACAGCAAAGAAATAATTCTGTGGTTGGAGGTCACCACAACATAAGGAACTGTATTAAAGGGTCACAGCATTAGGAAGGTTGAAGACCACTGGATTAAAGGCATGCACCACCGGTGCCTCAGTAAATTTTTCTTTGGCTTGTTTGTTTTGCTTTTTAAGACAAGGTCTCTCTATGTAGTCCTGGCTGTACTGGAACTCTCTCTGTAGACCAGGCTGACCTCTAACTCAAAGAGATCTGCCTGCCTCTGCCTCTCAAGTGCTGGGATTAAAGGCATGCACCACCATGACCTACTTGTCTTTAAAACAAAACCATTTATTTTTATTGGTGTTTTGCCAGGTATGTCTGTGTGAGGGCGTCAGATCCCCTGGAACTAGAGTTACAGACAGTTGAGGGCTACCATGTGGATGCTGGGAATTGAGCCGGGCCCTCTGGAAGAATAGCCGGTGTTCTTAGCCACTAAGCCATCTCTCAGGCCCCAGGAAAGCACTGGTGGTGGTGGTGGGGAGGGGGGGCCAGAGGGGCACGTGCTATTGTGCACATTTGATGACAGATTGTTTGTTGGTCCAGTTTAATGGATCTGCTGCCTATAAGAATGGACACATGGGGCTGGAGAGATGGCTCGGAGGTTAAGAGCACTGGCTGTTCTTCCAGAGGACTTGGGTTCAATTCCCATTACCCACGCGGCAATTCACAACTGTCTGTTACTCCAGTTCCAGGGGATCTGGCATGCTCACACAAATATACATGTAGGCAAAACACCAACGCACATAAAATAAAAATAAATAAATTTAAAGAAAGAGAATAGGACACGATTTGGGAGTAGAGATAGCCCTTTCCCTCTTGGTTCCTTTACAGAGAAGCTAGACAGGGAAGGGTGATGTTCTGACTGACAGCATCTCACAATGCTAGTTTTGTCTCCGGGTCTTCTCCCTTTAGCTCACTTCTTACACTTTAAAAAACAAATAGTGTGTGTGTGTGTGTGTGTTTGCGCGCGTGCACTCGCCAAGGTGTGCATGCGAAGGTCAGAGTACAGCTTGTGGGAATCATCAGTTTTCTCCCTCTACCGCGTGGGTTCTGCGGATCGGGAGATCAAACTTAGGCTATCAGACCTGATGTCAAGAGCCCTTACTCACTGAGCCCTCTCCCCAGCCCACAACTTGTTCTTGAATGTTTTCATTAGATGAATTTGTGCATGAAGAACCCAGGAAGTCAGAGGGCTGGGCCTATCCCTCAGCACCCCACTTCAGTAACTAGTAGCTACTGTATCTACCACTCAGCTTTTCCAGTGAAATTGCAAAAATGGGTATTTCACAAGTTCATGTCTACTGTGCATTGTTTTCTGTGTGAGACATGTGAGAAGAAATCCCTGGTCTGTCTGAACTGGAGCAGCCTTTCTGATCTCCAGGTGGGTATCTTTGTTCCCGTGGGGTCTGCTTAGGCTGTTCTCCAGGGACTACAGCCATGTCTGTGTGACTGCTTTCTTCTCTGAGCTGTGACTTGTACATCTTTGTATCGAAGACACCCAGTGCCGCGTCAGGGAATTCAGCTCAGTAAACTGAGAAACCAGTTCGCTGAGAGTTTAGCGCTCTCTGCTCTTTCTTGCTAACTGCAAAGGTAACATTGCAGGGGAAGGAGCAACTGTCATGTTCGTCTGAAACCTTTTCCCAAGAGTCACACTGGGGCCTCTGAGCACAGCGCAGAGCTGGGGGCGTTCTTAGCTGTTGCAGAGGACAAGATACAACCTGTTTCACTTGCCGGGGCTTCATGTAACAGATGCCTGATCACATCTGGGCACGGACAAGGCTTGCTTCATTTACCTGTCAATTGCAAATATCTCTTCTCATCATGAGGCTTTGGAAATATTTCTTGTTTTTCCAGAAACGCAAGCAAGTAGCCATGTAGGAATTAGCAATAAATCTTAACTGGTGGCAGGAAGGTCAAACATCTCCTGTGTTAGTGTTAACCGTCTATGGTGGACTGACATAGTTTATGGAGGGGGAGGATTTTAATTGTCATTGTAAGCTTTATTCTCTTGTGGGTGACTTGGGAGGATGATGACATTGTGTCCTCCTTGAAGGTCATCATAAGCCACCCAGGTACTCCTAACCTTGCCTTTCAGCTAAGAGTGACATCTTGTTTCTCAGACAGACTGCATTTTCTTCTTGGCAAGGGGACGCTGTCTGCCACCCCAGCCTAGAAGTAACTGGGTGTCTTTTGTTTCTTTGGCAAATGCTCCATCAGTCTTAGTTTTCTTTATTTGATGAAAACCTAGTGAAAGGGGAAAAATGACAATGATTATCACATCTGATGGGTAGGCATTTTTACAGCAATCTTACACTTGAAAATCATTGTAGAATACATTAGAAAGCTGTAACAGAAAAATACACAGAAAAGAGAAGAAAATTATTGCAAGAAAATGTAAAATGCTATAATTGCCTTAAGAGAAAATTCCAGAGTGTAATTTAATAAGTCAGTATCAAGTTGTTTTTTGTAACTTAAGAAAAAAAAATGTAATATATTTCAGCACTGAGAATAGCTCACAGGAACTTAACAAAGCATATGTAAACCTTTCCCACACTCATTTACATATTATCCCATACTGCCACTCTGATTCCAATGCCTACTTAATGCCTACTTAGTTCAATCTTAACACAGTTTCAATAAACTCAGAAAACAGATTACAATAACAGAGTAACGGTAATTTTTATTGTATAAGGCAGGTAATTAATGTGTGGTTTTTTTGTTTGTTTGTTTGTTTTTGGAGACAGGGTCTTGATATGTACCAGAGGTTGTCCTCAAACTTGAAATCCTCGTGTCTAGCCTCTTGAGTGCTGGGGTTATAGTCATGAACTACATCCTCAGTTTAATTCTTATATCTTGATGATGATTTGGAGCGAACATTTATCTAGGATAGCAATAAACTGGGCACTTTGTTTAAAGGGAGGGGAGGAGCTGGCAAGAAGGCTCAGGAGATAAGGGACTTGCTGCCATGCCTGATGACCTGCTCTCAATCCCTGGGATCCATACTAGGCCTAGCTTGAGCATATGAGACCTCAAAGCTCGCCTCCACAGTGACACACTTCCTCCAACAAGGCCACATCTACTCCAACAAGGCCACACCTCCTAATAGTGACACTCCCCATGGGCTAAGCATTCAAACACAAGAGTCTATGGGGGCCATTGTTATTGAAACCCCCGCATGGGTGTACCATTGCTAGCCCGTCTAGGTTTCCACAGTCCTCAGTTTGTTACCACCTAATCCCTTGAGCCCATCAGCTCCTGCATCTTGCACAGGGAAACATCCTGCCTCTTTCCTAGTCTTTCGTTTATTTCCCTTAGTGATTCCGTACCATCACTTCCCAGGACTTCTCAAGCTTTCTGCAACTGAAACAACCTGTCCTTATTCATCTTTCTTCCTTTTCCTGTTTCCCCATGTCTCCTGTTTCCCCAGTCCTCAGCCCAGTGAGGTTCCTTGCCCGTCATCCTCACTTCCCAGTGACTCCACAATTCACAGTTCTCATGACTACGAATCCACCCAGGCAGAAGTCACCGGTGGTGCAGCCTTGCTGGGTGATGGCTCTTCTGTCAGGAAGTACTCTGCAGCCCAGGCTTCCTTCTGTCTCCAAGTCCTCAGGGCAGTCTTCTTCCAGCCTTCCCTTCAGTCAGGGTAGACTGTGGGGTCTGGGTGTCTCCTCAGCTGCCCATAGTGTTCACCTCCTTCCCTCAGGCTTGATACCAACAAGGATAATAGGTACAATTTACTAAGAGCACGTTATTATTCAGACACTAGACCAAGCAGTCCTGCAGCCTTATTTCTCACTGCACCTGCAAAGGACAGGCAGTTTCAGACGTTGCTCCTGGGTTAAGGAACAGACCCAGCTAGTACAGTGTCAAGCTGGATTTGACCAGGAGGAAACTTGTGGCACTCACTCTGTGTCTCAGCGACTTTTCTTGTTGCTGCTACAGAATACCTGACAGAAGCCACACAGGAAGGATTGTTTCCTTTTTCTGACTGACAGTCCAGGACACAGTCCATCCTGACAGGGAAGGTGGGGGAAGAGCAGAGGTGCCTGGTCCCGGGGCGAAGTATTTGTCCTCCGATGACCTCATGCTCTTCAGTTCGGGACCTGAGCCCAAGAATGGTACTTGTTCACATGTAGGGTGGGTCCTCCCACCTCAATTAACCTAATCTAGATCTCCTTCCCATACACGCTCAGAGATTTGTTTCCATGGTGATTTTAAATCCCATCAAGTTGACAATCAAGATTAACTCCCTCTTCATCCCTGCCTTCAACCTGGGACTTCATTGGCCACACATCAATCACCGATCGAGCCTCTCCCCTAGTTCTCTCTTTGAAACGGCTCGCCTTTTAGACTTTTTCTCCGTGTGACCCTTGCTACACTCCCTGAGTTTGAGAACTCCTCACCTTTAAATCTAGACTTTTACTACAAATCCTTCCGGTTCCACCTCTTTGTCACAGCTGCCTTTAAATCGTCCCTCTGCCTCACAGCAGGGCAACATTCCGGCAATGACAGCTCGAGGCGATCACTTCCAACCTAAGAACCAGAGGCAAGTGTGGTGGTCGGTGGCGTCTCCACTGACTTCCTAGGCAAACCTCGCCCATCAGTCGTTTTTCTAGGTGGGGCTTTCATTGCCCAGTCCTGGCTGGAAGGACTGAGGAGACGATGACAAAGGGTATGTAAACATATCACTTAGGAGGAATATGTTTGGGATCTGTTGTTCGGCATGGCTAGTAACAATATACTGTGTATTTGAAAACAGCCGAGAGTCTATTTGTGTTCACTGCAAAATAATAAGTACACGTTGCACATTTATTAGCTCCACTGAAGCATTGCACCATCCCACAATGTATATGTATTTCAAAACAGCATGTCATGAATAATAAATGCTGCGATATTTGTCAGGAAAGACACACACACACACACACACACACACACACACACACACACACAACACCTCTGTTTCACCGAGGGCATGGTAATGTATGCCTTTAATCTCAGCACTTGAAAGATACATAGCAAGATGCTGTTTTAGCTAGTAGCTGGGCATGGTGGCTTACACTTGTAATTGCAGCCTGTGGGAGGCTGAGTCCTGATGATGGCCGTTGAGTTCCAGTCACCCTGAGTTATATAGAGAGACCTTGTCTGAAAAAAAAAAAAGAAAGAAAGAAAAAGAAAAAGATCATTCATTATAGTCCCCCAAATAAACACATGCTATTAATTATCCATTTATTCGTTTGTATGTTTATTATTTGCAGAACTGGAGATCAAACCTAGAGCCTTGCTCATGATAGTCAGTAACTCTACCCATGACTCTACCATTGAACTACACCAACAGTCCTAAAACACATTTGTTTTCTGTCATGTTATTTTTATTTATGTGAATCCCTGTGTGTGTGTGCTCACAAGTGGGAGGGTACCCATGGATGCCGGAGAGTGTTGGATCTGGAGAACTAGAGTCACAGGCAGTTGAGAGCCACTTGGTGTGGGTTCTGGGGACTGAACCCGGGTCCTCTGCAAGACCTGCAAGTGCTCTTGACTGCCGAGTTATCTCTCCAGCAGCCTTTCTTTTCTCTTTTCTTTTTTCTTTTTCAAGACAGGGTTTCTCTATATAACAGCCCTGGCTGTCCTGGAACTCACTTTGTAGATCAGGCTGGCCTTGAACTCACAGTTCTGTCTCTGAAGTGCTGGGATCAAAGGCATTTGCCACCACCGCCCAGCTTCACCTTTTCTTTTCTTAAAGAACAGTTAATACTGGGCTGGCAAGATGGCTCAGTGGGTAAAGGCATTGGCTGCCAAGCCTGAGGACCTGAGTGTGATCCCCAGATGTCATGAGGCAGAAGAAGAGAACTGACTCCTGAAAGTTGTCCTCTGACCTCCACAGTTTGTCAAGGCATGTGACCATTCTCCCCACCACAAAATAAATAAATACATAAAAATAAAAAAATTAAAAGAACAACAATAGCATTGTCATATATAGTACAAGAGTTCCTTAACATTTTCTCTACTAAGTCTTCGTTTGCAGTCTCCTGGTCATTTTAAAATCCAATGCATTCTACAGCTGAAATTTTGAATCAGTAGCTGAATAAGGTTCCCACATCACCTCGGCTGGTTTATGCTTGTGTTCTGTCTTCTATATCATCTCTCATCTCTCATTCCCTACTTGCATTCATTTTTCAGAAAAACAAACCAGTTCATTTGTCCTATCAAATGACTACACTTTGGGTTTGTCTAATCTTTTTGTTATAATTTATTTTTCTCTGTCTATTAATTATTACTATTATTTATTGTATTTTTGTGTATGATTATACACAAACTATTATATGACCGCTGAGCCGCACTCCCATCTTTTAGCCTGGGGAACAGGGTGTGAGGTCTGTGTCTTTACTAACCATATTCTTTTGTTAGATCATTTCCATTCTTTCCATGTTAATGGCATTCCTCCTCCAACCCCCAGCATCCCTTCATTTAACTATGGGGAAAATGAGGAGGAGAATAGGCCTATCTTTAGAATATCATAAGAATGAATTGAGGGGCCCTATATGGTAAACATTATGGTTCGTTGGGAGGGAACTCTATATAGTGATGTTTAGAAAAATTCTTCTTAACTGGTGGGAATAAGGTTTTGGGGACAGAGAGGAGAAAGCACAAATGCATTGGATATAGGGACCGATAGGCTCCTTCCTCTCTGCATATAAAGCAGGAGGTCTGGATCTAAATGGTAAAGAAGAGCACAAAGAAAGGGAGATCATTCAAGGCGAAGCGTCACATCATGTTAAGTTTATTCTGTCCATTGTCTTCATTACTACTTCAGTCAGTGTGCAGCAGGCCGGGCTCTAGCTGTGTGTGACTCCTGACGGTGTGATAACAGCAAGAGGCGGGGAGAACATTCTGCTGTGGAGACCTGTTCTCCAGAGGGCGATGACTGTCGGAAGAACATTCTGCTGTGGAGACCTGTTCTCCAGACGGCGATGACTGTCAGAAGAACATTCTGCTGTGGAGACCTGTTCTGCAGAAGGCGATGACTGTCGGAAGAACGTTCTGCTGTGGAGACCTGTTCTGCAGAAGGCGATGACTGTCAGAAGAACATTCTGCTGTGGAGACCTGTTCTGCAGAAGGCGATGACTGTCGGAAGAACGTTCTGCTGTGGAGACCTGTTCTCCAGAGGGCGATGACTGTCAGAAGAACATTCTGCTGTGGAGACCTGTTCTGCAGAAGGAGATGACTGTCGGAAGAACGTTCTGCTGTGGAGACCTGTTCTCCAGAGGGCGATGACTGTCGGAAGGTGATAGGAGACCTTTCAGCTCGTCTCTATGGATCCTAAAATCCACTCATGTGTTACCAGTCAAACAATTTTTTTATTTTGATTTGATTTTGTTGAGACAGAGTCTCACCATGTAGCTCACATTGGTCTTGGAGTTTCTCTGAAGCTCAGATTTGTCTCAAACACGAGAACCTCCTGCTTCAGCTTGCTAATGATAGTTCATTGCTTTCTTTATGAACCAAGATTCTGAGCATGTCTGGGGCGGGACTTCCTTTCTTATTTGTCTTGAGAACTGAATGTCAGCAACTTTTGCCCTAAGTGACCATGGAAACTCTTGCTTACAGAAAAGTTGGTTGTTTTTTCCTCCACTGAGATTTGACACCATAGCAAAATGTAAAAGTCTGGAAAATAATTTCAATGTGTAGAACATAAAGAAAAGTACTTCCAAGGTAAAGCTTGCCTTGTATTCTAGCAGGATTATTGCCAGCCCCAGCTACCCCTCCACTGGAAGTATTTAGTCAGTGTGGTATCATTCAGCACCTTTTAGCTGGAAACCCTGGGCACACAGTGTTTATAGAGGATCTGTCTGAATGAAACCTGGTGCTGGGCAGGAACCTTTCTCTTGGTCTAGTACATTGCCTATTGCACCTCTCAAGGGCGTGTCTTCTGGAATCTTAGACTCTGACTTGGTTTGGACTGAGAATCTTTGCAGCTACAGTAAAGGTAAGACTCTTGAGATGAGGTCATCCTGGGTTAAAGGTAGTCTTTTACAATGGTTTCCTTAGAGGAGACACAGAAGTGGCATCTGAGAGAAGGAGAGCAGCAGAACCCAGTCAGAGTTGGGTGACGTAACAACAGCCAGAGAACACCTGGTACCAACCACCAGAGGCTGGAAGAGGCGCGGGAAGCCGTCACCGTCCCAGAGGTTTGGGAGGGAGTGTGGGCCTGTTAACTCTTGTTTTCAGATTTCTGCATTCCAGTACCATGAGAGAAGACATTTTTGTTGTTTTAAGTCACCAAGTTCGTGGTAACTGGTTATGGCGGCCTCAGGAAGTGAATCTATTTGCCTATGTAAAGATCTCACCTTTGCCTGCAACCTAGTCACTGACAAGGAATTTGACTTTGAAAAATGATTTATTTCCCTGTTCAAGTCAGCTCCAAAGTGTGCTTTTCCAGGAGTATAAGGTTTCCATGGCTGAAGCTGTAGGAATGAGGTAGAGGAGTTATAGAGCCTTAACTATTCCATCAGTCAGATAATACCTCCCGGGTTACACTGTCCCGGTGTGATTACCATGGTCCAAGTTCTGTTCTCAGATTTATGAATCTAGAAACTTCTTCCTTATCCACATAGTTAGAGTTGAGTAAGGTCTTAGGAGATTACTAGCAATTCAAGTGACATCACCACGGAGAGATGGACAAACAAGAAAGACAATTACAATTCACCAACTAAGTTAGGAGACACAACTCTGTAGGATGGCGTGCTCACACATCATTAAAGCCCAGTGCTTTCTAGACTTAGAGTATTGGTCAATCGAATCACTAAATGGAATGTTTCTTGGAGTAAGAGTAACCATTGGCCTCCTTGGAACCTTTGGTGTCAGTCTGACTTGATTTGTAATCACCAGGAAGGGGGCTGGTGAGATGAGATGGCTCAGTGGTTAAGGCACTTACTGCCAAGCCTGATGACCTGAATTCAGTCCTTAGAATCAATTCCCACTAGTTACCCTTTGACCTCAACACACACACACACACACACACACACACACACACACACACACACACACACACACTAAAAACTGAAAGAAAAGAATCATTTAGAAGACTGGTGTGGGTGTGTCTGTGAAGGTGTCTCTAGAGAGGATAAAATAAGGAAGGAAGACCCATGCATGGGTTGAGAACTGGACAGAATAGAAGAGGAGAAAGTCAGTAAGCTAGGACAGTCGCTTTCCCTGTGTCCTACCACACAAGTGAATTATTTTGCCTGCCACACCTTCCCTACCATGATGAAGTGAGCCCAATAAAGTCAGGGACCAAAATAAGTCTTTGAGACAGCGTTTCTCTGTGTGTTGCCCTGGCTGTCCTGGAACTCACAGAGATCTGCCTGCCTCTGCCTCCCCAGTGCTGGGATTAAAGGCATGTGCCACCACTGCCCGGCAAAAATCAATCTTTTTTCCTTTGTTTTTGTCGGGCATTTGGTCACAATGAGAAGAAAGGTAATTAGTGCATACTTCTTGACAACAAGACAACATTGCCTGTTTCTGTTCTGTCACCAACTTCTTTCCAACAGAGTCAATGTGAGCAAGAGTGATGCTTGTTACCTCCGGGCCAAAAGTAAGCATGTACTTCCCATACCGTCTCTCTCTCCCCATCCATCAGCTCACTGTACAGTTTCCCAGGAACCTGAGGAAGGTGCTGCCACAGTCTGAAATTAATCCCTGAGTCCTTGAATGACTGAGTGGATACTCTTTTAGCATGCCATGGAATTATGGCGTGACAGGGACATGAGCATTTAGGGCTTTAAGCCAAAGAGGTTGTAAGGTTATCCACCATAGCGCTGAGCATCACTTAGTCACTTACCCTAAGTAGTATACTTGGTAGCATGATAGCCGAGTGAGGGATTTGGATACAGAAGAAAATGTTCATCAAGATGGCAGAAAGGTAAGTTGCTTCTTTCTCACAAATAGAGTCCAATTGTTCAGAAACTCCAGTGTGCTGTTCTCCGAGCTAGCGATGTTCTACTCAGATAGAGTGGGATAAATACCAACAATTCAGCCAGTGTTTATCCTTTGATCTCAGCACTCAGGAAGCAGATGGATCTCTGTGAGTTCGAGGCCAGTCTAGTCTACAAAGCGAGTTCCAGGACAGCCAGGGCTGTTACACAGAAAAGCCTTGTCTTGAAAAACAAAAAAACAAAACAACAACAACAAAAACCCACCGACAACTCTCCTTCTTTGGGACTCTGATTTCTCTAGTCATCTTTCGAGTGTCCCTTCGCTGAACTACCGTGTCTTTAATTGGGTTTGTTACAGTACTTTAGGCTGTAGCCTTGGTTACAGTTATCCCCAGCTCCCTCCCTCCCTCCCTCCCTCCCTCCCTCCCTCCCTTCTTCTTTCTTTCTTTCTTTCTTTCTTTCTTTCTTTCTTTCTTTCTTTCTTTCTTTCTTTCTTCCTTTCTTTTCTTTTTTGACAAGAAAGTCAGCCAAAATTGTAGGAGTGGAGGAAGCCCTGAGTGAGTGTGTATTATTGACAAGGACCCCAATGCCTCCAACTCACGGGAACTGGAAAAACCTTCCTCTGGTCCATGTGTGAATGTTGACAGTACAGAAGACATCACCCCAGCCGGAGACTGCTCCCTACAGAGACCTCCTGCTGAGACCAGCTAGCTCCTCCTCCTGCAGTGATAACTTGCTGAGGTTCCCAGTTGCTGCATTGTTGATGCTATTCCACCAGAGTGAGCACAGCCCACAGTCCCAGCTTTTCTGTACAAGAGTCCGTGCGTCCGTCCTTCCTTCATCCCCCTGTCACATCAAGCTGGTTTCCAGGACCAAGCCGTGTAGGATGAGGCACAAAATAAACCTGGGTCATTGTGGTTTTTTATTTTCTTTATACTGAGGCTATTTTTTAATTATAATTTTTTCTTGTAAATTTCATAAATGAGATGTGGTAATATCCACTCCATTTCCCTCCTCCAACTCCCTCATTTACTCCCAATATGTTCCTCTCTGAGCTTCATATCCCCCCCTTTTCATAACCCGATTAAGTCCAAATAGTGCTACCCATATATGCATGGGATGGGAAATCTACCAATGGCCATACCCTCCAAACAACAACAAAAAAGATTCTCCCCATCCTCAGCCATGCTTTCTTGCCTTAGGAAGCAGAGTTAGTTTCAGTTTCATTTCAACATTCATGTAGCTTTTCAGCTACATTTTCAAATGACTGATTTAAACATTTCTATATAATCGTGCATAGAACCTTCCCTCCTCTTTAATTATAAAATTGCTATAGTTTAGGTTTTAAGTGTCCCCCAAAGGTTCATGTGTTAAAGGCTTAGTAGCCAGCCTGTGGTACTATGTTGAGAGGTGTCAGAACCCCTTAGAGCAGAGGTTTCAACCTGTGGGTCGAGCTGCCTTTAGGGATTGGCTAAGACCATCCTTCATGTCAGATATTTACATTACGATTAATACGAGTAGCAAAATTACAGTTATGAAGTAGCAATGAAATAACTTTATGATTGGGGTCACTACAATATGAAAAAAATTATTAAAGGATCGCAGCATTAGGAAGGTTGAGAACCACTGGCTTAGAGATAAATACTGTCTCCTGTTTACTCTTCTAAAAAGCTTGAATATGTATATTACTTAAAAATACAATAAATGACATATCTTTATACTTACTGTATTACTTTACTGTATGGACTTTCCTAATATTGTGGAGACCCTTAGAAGATCAGCAATGAATAAACATTCATGCTTTTTGGGGGTGTTCTGGTAGCAGAAAAACTAGTAGATTGTTACATATACTACTTGAAAGACCAAGTATGTTATGCTGTTTAAGGGAAGAAAAGCCGGGTGGTGGTGGCACGCGCCTTTAATCCCAGCACTTGGGAGGCAGAGGCAGACGGATCTCTGTGAGGTCAAGGCCAGAATGAGATCCAAGACAGCCAGGGCTACACAGTGAAACCCTGTCTCAAAAAATCAAAGGAGGGGGTGGGGAATAGTTGAAGTTTTTGTGTGGGAATGTATGGAGTGAAAATTGTCAGATTGAAAATGCAGTCACTGGGCTCAAAGACTGATGCAAGAGAGCCAGGGACAGGGCATGACGTGATGGAAGGGCTTTCACCCACAAGATGCCTGACAACAATAACAATTGCCAAAGACCATGACCATGACCTTGCACAAAAGCCACTGCAGCCACACACTTCTACAATTACAACTGTCCAGTCCTGGGCTTACGCTGCTCTTGTTATTATGGATTTTTATATTTATTTTTTGTATTCAAGGCTAATTGATTAAAAAAGACTTTCATAACCTTCACTTTTGCCCTTTAAAAATTTTCTCCTTGCCTTAATCTCTTCGAACATTGCTGTCTTTCTCAAGCAAATTCACTACTTTGGAGAATCAATCTCTTTCTCTGTTACTTTGCCCATCCATCTATAGACAGCTGTCCAGGACCAGGCACCTGCTTCACGAACCAAATCTCCTGTGGTCACAGCACCTGAGCCAGATGTGGATGATCATTGTACCCATACTGTACAGATGTGAACACAGAAACTTAGAGTAGCTCAATATAATATGTCCAAGGTCACATACCAAGCAAGTGGCTTAACAGGGATTTGAACTTCAAAGTCTATGTACGTTTCCACTTTGCCTGCCCCTCAACAACAACAAAATTCAGACTGATTTATTTAAACAGGGGCAACCCTCTGAGGACCAGGTAAGAGTCATCATAGATTACTCTGAGTCTTCTATTTCTGTTGTTAACTGTTGGCTGTTGACAGGGAAGCTTCTGGACTGTTTTGTTGAAAACAGGTGGGCTGTGTGGCCTTGGGCAAGATCCTGAATACAGTTTTAAAGTGGGGAGGATGGTAGTGTGAGCCTGCATGGTGGTAAGGATTCAATGAATTAATTCTGGATGCACGTGAGAATGCCATGGACACAGCCAGTGAGGTTGTGTGTCCTCATTCTGGACCCACTCTGCAGGACTCTGTGGACTTGAGAAAGGGAAGGAAGGTCTGGGTAGTGGAGGCAACGAGATGGATGCCTGAGAGGGCCAAACTCTGAGAGGGGCTTTGATGTAACATGAGCCAGACATAATCAGGAATGCCAGGGAGTAGGCTGGTAAAGTCTACAGTCATCTGAGAACAGGGCTCAACCTTCTCCCTGAGGGCCCCAGCCCCTATTCTGAAGGATTGGTGGTGATGAGGAGCTAGAGGATGTCTATCACACAGGAGACCATCCTAGCGGTGTAGCAGGTCAGAGTGAGGGCAAGCTGAGCCGTCAGCCCCAAGTCACCCGGCTGTGATGTGTTCCGTCAGGCAGGGGCTTGTCTTGAAGTCATCCATGGTCTTGGTGAGAATGGTCTTTAATTTCTTCCTGCATAAAAACTCTTTCTGGGTCACCCCACAACAATGCTCTTGGGGGTGTCTGGGGGCTCTTGGATGATTTCTTTCTTGACTGGGTCTCACTGTGTAGCCCTGGATGGCCTGAAACTTGCTATGTAGATCAGGCTGGCTTCAGACTTGCATAGCTCTGCTTGCCTTTCTCTAGAATGCTGAGACTAAAGGTGTGTGCCACCGTGCCCAGCTTATGTATGGTGATCTTACACAGAGGGTGTCACAGGTCTACAGAGACAGGACATAGTTTTACCATCAAAGGGAGAAATGACCCCTTTCTTGCTTTGCCCCATTCTATGGCAGACCACTGATCCCATAGGATAGATACAGGGACACAGCCATCCAAATGTCAAAAGAATATGTCTGAGGTGCAAGGTACTGAGGCTCCAGTTGGCTCTGGGGAGTGTAAAGGTAATGGACACACTAACTGGAAAGCAGGGTAGCGACAACCCTCTTCCCTTGGGCACACTACCTCAGATTCCTCTTGTCCCGCAGGAGGAGCGGAGTCAACAGGAGGGTTCCATACTGAGTTTTCTCTCATTGTTCTCCTGGTCTGTCCTCCAGTCTGACTCTGGTGACAGGAAGCAGGAACCTGGTACCTTAGCCTGTTTAGGGCCCATGGTTACAGGCTGTTGGAAATGAGACGCTTTCTCAAGAGAGGGTTAGTGTCTCTGTCTCTCTTTGTCTCTGTGTCTCTACCTGCCTGCCTGCTTCTCTCTCTCTCTCTCTCTCTCTCTCTCTCTCTCTCTCTCTCTCTCTCTCTCTCTCACACACACACACACACACACACACACACACACACACACACACACTGATTTATAGTGAGAACACTTAAAAATCTGCTCAGTGCTTTTAAAGTATAGAATGCATTGTAATTAACTGCCACCACCCTATTGTACAGATCCGATCACTCTCAACACCTGCCTGGTGAGATTTCAACCAGAGGGTAGGTACCGGTGAAGCTGGGTGTCATTAGACATGTACCCAGGAGAATTGGAAGCTGTCATTTCTTTGGAGAGTGTTCTAGACATGAGACTGTGGTCTTTGGTCTCAGAGGCCCAGAAACCTAATTTGTCATCCCACAGCTTATGGGGAACAGAATGTTTCTCAGGGTGGAACTCAGAGAATGATGGATGGAGCACAGAGGCTGCCAATTTCTTATGATGGAAAGGGCCAACGGGGACTGGATCTTGGTCATTTTTAGCCGATAGCAGAGGCAGGCTGCATGGGAAACTGGGATCTGCAAGTAGCTGCATGGTGACTGCAGCCAAATGGTTCAGAGAGTAAGTAAAGGTGCTGCCACCAAGACCAAGGACCCCTCAGTCCCCACATGGTAGAAGGAGAACCCACTTCTACAAGTTGTCCTCGATCTCCACGTGTGAGCCTGGCACATACGTGAGCACTGGATTACAACAGTCAAGCAGTGTCAGCTTTTTGTCTATGTTTTTATGTAGGGCTGGGAATATGAGTTTTTTTATGTGGGGCTCAGGGCCTTGTGCAGTAAGCACTCTGCTGCCGGAGTCCTCTCCCTATCCTCCAAGTACGGATTCTCGGACGGGATGACACAGTCTAATGAGCGCAGACAAGACTCTAGTACGTGGAGAAGGCAGAATCAGGTGTGGGATTCCACTTGCATTTTGTCTTTTTGTTTTTAATTTTTATTTTTATTTTTATTTTTTTTTTTTGGTTTTTCGAGACAGGGTTTCTCTGTGTAGCTTTGCGCCTTTCCTGGATCTCGCGCTGTAGACCAGGCTGGCCTCGAACTCACAGAGATCCGCCTGGCTCTGCCTCCCGAGTGCTGGGATTAAAGGCGTGCGCCACCACCGCCCGGCTGTTTTTAATTTTTAAAATAGTTTTTTTTTTTTTGACAGAGTCTCATTATGTGAGACCTGAAATTGACTATTTCCTTTGTCCCGTGACCAGCATTTCAGTTTCATCTTACTGTACTCAGGACCATCATTTATTTTGTCCTCTATCGTTGCCTGTTAGTGAGCATCCCAGAGGAGATGTGCAAGATGAACTGAGCTGAAAAGTACTAGGCTGCTCTTCATTAGGTCAAGTGGCTTGTGTGTGAGCTCTGGAGGGTGTGCACCTGTGTTGTGAGACATGGTCTCCTTAGTCCGGCATCTTTAGAGAGATTGTTTTTTTATTGTGTTTATGTTTGTATGTGTGTGAGAGTACAGTTGTCTGAAAAAGGAGTTGGATTCCTTTGAAGCCTGAGTTAGGGGTGGCTGTGAGTCACCCCACATGGGTCCTGGGAACTGAACCATGGTCCTCTGCAAGAGCTCTTAACTGCTGAGCCATCTCTCTAGCCCTTCAGATGAAATCTCCTTATATGGTTTAGTTTGGCCTGGATGGGACCTTCCTGCCTATACTTCCTAAATACTGGTGTGAATCACCAGACCCTGCCTAAGGAAGTGGTTTTTAACCCTTGTCTAGAAAAGAGAGGCCATTTTATTCCTCGGTATGAAAGTTCTCTGGTCTCCTTGCCTCTGTGTTTATCAGACTTGGATCAGAAGACTCATCTTCCTATCACTTTTTCTTGAGTCAACTCCCAAGTCTTCATTTACTGACAGACTGAATTTTCTTTTTGGTGACAGAGTCTCACTATGAAGTCCTGCTGGCCTGAAACTTGCTATGTAGACCAGGTTGAACTTGAACTCAAAGAAATCCTACTGCCACTGCCTCCCGTGTTCTGGGACTAAAGATATGCACCAAGACACGTAGCCAGATAGATAGATAATTCATTAGCACAAGGAGAAGCTATTGCAGTTACTACTTAGATGATGGATCAGTTATGGGTGCGTGAGCCACAGAGGCAGGCTTTTCTAAGAGAGCAGCTTCAGCTCCACATTGGACAGAAAGTATATGTTGGGATGTTAATGATGATTCCTATGGAACTTCTGCAAATCCTCAAACTCCAAAACACCTCTTTTTGTTTTGTTTTGTTTTGTTTTTCTAGACAGGGTTTTTCGGTTGTTGTACAACACCACCACCCAGTTGGCTTTTGTCGTTGCTCTTGTTTTTTGTCTTTATATTTTTGTTTTTTTAAATTGTGTGTATGTCTCTGTGGGGGTATGTGTCGTGGGCTATTTGTACACTATGTGAAGACATATTGCTATGATTGGCTTAATGGAGAGCTAAATGGCCAATAGCTAGGCAGGAAGGGTAGGCGGGATAGTCAGGGAGAAAAAGGAAGAGGAGGAGCAAGATGGAAGAGAGGCAATGCCATTTGATAGAAAGTAGATTATACACGGGTTAACTTAAGTTATAAGAGCTAGCTAGGAGCAAGCCTAAGCTTAGGCTGAGCTTTCATACTTGGGAGCTGGCTAGCAGGACAGAAAAAGACTCGTTACAGGTATGTGCCCATGATTGCAGTACCCATGGAGGTAGAGGCATGGGTCCCCTGGAGCTGGAGTTACAGGCAATTGTAAACTGCCTGAAATGGGTACTGTGAATCTCACTTGAATCCTTGGCAAGCACATGCTTGTAACTGTTAAGCTACCTCTCTAACCTTGAGAATTGTTTCCATATTGAATCGTATACAGAATTTGCAGAATCAGTTCTTTCACAGTAGGTTTCAGAGTGGGTGTGTGTATCTGTCAGATCAAACCAGTCCACATTCTTAAAGCTTATGAACCCGTATCCCGGATGCACACTCCTTTCTGTGCGTGTGAGGAAGGAAGTTAGACACTGCCATTATTCTGGAACGTTCCCTCCGATGGTGTCATGTTTCCTCTAATTAATCTCTCATCCTGACCCCACTGCTGGGTGTCCTGCCTAATCCCAAACCTCTAGTTATTCTGAACAAAGAATG
Organism: Peromyscus californicus insignis; assembly: GCF_007827085.1. Classification (NCBI taxonomy): domain Eukaryota; kingdom Metazoa; phylum Chordata; class Mammalia; order Rodentia; family Cricetidae; genus Peromyscus; species Peromyscus californicus. The sequence goes on along the minus strand of NW_026294606.1, from coordinate 70,911,836 downwards.
CTAGTTGAAAAAACATGAGGTCTGCGTTTTTTTAAAGTGACACAAAAATTTTTGTTTCTGGTTTTTAATAGGATATGAGGAGTTTATTTATTTTTTGAATCAGTTTCATTCATCACTATTACAATGACCTCATGGTCATGAATTTCATTTGAATTTTTTAATGTCAAAAGAAAATTAATGTTTTTTTTAATGTTAAAGAAATGTTTCCATAGTTATATCCTGATTTTTTTTTTCATAGATAGCCTTTTTGGGGGAAGTTAATTTTGGTAACTCTGCTTTTGATTGTACCTTGGGGACAAGATGTCTTCATGTTTTAGTTTTGTTTAAGCTAATAATAGTATATTTATCTTTACAGATGTTTGAAGATCAATATTTGTAGAACTTCATTTCCATGTTATTTCTTCTTTCCTTTTGCTTCCATTATCCCTGGGACCCTCCTTTAGCCCAAACCTTTTTCTTTGTGTGTGTGTGTGCATGCTGGTGATGGAACTCAGGACCTTGTGCATGTCAAGCACATACTCTCACTGAGCTATGCCCCCAGCTCCAACCTAAATCTTTGGAGGCTTATTTTTCTTGTTTTTAATTCCTTAAAACAAAAGGCTCTTCACTAACCATCTGGGGAACATAAGTCAAAGTTGCCGTGATATAAACTATGTTCATAGCCCTTAGGGTAGCTGTGATAAAAAACAAACAGGAAACAGCAGCGTGGAAGAGGCTGTGAAGGACCTGGGACCCTTGTGCATTGGCAGTAGGAATGCAAAATGGTGCAGCCACTGAGGCAAACAGAGGTGACTCTTCAAAAACAAAACACCCAAAAGAAAACAAACTGACTATAAAACAACCAGATCACCCTGTAATTCTACATCAAGTATAGACCCCAAAGAATTGAAAGCAGAAACATATTTGCATATCTACGTAGGCAGCATTATTCATGACAACCCAAAGGCAGAAGCAACTACATCTATCAACAGATAAGCAAAATGTGGTATATACATATAATATAATGTTACTCAGTGTTTTTTAAAAAAAGGGAGCAATTCACGTGCTACAACATGAACACGGAGGAACCTAGAAGACATTGTGTTATATGGAGTTAGCCAGTCACGAAAGACAAATACTGCATGATTCCACTTATAGGAGACACACTTAAAACAGATACTTGCTGGGTGGGTGGGACACGTACAATCTCTGAGGAGGCTGAGACAGGAGGATTTGTGAGTTTGAGGATAGCCTAGTCTTCATAGCAAGACAATGTATCAAAACAAAGATCAAATATATGGAAAGCAGAATGGTGGTTGCCTGGGAGGTGGGGAGGCAGGTAGGAGTATTAGTGCTTAATGGACACAGGAGGGTCAGTTGGGTTTCGTTAGATGGCTGCGCTGTCAAAATGCCCTCCAAATAGTTGTTTCTACTCATAGGTTTAGTCCTGCTCTCAGCTTTTATCAGAGAAGCTTCTTTTTGCAGTGGGTAGTGGTCAAAGTGCTGAGAATAAATGACTGTTGAAAGGTTAGCCCGCAACAGGATTTCTATATCTCCTCTCCAAGGCTCAGAGAACATGGTGGAAGGAGTGGGTGGAAAGATTGAAAGAGTCAGAGTGTTCTAGTTTGCTTTCTGTTGGTGTGATAAATACCATCACCAAAAATGGCTTGGGTAGGAAGGGGTTTGTTGTATGATATTTTGTTTGTGTTCTGACAAATAAAGCTTGCTTGGAATTAGAGGGCAGAGCTAGCCACAGGTTAACCATAGAGGTTTGGAGGACTGTATAGAGAGGAAACAGGAAATGATAAATCGAGGTGGAGAGAGGATCTAGGCCCTTTTGGTTGGAGGGTCCGGAGAGGCAGAAAGTCACTGGTCTGTGCTCCTCTGCTTCTCTGATCTTTCGGGTTTGACCCGGATATCTGACTCCTGGTTTTTATTGATAAGATTAATTAAATTTACGCATCATCTGGAGTCTAACTTTTGGGAAACAAATTCACAAAAAAGCCACTTGCCCATGGCTTTGTAGCTACCAGCACACACGGGAACTGCACTTGGGGGCTACCACTGGAGCCCTGCTGACGAAGTTTTCCTTTTTCTCCCCCCAAGCCTGAGTGAGTCTGGAATTTTTCTGTTGCAGGCTCTCTACAGCAAACGCCACAGGCACTTGGACTGCGAATGCTGCCAGAGTTAGCCGCTCCCCACTGGCCAGCTCTGCCTTCAGGCAGCTTGGTGCTTTCACTTCCTACCAGTCACACATGTTGCTTTCTTATGTTCCTCTAATCAGAGGGCTGGCTCTTTGGCTCCTTTTCCCCTGTGGGTTGTGGGCTTCTGCTGGACACAGGCTTCTGCTGGACCCCGTCTTCAGGTGGCTGCCACACTAGGTAGCTGTCTTGACACTGCTCGGCTTCTACTGTTGTTGCAACTGGCACACACTCTCAGCTCACAGCTACATGCAAGCAGCTGCAGCTGTCCTCAGCCAGATTGTGCACTGCCTGTGTTCTCTGCTTAGATGTGCTGTGCGGTGGCAGCCAGCCCCACACTTCACTGTCATCATCAGCAGATTTGGTGAGACTATTGGGAAATCTTAAAGGGGGGAATTAGTTTAAAAAATAAAAAAGAGGGGACTGGAGAGATGGCTCAGCGGTTAAGAGCACTGACTGTTCTTCCAGAGGCCCTGGGTTCAATCCCCAGCACCCACATGGCAGCTCACAACTGTCTGTAATGCCAAGATCTGACACCTTCACACAGACATACATGCAGGCAAAACACCAATGCACATAAAATAAAAAATAAAATAAAAAATTTAAAAACTGTTAAAAAAAATAAAATAAAATAAAAAAGAGAGTTTTTCCCATGTTAAAAAAATAGGAAACATGATTATAATGGAGGGAGTCAGAAAAACACACTAAAACAGATAATAGAGATATTCAAAGACAGAGGAATTTAAAGGAAAACCAACTTCATCATTACATTATAAAATTAGAGAGGAACAGCCCAAGGTTATCAAACAACCAACCTTAATTTACTCAGTCCCCATACAAGAACAACCACCAAATGACAGGTATCCCCAAAGGCTATGGAGCTCAGTGGATTCTTGTGGAAATGGTAGATTTGAGGAGATTTAAGGAAGCAATAGTCTCATATGGTATGTATTCACCTTTTGTGAAGCAGATGTTAAATTCATGGTCAACTAGTAACAGAATTTTCCCATAAGACTGGGAAGACTTAGTTACAACAGTATTAGAACCTGGTCCTCAATTATAGTGGAGGATCTGGTAGAAAGATGAGGCTAGGACCATTGAATAATGAAGTAGGGCTAGAGGTATTAAAATTTCCCAAGACCAACTTCTTGGAGAGGGCAATTATGCTGACGTACAAAGACAGTCTATATATGATGACCACACCTTGGCTCTATGCCATATAGCAGTTTTGAATGCTTGGGACAGAGTTGAAGAAGACGGAAAGATAACTGAGTCATTTACTAAAGTTATACAGGCCCCAAAAGAAACCTTCATTGATTTTTTTTCACAAAGATTGACTTCAACTGTAAATAGAATGATATCAGATCCAGAAGTTAGACAAATATTAATTGAATATTTGACTTTTGAAAATGCTAACTCAAAATGCAGAATGGTGATTAGGCCTTTTAAGGCAAGATCAGCACCCATAGATGAATGGGTTAGAAAAATTAATTTATAAGACTAATAACTGCTTTTCATTTGCTCAGATATAACCTGCCAAAAAGGAAACTACCCAAAGCTAGGGTTGGGGCAGGGTTTTGTTTTTGTCTTTCCAGGGGAATGAAGCCATCCAGCTAAGGAATCTGAAGACCACTGTACAAATGAGACATGTGAAGAAAAAGGACAAATCATCCAGAGAAAATGTCCCAAGAAAAAGAGTAAATTGGCCTGTTGGTATATCACATTTCCAACAGGATAAAATTTCATAGATCTTCCCAAATGTTTGTTTCTGCTATTCTTTACTGAAACATAATATAAATGGTCTTTTTATAGCTCCTGTTCAATTAAAAATTAAAGCTGTCTTTGGAGTTAGAACATGCCTCTCTCCTCTAAACCCCAAGCATGCTTGTTAAAAGGAAAATCCAAAATCTCTCATGTCAGAAGAGCCACCTGATATGGGACAGAAGAAAAATCAAAATTAAGGGACTATTCTATTGCTACTAATCTCATGATCTTTTGGTTTTATTTTGATTCTTTAAAACTTTTTTTAAGGTATGAATATCATATCAAAATTTATAAGATAAATATATATATTTCAAACTTTTTGTCATGGTATTAATGGTCATGTAGAATACTAATTTTAGTTCCAGAAACTGGTAGGCATTGTGTTTCTGGAAATACAGAGAATGATCAACAACAACAGCAAAATCAAACTTTCATTTTGCCACATTGGTTCAGTGATTTTCTCACTTTTATATCTCAATAGTTCTCTGTCTGACCAGGAGATGAATGTATATAGGTTCTATTTTGAATCTGTCTTTTTTTTTTTTTTCAATTTGCAGAAATTGTCTTTGTTTGTTTTTCAAGACAGGGTTTCCCTTTGTAATAGCTCTGGCTGTCCTGGAACTAACTCTGTAGACCAGGCTGGCCTTGAATTCACAGAGATCCACCTGCCTCTTCCTCCTGAGTGCTGGGATTAAAGGCATGTGCTATCACTGCCCCTGAGGGGGAAGGGAATTGTTCTCTATATGGTAGGGTACAGTGGCACACATTTTTAATCCTAGCTCTTCAGAGGCAGAGGCAGACAGATTTTTGCGAGTTCAAAGCCAGCCTGCTCTACACAGAGAAGTCTCAAAGGAGAAACAAAACAAAACAAACAAACAAACGGAAAACAAAAAACTTAAAGTTATTTAGATTATGCAAGATTTGCCTTTGGAAAATTTCTATTCAGAGTTGCCTTTAGGCCTCCCTCCCTTAGCATGTCCACCTCTCTTGTTTTTAAAGACATAGTTTCTGTGGTGGTTTGAGTAAAACTGCCCCATAGGCTCATAGACTTGAATGCTTGGTCATTAAGGAATGGCAATAGTTCACAGGGATTAGGAGGTGTGGCCTTGTTGGAGGAAGTGTGTCACTAGGGGTAGGCTTTGGGGCTTCAAGGGCCCAAACCAGGTCTAGTGTCTCCCTCTCTTCCTGATGTCTACAGATTAAGATGTGGAACTCTCAAGCCCTTCTCAAGCACCATGTCTGCCTGTGGGCCATCATGTTTCCCACCATGATGATAATGGACTAAACTGTAAGCCAATGCCAATTAAATGCTTTCATTTATAAGAGTTGCCATGGTCATGGTGTCTCTTCACAGCAATAGAACATTGACTAAGTTTCTTGAAAGTTTAGGGACTACTTGTAGAAGTATGTCACTTGTCCCCAGCTCTATGCTTTAAAACATTACATTCATTTGTTTATTTATTGTATATAGGTGCACATGCTACAGCATGCATGTGGAGGTCAGAGGACTGTAGGTCTGTTCTCTCCTTCTACTACATGATTCTTGGGAATTGAACTCAGGTCATCATGCTTGGCAGCAAACACTTTTACCCACTGAGGCACCCCATGGCCTACCATGCTTTTAAATAGTGAATTCCTGGGGTTGTTGAGCATCCCAAATAAACAAACAACAATACGTGCCAGGTAATTGGGCGGCATTCCTACTGGGCTACACCTGGCCTGCCTCCAGAGAGTAACTAATCCATCCTTTGTTTCTTGGTTACCTTTTGTTTCTCTCATTGCCCACTATGTGTATCTTGTCTGAGTCTCCCAAGGATGCAAAGGTCTATGCAAAAAAATTGGTTCAGGAAAGCTGGCATTTTATCTTTGGAAGCTTCTTTCAGGTTGTTTTGAACATATGAAAATCAACTGGCTAAAGTGTAAATATTGAGAAAAATAAAATTGCCCTGGGCAAAGGGAAAGTGTTTCAGTCCCTAGAGATTGGATGGATCCCCCTGCAGCCAGAAAGGCTGGATTCATCCTTAATGCGCCTCTGAGTCTTCTTTTGATGGATTCGTGTGAACCCACACACCCACGCAACAAGGTAATGATGAGATGCAATGAAGGTTGAGGATTCCCAGAGATGAACATTTACTAACTTTTAGGCCATTATTGTTATTAATACTAAGCTGATAGAAATGAAAACATTAAAAACAGAAATCATTAGCTAAAAGGGCAACGGATTGTATAGCAGTGATAATAGATGAGGTAACAGCAGAGTCATATCCCTCTGGTGGGCCTGGAACTCACTGTGTAGCACAGCTGGTTTAAACTCAAGGCAATTCCTCTGCCTCTGCCTCCTCAGTACTGGGATTCCAAGCATGAACCAATACTGGTAATACATGGAGTCCTTGACATTCTCTAAATATATCCTTTTAAACTGTGATTCCTGTGATCAGTTGCTCACATTAGAGATAGAACAGTTGAGGGTGTTGGGGGAAGACAGACAGATGAAGAACATGGTAGGAATCAGGCAGGCAGAGTGTGGTGTACAGACTTGGAAGTAGCAGGGGACAGTTTTAGACATGGACACCTGGGTTAGTGGAAAGTCAGCAAGAAGCAATAGATGAAGTTTCAGTCAATGAGGAAGAATATGGAGAGGACAGTTAGCTTCCAGCCCACAGGCAGTCTACCAACGTGATCAGAAGCTGTGAGGCAGGTATAGACCTCAGGGAGTGAACAAGAGAAGTAATGTCTTCACCCTGAAGGGCTTAAGGGCCATGGTGGGTGTCAAAGACCCATGACTACAGCCTTCATACTCAGGTCCCCGTCACAAAGACTTGATCACATGACATTGGTCCAGAATTCAGGGTGAAGAAAGATGCTGGGAAGGCCCAGAACCAGCCAAGCAGTGAAACTCAGAAAGCTTGTCCTTCTCCTGGAGTCAGGCTTGGGATCAGGGCCTTGTCTTCTGGTTCCTGATGGAGCCTAATGCTTTGGGAATTCACAGTCCCAACAAAGATGGCTCCACCAGCGTCTGGTACTTACACTGTCTTCTGTTCTTGTGCAGTCATTGACAAGTTTTTCTCCATGATGTTTCACTTTTAGGATTAAGTAATGTGGTGTACACACATTCTCTACCCCTCTCCATGACAGAAATGAATTTGAATATGTCGTCTTGAGGAAACATAATTCACTTGCCCTTGCTTTTCATCTCTTAACTTACAACTGAGGAAAAGTCAAATTCATATCAGGGAGTTAGCAGAAATGCTGCCTTCAGGATGGCCCTTCCTGTGTGACTCAGGAACACTGGCTTGAACTCATTTTGTGGTTTAGAAGGGGCTTAATATGCTGACTGTCAATTGGTATACTCACGTAGTCAAGGACTACTATGAGCCAAATTCCCTCTTAATGGGGAACAAGGGTTGTAGCCAAAGAGGATAGGAACATAAGTCTATCCGCCAGTGAGCAGTTTCTCCCACACTGGGTTGCATGTCAGTGGCAAACAACGTGTGGCTTTTTCAAAAACAGATTCTAGACACTCTCTCTGATTCTCATAAAGCCAAGATACAGCAGAGGCTTTTTATTTATTTTATTTTATTATCTTTTAAAGCCCCTGGTTGGTTCTATAGCACATACTGCCAGGATTTGAAGCTAGAACGGCCCCCAGTCTTTTGCTTTCCCCTCTGTCCTTCACTTCACATAAGACTTTTTTGATAGTAAATGATGATGGAGTTCCATACCACTCAAGAGCCGCCATCTTGCTTCAGACATCTTGCTGGTTCTGTGGTCAGTGTATTTGAGCGTGGGTGTGTGACTTCCTGGGGCGTCAGTCCTTGGCGGATGTGTGGAACTCTCATGAGTGATGGTGCTCATCCTGGCTCATCAACTCAAGAATGATGGATGATGGGAGCGCACGCAACTTTCTGGTCTGCCTCTGGGGCCAAGGGCCCATTTCCTAGCAAAGCGACTGGTACAAGATCATGAGGGAGAGGTCCAGCCTCCCCTGAGGGTCAGACCAGCATTAACCCATTAAGACCCATGAGCATTTTAGCATGGACTAATTGGTAAGATGAGCTGGTTATTTGCATGTGGTGACATATTGTGTACCCTGATAAAATTTGACTGAAGATCAGAGAACAGAACAAGCCACTAGATTAAACATAGAGGCCATACAGTGGTGGCACACACACCTTTAATCCTAGTACTTGGGAGGCAGAGATCCATCTGGATCTATGTGAGTTCAAAGCCACCCTGGACTATGTGAGATTGACTCAGTCTAGGAGAGAAACAGAGCCAGGCAATGGTGGCACACACCTTTAATCCCAATGCTTGGGAAGCACACATTCCTTTAATCCCAGAACTAAGAAGGCTGGGCGGAGAAAGGTATATAAGGCATGAGGAGACAGGAACTAAAGCTTTCTTGGCTAGAGCTTTTCATGTGAGGACTCAGAGGATTTCAGTCACAGGATTCGTGGAGCTGGTGAGGTGAGATGTGGCAGTGGCTTGTTTCTTTGTCTCTCTGATCTTTCAGCATTTACCCATTTACCCTAATATTAAGTATCTTTTTTTTTTAATTAATAAAACCATTTAAGATTCAAGCAACATTTACAGTATTCAGATCTTGCTGCCATCGCCTTTCCAGTTCAGGAGATTACAGCTGTGCACTACCATACCCAGCTGTAACCTACTTTTTAGTGTTTGGTGGGTTAGATACCCAAAGACCTTAAGGAATCAAAAATAAAAAAAACATACAGGTTTAACATCCATAATCAGAAAAATCTAAAGTCCAAAGTACTCCAAAAATCTGAAACTTTTTGAGTGCTGACATGAACACAAGAAGAAAATTCTATACTGTGTGATTATTTTGTACACAAAACTATATGTGTATCTGTATATACTTATATTGCCTTGAGGCACTGTGAAGCATATGAAGTATAAAATAATTTTGTATTTAGACTTAGGCTTCATCCCCAAGATATCTCATTATGTCTATGCAAATATTCCAAAATCTGAAGAAAAAAAAACAATCCAAAGCGGAAGTGCTTCTGGTCCCTAGCATTCTGGATGAGGTGGGATTCAGTGCTGGGTTTAACCGACAGCGATGCTATGCCAAAGATCTGGGCCTGGAATTTGCGAAGTGTTGGCTCCAACCTCGAGAATCTGTCTTTGGCTTTTGTTGGGCAGGAATCTGAAACAGGCTAATGCTGAAGGTGTAAAGCGCGCGCACAAAGGACTCAAAAGGAGGCAGGAAAGCAGAGAGAGGAGGGAAGAGAAGGCCCAATTAGTGATTTAGAAGGAAGCTAATTTTCATATGAGAAAGAGAGCATTCTTACTTTAGAAACTGACAGTTACCAAGGACCTCAGCTGAGTTATTTGCAGCTTCATCCAGCCTCTCTCGTGGAAAATTAATCAATTTCATCTCCTTTTTCTCATTCCTTACATGCCTTTCCTTTCACTTCTTGCCTGGCTCAATTCAGGAAATCCTGGAGTCGGAAAGCCTATTATGCTGCTGGCCTACTGTGAGGACAGAGGGAGCACTGGCTGCTGGGGAAGCAGCGTCAAGCTACAGCTGGTGAGGTGTGGAGGCCCTTCTCTTTCTGCCTGAAGAGGGGACCAAACCCGACCTGCTTCGGGGAAATGGCCTCCTTGGTTATGAAGAACTCTGGAGAGCCCCGATCTCCCTTGACAACGTCTCCGAGGTCTGCTATCCTCATCGGCAGAGATCATTTTCTTGCTTAAGTCACTCGTGTGGAAGCCGAACCTCGGTGCTTTGTGTTCTCTCCTCACAGGAGACACTGAACAGCTGGTGTCGAGTTCCCTGAGGAATAGTCTTTAAACCTTGCAGGCCGTTGTTAAATGGCCTCCAGCCTTTCTCTTCCTCAGACTAAGCATCACAGCTTCGTTCCCCCTATTCCTCGTGGGTCCTATTTTCCAGCCCTTTCACGTCTTTGTTCTTTGAATGCTCTCAGATTTTTGTAAGATATTCCCCTTTGGAAGGTATTTGAAGGAAAACAGCAGACATGTCTTCAGCTATACTTAGCACTGGCAGCATATTCTTGCCCTACCACAAAACTTGCTCCCATTAGTTGATTGGCTTCTGGGGCTTTGACTCGTCCGAGGCAGATCATACCCATTGGGGAGTTCAGTGGTGCCACCTTAGGCCAGGATGGCCCTGCTGTTCGGCAATGTTAGCATTCAGACTAGCCCCTTGGGGACCCGTCCAGCATCCTGACCACGTCATTTTACATAAAGTCCCCTTTAAGAAAAAATCCTCCCCCTTCTCTCTCTCTTGCTATGAGGCAGTGCTCACTTCCTTTCTTCCCTTTTCTCTTTCTCTTCTTCTTTCCTCTCTTCCCTTCTATCTTCCCCCCAATAAAACTTACCACATGGATGCCACCGTGTCTACATAGTGTGTGGAACTTTCTCTAGCGCCATGCCGCTGCTCACCAGGTCTGCATGGCAAAACCTGCAAGAACAGGAGGCTGGTGGCTTGCAGAGCTAAAAATAACGTCAACATTTGTAAGGCTCTTAAGGAACAGGAAACATCCTCTTGTTTTCTATTGCTCTATCTAGACTTTCCTTGGATCTAACAGGGTATCTTGACCCTGATTGTTTATGATGAAAAATGCAACTTTTAGCGGAGGAGAAATGGATTTCAGACAATTCTGTCAGATATGTTTTGATCAACAACAGCATGTGAGACTTTCTCTTATTGGGTAGATGGGCAAAGGGTGTGAGGGCTAATGTGATAAAGCAGTGGAGTCAGGGGTACTTGCGGATGGTGTTTTAGGATGGGGGATAGGTAACTAGCAATGGACAAGTGGTAGTTAGGGGAATAGATATATTAACCAAATGTAATGAAGGCACTAGTCACAAGCTAGGGTTGTAGAGGAAGACCTGGAATCAGGCAGAACGGCATGTGGATGAATTGCTGCAAGAAGTGTGTGTGGTGGGGGATTAGGGCGGGTCCTGAGATCCTGGACCGTGACTGGGAGGCTGGGCACAGAACTATGATAGCAGGCTGCTTAGAACCTGACGGCCTGAAGGCGATAGCGTGGGAGACTAGAGAACTCAAGCACAGGAGTTTGCCTTTTCAGAGGTCAGAGTTCAGACAGAATTAAAGTTAGAGGCTGTCCAAGTGGACTGAGGAAATCAACTGTGGTTGATTCATTTAGGTGACACTAGCTGGAAAATTAGCCGTGTGCTGGTTCAGCCTTTAAAACTAGTTATGTGGGAAGCAGAGGTGGGAAAATCACGTGAGTTCAAGGCTAGCCTGGGTTATCCTGCCGTAAGAAAAAGAAAAAAACAACCAAACACAAATAGTTAAATGATACTTATCACTCTTGAAGCTGTCACCCCAGGTTCTTTATTAAAATAATATAAAGATTCCTACAGTATCTCCTTTGATTCTAATTTCTAAGTCTACAACACAGACAGCCCTTCATTTTATTTTTACCGGTGGGGGATTTTCCTCTTCTGCAGGAACATTTTTTTCCTGTTTTGCAGGAACAGCTGGTAAAGCCAGGAGTCAAGAGTGGAAGAGTGGGTGAGGCATGGGCTGGGGCTGGTTAGAGAAATCAGAACTGAAGTGTAGAAAGAAAGGCCTTTGTTGTACAAGTGTGAGGACTGGAATTCAGATCCCTAGTCACTCTTCTGTTGCTGTGAAGAGACACCATGACCAAGGCAACTCATAAAAGAAAGCATGTAATTGGAGGTTTGTTTACAGTTTCAGAGGGTTAGTTTATTATTATCATGGCGGGCAGTATGGCAGCTCCCATGGTGCTGGAGCAATAATAGCTGAGAGTTACAGCCTAATATGCAAGAGAGAGAAAAAGTAAAGTAGAAAAAAGAATCCAGATGTGGATAGATTTTACCGGGAACTACTGCAACAGGGGACGAGGCATCTCTAGAACTGGGTGGGAATAGGAACACATTGAGGGTCCGTGGAACTTGCGCCCAGGAACAGAGTGGGGACCAGTGGATGGGAAATAACTAAGAAACACATCAAGGGGAAGGGGGAATTCTGGCTCCACCAGTTCGGTAGGATTCTCTCTAAGACATCAGAGCAGTCATCCATCACCTGCAGGGTAGAGGATGAAGAGTTTGATCAGATATCGAAGGCAGGGATTCTTGCTAAACTGGCTTAGTAGGATTTTGGGCTTAAATTGGGCAACACAAAGATGGTCTAGCCTGACTAAATTTTGGTCAAGGAGAAAGTTTTTGTCAGATCATCAGTCTTTAAAAAGTATAGAGCACAGGCACAGCTTGGGTGGGAGCTTTGAGTCAAAATTCTATGCTTTTTTTTTTTTTTTAAACAAAATGTCAAGGCTCTATTAAAGGCTGTGCAGTTCCTGCAGAAGTTCTGTGGGCTGTTTAGCCTTGGGGGAGCGAATTCTGCAATGAACAATGCTTGTCACTGACGTCAAATCTTTGCTTGTAATTTTGAGAAAGTGGCTCTGTGCATCCTCCCAGGCTTTGGAGAGCTCTGCTGCCTAGGTTAAAGCTTTGTTTCAGGTCCTGTTGGGAACAGTGGGATTCACTGATACTCGTTCCTCAGGAATGTAGTACTTATTCAGCTCGCTATTGGAATGAAGGACAGGGGCTGGGGAGATGGCTCAGCGGGTGAGGGTCCCCAGGACCCACATGGTGGACAATGAGACCCTATTTCTGACCTACACATGCAGGCCAAAGTTCCCAATAAATAAGTAAATAAATAAGTGTAATACTTTTTTTAAAACTTCGTCACCTTTCTGTCATTCAAAGTGTCTGGTGCAATCTATGTGTTTTAGTCTTCTCTAATGAGTCCTTTTCTTTATCTAAATTTTAACACTCACGCCTCCTTTCCCATGGGCAGTCACTCATTTTATTGAGCCTGTGGGTAAATGGCATATTGCTTGACCATTGAGGGCATGCTCTTCCTTTAAGTTGTTTGTTTTTGCTTAAAACGATTATTCTGAAACAAATTCAACTTTATTTTCAGATTTATTATTTGTAGGTTGCGTTCATTATGAGTATAGTTTTTGGTTTGTTTGGTTTCCACCAAATGGTTGGCATGTGTGTGCACTGTGTTCAGAAACTGGAAATTGGTGGTGGGTGACTTTCTCAGTTGCTCTCCAACTAATCTTTTTGCTACAGAGCCTCTTACTGAATCCAGCGCTCCCCGATTGACTGGACTGCTGGCCAGTCAGCTTGCTGGCCTACCTGTTTCTCTTCCCTGCACTAGGGAATGGATTCATAACTTTTTTTTTCCTTTTTTTCTTTAACCCTAAGACCAATAGGATGAGATAGTCTTATGGAGGTCAAGTTCCTACTGAGGAAAAGAGAGTTCCCTCTGCACTAGGCTCTCCTGGTTCTATTGGAACACAGCGATTTTATGCAGACATAGCCTCAACCTCTAAGGGCACTGCAGCTACCCACCCCCCACCCCCACCTCCCGCCCCACCACCCCCAACACACACGCAGAGTGGTTGACTCTGGCTCCTGCGGCCCTTTCTGCTGTTTTTGCCCTGACATGTGAAGGGTAACTAAAGCAGCCAGAGGCAGAAATAGTATTCCCATGAAAGAAAATACACGCAAGATGCCTTGGAGAAAGGGAAAGGCAGGCTCAATATGGCTAAATTACAGTTAATTGGGGGGAAAAGGCCCAAGACTGAGTTGAAGAGGCAGCCAGGTGCCAGGTCCAGTTTTAGTTTAAGCACTTCATAGAAGTGAACCTATCCAACAATTCTAAAAATAGCTACGATTATTATCCTCTTTTTCTAGTGTGGAAGTCAGCACTCACGATATTCAGGAACTTTTTCAAAGTAATTTACTTAATAAGCATTTGTTGAATGGAATAAACAAAAGTCATTAACTTCATGATGTCATTTAGAACTTGGAAGAATTTTTTTCCTCAGTATGCAATTGCTTCACTTTCTGCTTTCTGATTTTAAATGCCCCCTATCTATCTATCTATCTATCTATCTATCTATCTATCTATCTACCTACCTATCATCTATCTATAGTTTATATTTATTTATGAAGCTCAGACTGGCCTTGAATTTGCCATCCTGGGTGCTGGGACCACATGCATGTACCTGACAAAGTTACCTTTTAAACCTTTAAAGTATAAAAACATTCCTGATAGTACAGGTGGTATGGCTTGGTAGCTGAGTCCTTGCCAAGGATAGATGAGGACCTGCACTGCAAAACAAAGCAAACAAAATCAAGCCGTGTTATGGTTGTGGCTAACGTGCCTCGTCTTCTTCAACAGGGCTTCATTAGCACCGCTGATGAATTTGTTTGGGTGATGTTTTTCATTTCCCTTAACATGCAGATTCTCAGCCACAGCATCTCTCTCTATTCATACCTTGTTCTGTCTTTAGTAATGAATTTTGGCTTCTTTATCACATTGGGCTAGTTAGTTAAACAGTCAGAGTAGGGGCTGGAGAGATGGCTCACAGGTTAAGAGCAGTAACTGTTCTTCCAGAGGTCCTGAGTTCAATTCCCAGCAACCACATGGTGGCTCACAACCATCTGTAATGACATCTGGTGCCCTCTTCTGGTGTGAAGGCATGCAGGCAGGACACTGTATAGGTAATAAATAAATCTTAAAAAAAAAAAAACAGTCAGAGCAATCTAGAAACATCAGGTATGCAATGTAAGACCTGGGAGGGTCTCCTGTGTGTAACAGACCATCAAAACTGGTCAGAGGATTGGAGCAGTAGCCCTGGGGATAAAGGTGCTTGCCACACAAGCCTGAGGACCCACCCGGGTTCAATCTCCAGAACCCGCAGACATTGGAGAATCAACGACCCAGTTGGAGTTCAAGTCCACAGTACAGTGACAGAAAGGAGAGCCGCTCTTCCTCAAAGCATGGTAAGAGGAGAGAAACGACTCCTGGAAAGCTGTTCTAGGATATTCACATGCATGCACACAAACATGCACACACACATGTATACAATGCACGCACACAGGCACTCATATGCACGTACACGCACACCTTAAGAGAAGTGGTAAGCACAGTTCACAGATTCGATTGTGGGAACTTGGCAATGGCACACAGGCCATCCTGCTGTCGGGAGGATTAGTCATGATACCGGACACCTGTTCGATACAGACTTTTAAGTGAACATCGTTCAAATACACAATATTCTTTGAAAAGTGACACCTTGACGGCTCCCCCTTTCCCAGTCCCTACGTCTGAGCTATCATTAAGCTCTTATTTCTGGAATCTCCTCTAGGGGTGGGAAAGGTGTGATATCATGCCTCATCTATCACCGGGGTCACGGTTGACACTTCTATAACACAAGACAAAAGCATAGAGAATTATGTGCTACAGTTTTATACCCACGGGGGAACCAAGAGCCATGGACAACTGTCTATTTTAATGCTTAGATTCCATGAAGAATGGACAGCCCCAGACAACGTGATTGGAGCCAACCAATGGTGACAGGCCGAGAGGAGACACTTGACAAGGCTGTCTATTCTGGCTCCTCTTGGCCTGTCGGTGTAGCAAATCAACCCCGGGGTAAAGGACAAGACATCTTTTGGAATGAAAGTCTGATAGCTACAGGTGTGGATCTGAGTCCCTGGGGGAACCTGCTCAAGTATCCATTGTTGTATTTTAAAAACTGGCGGGAAGGAGTCACACCCATACAACAGGGCCCACATGGGAGGGTTATTGAGGGGAGAGAAGGGGCAGAGACAGGTCCCTGGGGTAGAGAGTGAAGGAAGAGAAAGAGAAAGATACCGATGTGGACAAGGCCCACCTTTTATAAGGAACCATAGCAAATGTGCACAGGGGTGCTCTTAGTGGCTGTAGATGATGTATATCCTGTCAGGACCCTAAGGGCAGGCCAGTGCAGATGCCTGAATGCTAACATTCCCACCCTTTGTTTATTATCAAAGGTGAGGAGTTAGAAAGGGTAGCAGGTGAGGCAGGGATGAGGACACCTTGTTCTCAGGACTGCTTCTTGCTGGCCTGGGGGGTGTTGATCATCTTTGGGGGATGTGAGAAAACTAGGGTGCTGGCCACGTCCTGGGGGAGCTGGCCATTTCACTTCAAAGTCCAGTCTATGGAACCGTCCAGCACCGCTCGGACCTGGCAAGATGTTGTTGGAGTGGATCCAAGTTAACTCCCTGGAGCTCACAAGAAATCATGATGAGGTCACAACCAAGATGGAGGAGAGCCACATGGTTGCTGTTAATCGTTATGTGCACATACTCACAGAATTAAACAGAAGTTGAGCAAATAGAAAGGGAGAACCGGTGTGTGCCGAGCAAGACGAAGCGGGCTTCTCCATCTCTGATTTGCACATTGCGGCAAACAGACAGAACGTTTAGAGAGGGAGAGCAGACAGACACAAGCAGGTCTTGGAGCAAAGAAAAAGAAAGAGAGTGGACAATTCTTTCTCGGTTCCCTGACTGCCTGGTCTGAGGAATACTGAGGCCAGGCTCACGTCCAGGGGAATGGTCAGGGGTGGGTGGCCCACCAGAGACCCAGTTGTTGGTGTTGAATGGAAGGCAAAGCTGTGGGTGAATCAGAAACCAGATTTGTTACAGGTGGAAGAGAGCGAATCAGAAACCAGATTTGTTAGAAGTGGAAGAGAGAAATCTGCTGCGGGTAGGGTCCCAGCATGAAGTGGGTATCCTTGGCGGGCCCTGCCAAGGTATGCCGCTAAACAAGCATGCCACACGCAACAAAGTCAGTACAAGAGGTGTGAGGGAGGGGGAGAGCAAAGAGTGAAAGGCTGTGTCAGAGTACGGACTTGGTAAGAGAAAGCTTGAAAGTAGGGTACCCCCTTCCGTCTATCCGATCACAGGCAGAAGTCGCAAAGGTCCTGTGAAATAACGAGATATGGGGTGGACAAGTTAAGCCCTTAAATCAGGTCCTAGATATGGAGGTAGGTGCTTTTTTCATGAGTGAGGTAGAGAAGATCCAAGGGCTGGAATCTCTACCATCCCAGAAATTCAGCAAGGATGGATGAGGAAGCACAGGCTGCTCACTGGACCATCATCCCAAAAGTCAGGGGCTAATGGGCTAAGAACCCGAGTGAGACACAGTCACCTGGTACCAGGACTTCAAGAAAAGCCAGAAGGCGAGGACTGTGCTCGAGAAACGAAGCCTCATTCATGGGAAATGGCCAGAAGCGGCTTGGGGCCTTACCAATCATTGGGGTTGGATGGAGAGTCCCAGCGATCCCGTAGGTGGGAAAGTAGGGCTGTTGCAGGCAGAACAGGTTCCAAGATCCCGGTATGTCTCAGACTGCCAGGAGAGCCTATCCGAATCACGGAACCAAATGTATTTTAAAAGTGGTCAAAGGAGTCAAACCATGTAACATCCATAGCTGCAGGTGTGGGTCTGAGTCCCTGGGGGCACCTGCTCAAGTATCCATAGCTACAGGTGTGGGTCTGAGTCCCTGGGGGCACCTGCTCAAGTATCCATAGCTACAGGTGTGGGTCTGAGTCCCTGGGGGCACCTGCTCAAGTATCCAGGTTCTTGTGTTCTAGGGCAAAGAACTGGACCAGGAACACATAAAAAGAATAGAAACAGACAGACTGAAATCCCTTCTACATTATGACCTGTTTCCAGACAGAAGAAACCAGGAAATCTCTCCTAGTCAGCTCCTACACAGAGTCAAGGATATGATTTCAGGTTTTGTGCTTGCATTTGGGGGTGGAATTTATTTTCTCTGACCTGACTTGACTTGACCTGAGGAATTCTGATTTCTGTGAAGAAGGGATGGGAGGCAGGAGGGCATGTAGAAGCCAGAGAGAGCCCTTCTAGGCTCTTTCAGTGCCCTTCAATTTAATGTATTCAACCAAAATGCCACATTCATGTCAGACAGCTGTCCTGAAGGTTGTCTTCTGGGCCCTAGTGCTCCCATCTCTCTCTCCCTCTATCTCACCTCTCCCATATTGGCGAGCATTCTCTCTCACCTATTTCGATATCGTATTAAACTGCAGCTGCTAGAACACGCCTGTAAACTCTGCATCTGTGAGGCTAATGCAGGGGGGTTGAGAGCTCAAGGCCAAACTGGGCTGCAGAGCAAGCCCCTGTCTTAAAAAAAAAAAAAAAAAAAAAAAAAAAAAAAAGGTCCATTCATACATTCAGTCTTCCTCAGTCTGTCTCTCCTCACATCACAGTTCCACGGCATGCTATTGTAAAATTTGCATCTCAGCAGGGGTGTGTCCTTTCAGCAACTTCCTGGTGCCCTGGGGAGTGAGGAGAGGACTCCCGTTGCCCCGCCTCTCCAGCCTCCTCCCATATGCTCCAGGCTCCATGCCCCACCACACTGGTTTTTATGGAACCTCTTTTTGTTTGTTTCTCTCTTTGCCTGATAGTTCAGCTTGACGGTCACTTCCTCCGGGGGCAGCCGTCTTCCCTAACCAAGCAGCATCCTGTATCCTTAGAAATCCCAGCTCTACATTTCCTTTGTGAGATGGCAGACCACGAACCTCTTGGCTGTGAGAATTGAGGGGGACTGGTACTGGTGCTTCTCCCCACAGACTGCATTTTCCTAGTCTAGTCGGGGACCAGTCACAACGCCACCTCTGTAAATACTTGCTGCATAAAGTGTGCAAATACTTAAAAGTAAGTTTTATGCCGTTCTATGGCGGTGACACTTTGTAGAAAGTGTTCTTCCACACACTGCTATTTCAGCAGTGTGAGCTGGAAAGGCTGGAGAAACTTTTAAGCCCAAAGATGCGAGGAGAAAGACCACCGACCCAAGTCATCGTCATCATGGCCAAATTAATTAAAGCAGGCAACTCATTTAAAGCAAGCCTTTTTTTTTTTTATTTGTGTACCCAGGCTGCCTCCCCCTAAGGTGGAATTCAAGAGGTCAGCATTGGGCATGAGGAAGACAAAGTTTTTATAAGCTCAGGGATAGGGGGTGTCCAAATGGGGGATTTGGTGGGCAAAATAGGTGGGGTTACAGGAGCAGAACATGAGCATAACGAATTAGTCATAACAACCTCCTGAAACAAAGACGTGGCTGTAAGGTAGCCACGAGGTAGTCATCACAAAGGTAGGATGAAACAAAGGTAGGATGGCAAAGTGGTTGTGACACCTTTTGAAACGAAGGCATGGTTGCTGTTTCCTGGAACGGGCAGTACAGAACCATGTGTAGTTAAGGTTAGAGGTGGGGCACAGCCCAATCTTTGAGAAACAGATTTAATCATAAACAGGAATGAACCTAGTTTGTTTTCACTGTAAGATGACTTCAAGTCTAAGATGGAGGCAGGCTGGTTTATCAGAACCAGGCCTTTCTCCCAGCATTTTATCTGCCTCAAAGGCCTCATGAAGAAATGTACACAAGGGACTTTGTAAGCCAGGGTGATCTTTATAAATGCCGGGGATTACTACGGGTCAGATTGAAGGTCTGAAGCACTCTGGTTGACTTGAGGACTTCCTCATGGGTTATACTGGAAATTAGAGCCTATGTTGTCCAGGGAATGAGTGAGGACTTTTGATAAATTTCTCTGTCCTGGTAAGTGAGAGCCGAAATAGAAGCACAGTTCAGCACTAGAGATGAGCATAGCCCTGATTGGTTAATGATAATTGTTTTATCTTAAAAGCGCAGTTTCTTCTTTTAAGCCTGGATTCTTTCCTGTACTGTCTAGGGGTAGGGTATGAAGCAGTCCAGTTTCAGAAGCCATTTGTGGGGTTCAAGACTCCACTTAACTGAATGGTATCCCTGAGGTTGTGCCATAGAGGTAACAGAGACCTTGGAAGGTCATCTTTAAAAATATCAGAACAGCCAGACCAGTTTGAGAAGCTAAAAACTGGTCCTTTTTTTTTTTTCCTTCATGTAGCTGTTGAGGATCCAATCCATGGCCTTGTAGACATTAGGCAAGCTTTTCCCGATAGAGCTACATTCCCAGCCCAAGAATGGTTCTGTGTGATATGGGGGGAACATAAAGATAAGTAGGCTATGAGCAAAGGCAAGGGCATTTGCTGCTAAGCCTGACCAGCTGAGTTCTATCCATGGACCCATTCGGGGGAGGGCGAGAACGGACTCCTGCAAGTTGTCCTCTGATTCCCACATGCACGCTGTGGTACCCAGCCTGGGACCACAGAGTTCTGTGGAAGAGCATGCGTATTTAGCGTACATGAAGCCCTAGGTTCAATCTCTACCACACACACACACACACACACACACACACACACACACACACACACACGTGCACACATTAGAACCCAAACCAAACCCAAACAAAAGCAAACAAGTCAAAAAAAGGGGGTGGGGTGGGGTGGGTGAAAGATACAACTGAAGACTTTACTTAGGTAAAGGTTTGATTCCCTGATGCTGGCATTTAGGATTTAAGTTCACTGACATTTAAATCGTCTATGTTCATACACCCAGGGGAGGAGGTGGGGGATTCTATGCATGACCAAGATTTTGGGTTTACTGTGTCATTGTAGGGTTCTGGGCTTTTTCTGCAAGACTGCATGAGCACAAAGCCTTCACCAGAATGATGTCAGAAAACTTAATTAAAGTAAGAAGGAGTAAGGCTTTCATGGGAAAGAGGTGGAGGTGGGGTCAGGGTGGAGGAAGATCGGGTTTCTTTGTCCTGATGATGCCCTGGGGAGCTGTCTGTATATGAGCTGGTTATGGAAGCTTTTTCCTGGGATACTTGGCTTTTCTGGTGTTTGTGTTAGTCTGGGGCTCTTGCAAAGCTCTGGGTACTTTTAGAGCAGGGAGACCAGCCCCTGGATGCCAGCCGCTGAACTTTAGCCAGACAAATCAGATATAATTAAGACATCAAAGGGCCTATAGACAAATAAATTGTGTAAAGACTATGGCTAAGAGGGTGTGCAGCTTTATTTGACAAAGTTTCACAGATATAACATCACCTAGATCAAATATCTGTGACTGATAGGAGCCAGACTCCCTGAATAGCCTTCTGAGGTTCTCCGTCCAGTCAGTGGCTAACCTTTTGGGAAACTTGGTCAAAACACTGGACATTCCCAAATGAGACAAAGTGGTGTATCCCAGGAAAGGTGCGTCAGTATTCTTGTAAGAAAGTGTGAGCGTGGCTGTGGGGTTGGCCAGAGGTTTGGACTCCAGGCCAGGGTGCTCCTGAGGAATGGTGGTACTGTTAAAAGGCGGGCTCTTGCAACATTACACATATGCTCTAAAGGGGATAGTGGGGCCCCATGGGTAGTTTTAGGGTAGGAATCCCCAAAGTGGACAGTTCTAATTATTGTCCTTGGCCAGAAGCTGGAAGTAACTTTGATTCTGTCCTGGCCAGAGGCCAGGAAAGGACTTGTCGTTTCCTCTTATCTTTCTGTCCCCTCACAGAGAACTTAAACAAGTATCCCTGCCTGGAAACTCCATGTAATGACGTGGCTGGAGCTGAGAGGTCTCTGCACACTCATGGGTGGGATAACTGGATTAGCTGCTTCCCCGTGCCTCACCCCAGTTTCTGCCATAGTCACAGAAAAAGCCTCCGAGCTAACAGCTTGGAGACACTCCATTTTCTGGCCCTGCTCCTGTTGTATGGGAACTCTCCCACCTATAACCTTACAATAAAACTCCATCCTAAACTCACAGTCCCACTGTCCCTGTCACAAGACGTGGGACCCAGAAGCCACTGACTCAGTGTCACTTTGGTGGCTGCTGATTTGTCCAGGACTCCAGCATTCCAAGTTATGATCACTTGAGCAAGAGAGAAACCTCCCTTACTCGCGAGGACCCCTGTTGCGGGGTATTCATACACCATGTGAAGATATAATGCTGTGATTGGTTTAATAAAGAGCTGAATGTCCAATAGCTAGACAGGAGGTATAGGCAGGACTTCTGGGAAGAGAGAGGAAGTAGGAGGAGATAATCGAGGCATAGAGGAGACGCCAATGAGACGTGGAGGGAGTCAGACATACAGAATGAAAGAAAGGTAAAAAGCCACATGGGGAAACACAGATGAATAGAAATGGGTTAATTTAAGTTATAAGGGCTAGTTAGGGACAAGCCTAAGCTACAGGCTGAGCTTTCATAATTAGTAATAAGTCTCCGTGTCATTATTTGGGAGCTAGCTGGCAGAACAGAGAAAGACTCGTTACAGACCCCACTTTGCCAGTATCAGATCCTTGCTTTTCCCATTTTTCTTTTGTGCGTGGCCACAAAGTGAATGGGTGTGTTCTGCCACATGCTTCTACTATGGCATTGCCACAGGACCCAAAATCATGGGGCCGACCTGCCCTCAGTGGAAAATCATTTGGGCTCCAAAAGTCTTTCCTCTTTTATGATACCGGGTACTTTGTTATAGCGATGGAAAATGAATTCACAGCCTCTCCCTTTCCCAGTGCTGTTGATGGAACCCAGGGCCTTCATGCATGTTAGGCAAGTGGTCTACCATTGAGTTGTATCCCTAGACGTCTCACTAAATTTGTGTGTGTGGGTGCATAGGTGTACACATGAAGGCCAGAAGACAGCTTTGGATACTGTTCCAAGCACTCCACTGGACTGGAGCTCAGCAAGTAGGGTAGGGTGCTTGGCCAGTGAGCTCCAGAGATCCTCCTGTCTCTGCTACCCAGTGCTGGGATTACAAGCATACACCAGGGTGCCTGACCTTTTGGTGGGTTCTGGAGACCACTTCTTCCCAGACACTTTGCAGGCCAGGAAGCTGAGGTCATATTCTTCTTATTCTGTGTGCACAATTTGCTTTTCTTCTGGAACCTGATTCTGTACGCTGGAATTCACTCTCCATGAAGGCTTTGCTTTGTTTAGTTCTCTGGCTCTACTAGAGCAAGAGCTAGATAGGCCAAGCCATGAGTACTGTATAGTTATTGTCCTTGGGACAGGAGTGAGATGCTAGAAGGTACCTTGCTGGGGCCAGCTCCAGGGAGGGGGAGGGGAAGGGAAGTCATTTTTGCTTTCTGCTGCCCATCTCTTCCAGTCTATCAGGTTTCTAAAGTTAATCTGAGTGGAAGCGTTTCGTCCCCTTTGGAAGATGACTGGGTCTGAATGCTTTTGTTCACTTTAATTCCCTGAGAATTCAAACATCATTACTATGTCAGTGTATTAGAGTCTTGTGCCACTGTGAAGAAATTCTCAAGAAAAGTAACCTAGTGGAGATAAGATTTACATTACCTTATAGCTTAGAGGGCTCAGTCTGTTCATGGTTGCTTGGCCCCATGCACTGGAGCAGAATGTCATGGTGGTGGGAACATATGGCAGAGAAGCATCTTCATCCTAGGGCTGACAAGGAGCAGAGAGGTGGCTTGTGAGGCACCTGCTCCCAATAGCCTTCTTCCTCCAAAAGTTTCCAGAACCTTCTAAAATATGTTATCTGTTGGGGGACCAAGCCTTTTCATAGTCAAACCACAGCAATCAACTTAATAATTTCTATTTGTCTATTTTTCCTTAATTATTATTAATGATTCTGCTAATGAAGTTGCCATTTTGGAGGGACAGTGGCCTGTAGTAGCCCATAGAGACTTCTCTTTCCTTTCTGGGTACATCTTTCTTCCCTCAGAGAATTTCACTGATGTTCTGTGAAGCAGTATACAGATTACTGTACATAGTAGTATACAGTAGCTAATAGATGGATTTTTTTTCAAGACAGGGTTTCTGGCTTGGTCCCTGGCTAACCTGGAACTCCGTCTATAGGCCAGGCTGGCTTTCAGATTTACAGAGATCTGCCTTCTTCTGCCTCCTGAGTGCCGGGATTAAAGGTGTGCGCCACCACCACCTGGCCAGATTGAGTGTTCTTGATTGAGAATTTCAGTCTCAATTGGGATTCTATCACTTGCAATGAACACACTAGTATCAGGACTACTATTTTGACAGTGGGTTCCTAAATTGATTAAGATGGTTTTCCCAGCATTCATCTCTGTTTTCCTTAGCATTCAGTATCAGAATTTTCACAGCAGATCTCAAAGAATTAGATATCTTGATGTTCTTCACATGTAGATGCACACAAAGAAACTATATATGTGTGTGTTTATATAAATTATATGTATATATGATATATATTACATTCTTGGAGAAGTATTAATTAATGAGGAACATTTCACTGTGCATAGTGAGGCTTCTACTAAAATCCAGCTCTAGGGGGCTGGAGGTGCCTGAGAGGTTATAGCACTGGATGTTTTTCCAGTGGATCTGGGTTTGATTCCCAGCACCCAATGGGCAGCTCACAACTGTCAGTAACTCCAGTCCCAGGGTATTTGTCGCTCTCTTCTGGCCTCTATAGGCACCAGGCATGCACCTGGTGCCTAGATATACAGGCAGGCAAAACACTCATATATGTTAAAAAAAAAAAAAAGAAAGAAAAAGAAAAAAGAAAAAGAAGAAGAAGAAAAAAATCAGTATCCCTGAGAAGAAATGCTTCATTTTACATTGTTCAAGGCCAGACTTGTTTGTCTGAAATAGCTTTCTTTCTTTTTTTTTTTTTTATAATTTATTTAACTTTATTTTATGTGCATTGGTGTGAAGGTGTTAGATCCCCTGGAACTGGAGTTACAGACAGTTGTGAGCTGCCATGTGGGTGCTGGGAATTGAACCCAGGTCCTCTGGAAGAGCAGCCAGTGCTCCTAAGCCCTGAGCCATCTCGCCAGCCCCCTGAAATAGCTTTCTTAAGACACAGAAACACCACCTCAAAATGAATTCCCCAGGAAGAGCTGAGGAATGATGCAGACAGGTCATTGATACAATAGCAAGGGGAACACAGTAAGTACCTGGCAGGCCAGAGAAGGGAAACTCTTCTTAACTGTTTTACACAATCCTGTTTTCACAATAGCTTTGAGGTGGGAATTATTGGCCCCATTTGACAGAAGAGGAAAGAGAGGCTCACTGTGATTCTGTGCTTTGAATGAAAATCAGGCCTGGCTCCCTAGTGGTGTTCCTTGGAGTTCCCTATTGCTGAGGTGATTAACTTCCTTTTCTATATGGCTTAAGAAGATCTGCTATTTATAATTATTTTTAGAACAATTCTAGGCTCAAAATGCCTATGCAAAAATCCAAGAGACCTTATTCTTCCAACTCTGGCAGAAATTACTTTCTGAATCTGAACAGTGTATGTTCTGGGTTGGAAACACCATGTGTAGTTCCTTGGCAATGAACTGAGGCCTCTCAGATTGAGGAGAAAAAAAAACACACCACAAAACCCTTTCAAATGGAGCCTTGTGCTCTGCTGCACAAGGAGAAGGAACTCAGGAGCCTTGTGTTCTCAGCAGCACGTGCTGGGAAAGCAGCCCCGCACCCAGAGCTGGACAAACACACCTGCAGGCTGGGGGATCTTGTTAACACTGATTGATGAAAGAGCTGGAGCTGGCTTCCAAGCCTGGGTGGAGGTGGCAGCTTGGCAGAGGCACCAGGATAGCCCAGAGGTGATTTTGCACATCGCTGTGGACCTGGAGAGATGTCGGGATGGAACCTGCTGTGGTTGTTTAGTCATGGTTGGGGCTCTGCATAGCAGGATCGTTGACCAAGACATAATGCAAACGCTGAAAAAAAAAATCAGGTTAGGAAAATTGCCACGGTGGCCATGAGGACAAAACCCAGCTTTCCCTGTCCCTTGGGGGAATTTCAGTCCCATATGGGGTGACGGGGAAGACATGGAAAGAGAAGGCGCAGGGGCATTTCACCCTTGCGCTGGGTGCAGGAAGCAGAGCGAAAGGCAGAAAGGGAAGGGCTGCCCTGAGCATGCCGACATGAACTTCCACTCCCAGAGTGGCCTTGTTGTGGTTTGTTTTTAATATCTGAGACTCTTGGGGTTTTGTTTGTTTGGCGGGGTGCTCTCCACTCTTTTGCTATTCTTGTTTTTACTCACGTCCTCTCATTGTATAGAAATAGTTGATATTTGAAGTAAAGGATCATGGGGCTGGCAAGATGGCTCAGTAGGTAAAGGTGCTTGCTGCCAAATCTATTGACTGAGTTCAACCCCCACCCCAGGATTCACATGGTGCAAGGAGAGAACCAGCTCTCACAAGCTCTCTGACCTACACACAAGAATACACACACATGCACATTTTTGTTTGTTTGTTTGGTTTTGGTTTTTTGAGACAGGGTTTCTCTGTGTAGCCCTGGCTGTCCTGGAACTTGCTCTATAGACCAGGCTGGCCTAGAATTCAGAGATTCATCTGCCTCTGCCTCCCGAGTCCTGGGATTAAAGAAGTACACCACCACCACGGCCCGGCTGAGAATGTATATTTTAAAAATTAAGAAGGAAGAATTATGAAACTGCCCACCAAATGCTTCATGATGGTGGTGTTTATGCCAGTGGATCTGTCTGAACCACTTGAGTGCTGGGAAAAGAAGTGTTTGTTTACGAGGTCTGCGCCATTTGGTCTGAACAGAGAGTGAATGTGTGTTTCAGAAAGGGAAGGATGATTTGTGAAAATAAATGTCACATATTTGTTTCAATTTCAGTAAGTGATGACTTCTTTTCAAATACATAAGGTTGCAGTAGCTTTTTGTTTGTTTTGATTTTTAAAGTCAACATTTAGGGGCCGGGGTGATGTCTCTGTTGGCAAAATGCCTGCTGTGAAAGCAGGAGGCCCTGAGTTCAGATTCCCAGAACCCATGCAAAAAGTGAAGCATGCCTATAACCCCAGCCCTGGGGGCAGAGGCTGGTGGATCCCTGAAGTTCTTTTGCCTGCCACCTAGCTGAATGGATGAGCATCAGGTTGGAAGAGAGAGACACTGTATCAAACAATAAAGGAAAGACACTAAGCGAAGACATCACATAGACTTTCCTTATTCAGTGACTAGAAACTGCTTTGTGGATGTGACAGTCTGTGGATGCTTCTAGCTCGCTCCTTCCTTCCTTGTCTTTTTTGTTTTTTTGTTTGTTTTTGTTTTGATTTTTTTGGGGGAAGGAGGTTTCTCTACATAGCCTTGGAGGCACTGGAACTCACTCTGCACACCAGGCTGGCCTCGAACTCACAGAGCTCTGCCTGTCTCTGCCTTCTGAGTGCTGGGATCAAAGGTGTGCTGCACCACTGCCCGGCTGCCTCTTTTTAATTGCAAGTGATTCCTTTTTAAACATTGCTCAGCCTATTTTTCTTCCAGATCAAATCTGGAGTAAATTGTGTTATCTGATCTCTGAATGAAGTACCATGATAGACAAATTTCACTTTTTTTTCCCCTTTGAACCCGGCACTAGTCTGTTTCCCCATTCATCAGCCTGTGGTAAACCTCCCCGACTTCGTGATTAACTTGGAGACAGACCAAGTTAACCTGCTTACCTCTTAAGTATCCTAATGAGTTTTTGGAAAACTGATCTGCGCACATTCAGATGGTGTTCTTGTAAGGATTCTGTCACTCCATCCTGTTTTTTTTTCTGAGACAGAGCTGTCTATGAAGATTCTGGAACATCCATCCATAGGTACTGACTGGCACATCATTAGCACCGAAAGAACCCCAAATCGAACCTTAACCAGGACAGCTTCTGCTGTGGGACTCATGAGCTTTATAGATGTGCCTATGCTGTGGTCAGCCGGGTGTCAGTCACCAGTAATGGAGCATGACCAATAGGAGCCTTTCGGCTTCCTTCATCTTCACCTGCAGGGTATTTCCCCCGCTAATGAAAACGTGCGAATGGGGAAAGAATCAGGATTCCTTTCTTTCCTTCACGAATTCCTTTCTTTCCTTCACGTTTGCCTGGCCTGGCAAGCTCTCATTTAATAAAAAGCGTGATGGGCCAGTATGGAGTGTCTACCTTGTCTGTGTCAAAGCATTTTTGGGTCATGCCAGACTTCCACAACGGGAAATTGAAAACCGATTCCCTTCCTCACCCAAGCAAGGCACCACCGCCCGCAACCTTCTCTTTTAAGCCCAGACCCTTGAAGCTGCAGATTTTCAAAGTAGGGTGTGTCTCTACAGCTGCTGCATGAAGCAAAAGCAAACAGACTAAATTAATTTAGGCTTCAGAATCATCCTCATTCTTTTAATTCATAAAATGCTTCAGACACCATAAGAAATGTCATCTCCCGGGCTAATCTATTCTCTCTCTCTCTCTCTCTCTCTCTCTCTCTCTCTCTCTCTCTCTCTCTCTCTCTCTCTCTCTCTCTCTCTCTCTCTCCCCCCCTCCCCAATGCAAACTATCAAGACATACCTCTCCAGTCAAAATAAACTCCTTATTCCAAATGCTTTCTCAGCATCTTTCAAGGGTTTTCTCCATTCTGCACATAGAAACTCAGGGGCTGTGTGCAAGGAGGAAAAGAGGAACAATGTATTCATTACAGTCTGTTAAGTTGCCAGCACTAGGCAATTAAAAGGTACGCCTTGTGGAAACACTGCAAAACAGCACAGTTAGTCCTATTGTGTTCTCATTAACAAGATTGTTATGTTAGCTCTCCAGGTGGAAGCTGGAGAAGCAAAACATTCCTGGCTCGGAAGGCACTCCAGGAAAACCAGGACTTGTTGATAGCTGGAACTTGTGCAAAGCCTTTGTTTACACTATAAATAAGTGTGCACATCCCTTTGGTTGTATAAATACAATGCCACATCCATTCTACTGGACTAGAGGAAGAAACCGTTTAAAGGGACATCAAAGTCTTCCCAAAGCTAATGGCTCTGGTGCTACCGACTCAGTCATCGCTGCCGGCCCTAAGTAATGGCTCCCCCGGGACGTGGGAATTCGGATTCTTTTCTGGCAGCGAACTATGTTGTGAATGCCTAAAACAGTGCTGGAAAGGATGGATGAGACTCTGAGAGGCTTTTCACTTGTGCCCTTTGCTATTTGGCAAGTTTTTAAAACGATGGACCAAGTCACTGCCACTTGCCAAATTTGGTGGCAAAAGGGACGGTGGCTGTCTGATTTCTCCAGCTTTGCCTGTGTGCAAGGAAAACATAGCCAAGAATGTTAATGATTCAGATTCTCTTACGTCCCAAAGAAGAAACGAGTAACCCACCTTACAGACTTCGCCTTCCATGCCAGTGGCTTTAATTTTCACAAGATGGAAACCTTCGTGGCTCTTCTTATGATTCACTTGAAAATATAGCACATGGTTTGTTTTAAGTAAACAGGAGGGAAAAGTCCTATCAAGTTGTCACAGGGCTCTTTTTCTTAATGATAAACATAATATTTACCAGAAGATAAAAGATGAAGCTGAGGTTGCTTCAGACTCAGGCCACCTTCAGGCAAGTCCCTCAGATTACTTTCTCAGGGCCTAATTTCCACTCCTCAAGGGCCTAATAGTTATCTCAAACCAGTTGTCATAAAAGTTCCTCCTCAGCTGGGTAGGGGTGGTGCACGCCTTTAATCCCAGCACTTGAGAGGCAGAGGCAGGCAGTTCTCTGTGCGTTTGAGGCCACCCTGGTCTACAGAGCGAGTTCCAGGACAGCTAAGGCTACACAGAGAAACCCTGTCACAAAAAACAAGCAAACAAAAAAGTTTTTGCCCAGTGAGGTCTTTTGCACTGACAGTCAGGAGCGGGAGAGAGCAAGACCGTGGTGCAGTTTCGATAGGTTGCCGGTTTACAATTTACTCTGATGGCCAACTCATAGCTATTTCCGGATTCTGTTAAATTAAGAGCCTACCACAGTTTGTTAATTAAAAGTTGATCTTGGAAAGCATGTAACTTTTATCTAAAACATAGCCTTACAAGTAGTCATTTTCATAGAAATCCCCATAGCAGTAAAGTTGAGAGGAAAAATGAAATGGTGCTCTGTTAGTGAGAGCCGAACACCAACTACCTTGAAAATCAAAATTCGTCTATGCTCCTCATCCAGTCGTGTGTGAGCACAGGTGCAGGTTAAAGCTGGGCTGATTCTTCACTTTTGGGGAGGAGGAACAAGTCCGGGCAATTAATGTGTAACCGCAATTATCATCTGCATGTGGGCTTCATCATAAAAACAGAGAAGGTTTTAATTTTTCATTACCGTCATCATGATGATCCAATTTCCACGGCGAGTCTGGTGCTGAGCAGGAAGGGTCACAGATGGCCTTCAGCGATCCCAGCCTTCTCACCCTCCCCACGGTACCACTTTCTTCTCTTTACCGGCATTTCTTCTTTTAGCTTTTAGTGGAAACTGTTGAAAACTGATTATTTGGAGAAATTAGTACACTTTAACAAATTCTATTAAGGAAAACAGCTTTAAATGCCATCTGAAAAGAGGAATCTATAAGACAACACTGAAATACAGTGTGAAGAAGGAAAGGGGTGTGTGTGTGCGTGTGTGTGTGTGTGTGTGTGTGTGTGTGTGTGTGTGTGTGTGTGTTAGAACCACATGGAATTAGATGGCCCTCCTGTTCTCTCACTAACATTAGACTGTTTGTCTCCAAAGTATGGTTAGATAGCTTTCAAAACACAGACAACAGAAAGAAAATCAACAGAACAACATTAGAAGAAAAGCGTCGAGCTGGATTAACTACATTTGTGCAGGGCCAGATATACTGGGTGTGGCAGTGCAGACCTGCTATCCCAGCATTCAAGAGGGGGGCAAGAACCTTGAAAATCTGAAGACTAGCCTGGCTACAGTGAATTCCAGGCTGGCTTGGGCTATGAGATTCCCATCTGAAAACAACAACAACACAAAAACAAAAACAAAAAGATGTTTGGTTTTGGGGGCCATATAGTTTCTGCTCTTTCGTTAAATGCACTGGGGTATTTTAATGGGGGGCAATAAACGGGCAGCTGGCCGGATTTGTTAGTGGGCTGTATTCCCTGGTCGGCGGTCTGGGCTAGACTCGGAATACGGAGATCACACTAGGCAGAATCTATTTTCAGTGAACTGTATTAACAGAAGGGACGACCTCATTGCTTAGAGACATCCCAGGTTAGTTCTGACTTCCCTAAAGGTCAGAGCAAAGAGGAAAGGCAGGTTTCTATTTAGAAGGCACGCTTTCCATAAGATTAGAGCACACCAGTTACTCATAGAAGTGCTGGCAGGATGGCTGTACTAATCTAAAGGGAAAAGGCGCCAAGAGGTCTAAGAGACAAAGACATCCTGTTTTCCGCAGTTTCATATAGCTGCTAAGTGCCTCTGGGAGCCAAAGGCAGCATTCCCAAGCACAGTTTGGGAAAGTAGCCTCGAGGACGCAGGCATTGCATGGTCTGGGCTTGAATGGACACAGGGTAGCACCCAGTGACCTGAAGGAATGAGCTTCCAGTTAGTTGTCAGGAATGCCTAAGTCCGAGTCTCACATCCAGCTTCAGGCAGGTCTGTTAAAAGACAAAAACCACAACAAATCTAGCTCTGTAGCTCTTCAGTGCCTTTCATGCGTGATTCTGGAGTGGAGCCCCACAGAACCAGGACAGGCTCAGAGAGATGCTTCCTGCGCTGCGGTCAGAGAGCATTTCAGGACGGAAGCCACAAACAACCGCAGTCCAGGAGGTGGAGCTGAGGGGACAGCGGGTGATCTTATTGGAGCCCTGGGACACCTGCATGTGACTGGCTGAAGTTTGGTTGACAGTCCTTTGTTACTCCTAAACCAGGCATTCATTTGCACACTAGGTTAACTTGTAGTTTGTTTCCTGGAAGTTCATGTTCAAAAGTTGTTCTCTGACTCTCCCCCCCTTACACACACACACACACACACACACTCACACACACACACACACACACACACACACACACACACACACGCTGAGGCGTGTGCAACCCTTCACCACATCACACACATAATAATAAACGGGATAAGGTTTTAAAAAAATAGGAGGAATTCACACAGCAATTATTTTCATGTCTTGCTATCACTTCAGCCCTTGATTACCGGTGTCGTACTGATTGCCCTTTATTTAATGGTTTCTTGGTGCCAGGCTTTGGGCTAAGCAGTCTGGGTGCATGATGTCATTTGCTTCTTACCACCTACAGGGGGGTTTTCTGTGGTTCCCATTCCCCCCCCCTCCCCATCTCTGTTTTTCTCTCCTCATAAGGAAATTGAGACTCACAGTGTAATAGACTGTCCAGAATCATTCTCATAGTGTATGGCTGTGAGCGTATGTTCTGAGTCTTAACCAAGGCTGGTTTGTATTTTTATATTCGGTTATTTTGTGTGTGCATACACACGGTGACCTTTGAAAGTTGGCTCTCTGCTTTCACCTTTACGTGGGTCCTAGGGATCGAACCTACAGACAGTGAGCTTGCTGACGAGCGCCCTCAGCCACTGAGCCTCCTCACTAGGCCATTACCCACCACCACTCATAAGTTCCTAGATTGTTACCCTTGACTTCTTCACATTCTTTCTTTTCTTCTCCACACAGCTGACTTCCAACACGAGGGGCTAAACTCAACGACTTAGGTGGGGGCTCTACCTACTCAGATACATCCCCAGCCCTTAAAAAACAAAACAAGCCGGGTGGTGGTGGCGCACGCCTTTAATCCCAGCACTCGGGAGGCAGAGTCAGGCGGATCTCTGTGAGTTTGAGGCCAGTCTGGTCTACAGAGCGAGATCCAGGACAGGCACCAAAACAACACAGAGAAACCCTGTCTCGAAAACAAACAAACAAACAAACAAACAAACAAAAAACAAACCCAAAACCAAAAAAACCCAATTTGTTTACTTTTATTATTTCTGTGCATGTGCATTTGTCTGTGTGAGTGAATGCCATTGGTGTGCATGTGCCTGTGGAGGCCAGATAGTGGTGTCACATGGTTGAAGACACTGTGTGTGCTGAGAACTGAACTCAAGTTTCCTGGAAGAACAAGAAGTGTTTTTAATGACTGAGCCATCTCTCCAGCCCCCACCCCTGACTTTTATGAAAATTTTATTTTGAGACAGAATCTTGCAACATTTTTCCAGGCTGCCCTAAAATTTGAATCCTCCTGCCTTAGCCTCCGGAGTCAGGGGATTGCAAGTGTGCCAGCACACCGGTTCTTCCTGACATTCTTTTTTTGTTTTGTTTTGTCTTTAGAGACAGAGTTTCTCTGTGTAGCTCTGGCTGTCCTGGATCTCACTCTGTAGAACAGACTGGCCTCGAAGTCACAGAGATCCGCCTGCCTCTGCCTCCCGAGTGCTGGGATCAAAGGCGTGCGCCGCCACCACCGCCCGGCTCTTCTTGGCATTTTTGATGATTTACAGGTGCCGTGGCTTACACGTCTTCTAGGTTGGGGCACCTCGGGCACTCGTCTTCACTGCTTGGATCCTGACCCTTTGACTGTCACTCAATCTCCGCTCTCTGTCTCCCCATCACTGACTGTTTCTTGGTCACACTTGTCATTATTGCTGTCCCTGTCTCTACCCGAGAGTGAACAAAGATTGGGTTTTCATCCCATCTATAATCAGTCTCTGTATCTCTGTAGCTACGGTTTGGACTGTGTCGACTGGAGGCCGGAGATAGAAAAGGTCGGTTCAGTCTCATGGTGACACATGCATTAGCAACAGAGGGCCATGTCTGTCTTAACGTGGCAGCTCTCTTCATATTTGACATCAACAGGGACTTCATTATAATATCGGTAGTGTTTCATTGGTGCAGCCATGCCCCCAAATGGAGAATGTTAGTCATTTTTCATGACCACCACCAGGCACAAAGAATGTCATTAAACCAACCAAGACGTAAAGATTCCTGAAGTGACAAGTATTTTCTGTCCCTGGTGATGAAAACCAAATATGCCGTTCACATTGCAGACATGTATAACCTATTGGACTGTTTCAGAACATAGCAGGGTGAAATCAGTGACTAAGAAAGAACAGAAAATCAATCCATTCATTCATTCTGGTACAGACAGACTGAGAGCAAGCCAAGGCCATCGCTAGGAAGATAATCAGAGGGTCAAGCCTCGAGAGCAGGGAAAGCAGGGAGGGAGAAAATGAGCAACACAAAGAGCTGGGAGCCATGGGAGCTGTAAGGAATGTGGTCAGAGGAACGGGCTAGGGTGACAAGTTCAAAATCCAGACCCAGGGCAGTGGCAGCTCTAACCACTTCTGCAGGATAGGGGCGGGCTTGCCTGCGTGGAGAGTTGGCACTAAGTGTGGCCCTGAATGGAACAATTCACAAGTCGGCTATTTCTTGGCTATTTCTTTGCTAAGTGGAGTGGTGTCTTACTTGGGTCTGACAGCATCTGCAATCTCAGTGTAATAAAGGGTGTAGGTGTTCTTGAGGTGGACTAGCTAATCTTGAATTTTTTCTCTCTTTTAGAAAGAGCGATACACACATGTACGAGGTATGTGTGAACACAGGTGAGCATGTGCCCCAGGGTGCATGAGGTCAGAAGGCACCCTTGGGTATCAGACGTTAGGTCCCTTGTTAGCTGCGGTGTGTGCCAGGCTCGCTGGCACATGAGCTTCCAGGGCATTTCCTGTTTCCATATCCCATCTTGCCTTGGGAGTGCTGGGGCAATCGATGTAAGCCATGCATCAGCTTTATGTGGGTTCTGATCTGAGCTCTGGTCCTCATGCTCGCTTGCTTGGTGACTGCTTTCCCCGCTGACCCATCTGTTCCTCAGCCATTATCTTGAGAAGTGTCAATGGAGTCTTAAGTTGTGCTGATTATCTCCTGGTTAGTGGCATAATTTTGTACTATTGACTGTATTCCAGAGAGAGAGAGAGAGAGAGAGAGAGAGAGAGAGAGAGAGAGAGGATTGAAGAATATTTAAAAAAAAAAAGGACCTTTCAGCTTGGGGGTGGTGGCGCATGCCTTTAATCCCAACACTCGGGAGGCAGGCGGATCTCTGTGAATTCTAGGCCAGCCTGGTTTACAGAGCAAGTTTCAGGACAACCAGGGCTACACAGAGAAACTGTCTCAAAAAACAAAAACAAAAACAAACAAACAAAAACCCAAAAACAACAACAACAAAAAACCCAGCCAAACAAAAAATATAGACATTTCAAACTTAAGCTTTGAAACAACAGCATTGTGACAGGTAGGGTGGTGGTGGTGCTTAAATGTGAAAGTGAAATGTAAAAGTGTTCAATCAGTTCACAAAAGAAGATTCAAAAAAAAAGTCATAGCTTAGCGCAAGGTGTGCAAAGTTTGGTAGAATCATGGTGGTTTGGGCATGTGATGGGATGTCTATGTCCTTGTTAGTGCAGCTTTGAGAAAAAAAGGCAAGGCGACTCCCTAGCCCCGTGGAGGGCAAACTCTCAGGAGTAGAAGCAAGTTTGGTAAGTCCCCGAGGTCTGGAGCGAAATACAATAAAATTTGCATTTATATAGCACTCCTGCACTTGCTCTACGTGTGCCTTCCATATTAAATAAAAACACAATTAAGAGTTAGTTCCAAAACACCAGGTCAAACATATCAAACAAAATCAGGAATGGCAATTAGTGCTCGGATGCCAGAGCAAACAGATGGCTATTGAGTTTGGATTTAAGAAGAGAAATAGGATGTGCCAGCTGCATATCAATAAAGAAGGAATTCTGGAGCTTGGGTGACAAGGACTGGGACAGTGACTGGTCGTGTGTGCAGTGCATTTATCAGAAACGGTCACTATGCAGGGCCGCTAAAATTATGGGACACTTCTGTGTGCCAGTCACCGTGCCCCGTGATACAGACCCAAAGATAATCAGATCTGAATTCTGTATTTCAGCCAATTATAATCCAGTTTAAAGGAAGAAAGCATGTGTGAAGTCGCTTGGGGGACCTTCACTCTATGTGGCAGTGTGAAGACTTCATTCCAGGCATAAAAATAAGACCATGCTGTTCCATGTGAAAGGGGGGAGGGGGGAGCTCAGAACTCTCATGTTTTTAAATCCAAAAAATCTCTGAAAAAATGAACAGACTTTCTTAAGATGGAGCTCAAGTTTTATAGCCTTCCTGTTCTCTATTTGATGTCAGTGTTCCCTTAATTGCAGAAATATCGTGTTTGATGGTTTTGTTTTAATTAATCAACAGACTAGTTTATTTATTTCTGGTGCTGGAGATTGAACCCAGAGCCTCTTGTGTGCTAGGCAAGGGCTCGACTAACGTCTCCAAGTTAATAATGAGGCCTGCCTGTCCCAGGGCCTGCCGGGTGTGTGGTACCCACGGAGTGCAGCCTGTGCGCTCTTACCTCTGTGAGACCCAAAGAGCACCAATGATTTTGAATAAAACGACCAGTCATGGGTTTGCCTCTCTCCCTCGTCACTCCTTGTTAATTCTGTCTGGCTTTGTTCCTCTCATTCCCACAGAATCGCCCTCCCCAAGGCTCCTTCTGTTTGCTTACTTTCTTGGTACGGCTTTCTTAAAGTGCTCTGTCCTCCCTTCTGTGACCAAATCTCGGTTTTGTTTGTTTGCACCTTCCCAT
The DNA here is from genome assembly GCF_007827085.1 of Peromyscus californicus insignis. Lineage (NCBI taxonomy): Eukaryota > Metazoa > Chordata > Mammalia > Rodentia > Cricetidae > Peromyscus > Peromyscus californicus. The sequence goes on along the minus strand of NW_026294606.1, from coordinate 70,875,811 downwards.
AGGTCAGTTCTCCCTGCAGGGCCTCTCTCATCGCAAGTCCTAATAAATATTTGTAATGAAGCAATTCCCCAAGGTTTGCCTCTCTAATCTCCCTGCTGGCTCCTTTCTCCCCTGGGGAGCTCATCCATTCTCAGCTGTCCCCGCTGGGCAGAGGCTCTGGAATCTGCATATTCCGATCTGACCTGTCACTGGAATGCCTTTCTTATCACTGCAGATGTTTACTGATCTCTTCACCTAATTGTCTTGCTAGCGCCTCATTTTCAACATCTCCCACAGACATCACACCCAGACTTGAGGAGAGCGTGAATGGGTAAAAACCGATGGGCTGTTGACCAAAGAAGGGCAACTTTCTTTCCCTGGCAAATTGTATCTTTTGTTGTCCAGCTGCAGGTATTACTTATGAAGAAGACAGACTGCATTTTTTCCCAAAAGAAGACTTTTATGACCATCGGGAAAAGGCATATAGGCTGGAGAGAGTCAGAAGATAATGAGTGTTAAAAGTTTGGGAAGAGAGAGGGAGGGATAGATGGAACACAGGATTTTTAGGGCTGTGAAATTGCATGGTGTGATACTTTACATGGAGTGTGTGTGTCAGGACACAGTTGTGAAAACCTGTGACACACACAACACAGAGCAGACGGCAATGCAAGCTGTGGATGAAGGTTGTAATGATCTATAAACACAGATACATAGGTTATAATTAATGTCCCACACAGGTACAGGTACTCATGGTGCGAGAGGTGTGTGTGTGTGTGTGTGTGTGTGTGTGTAAGAGAGGGTGTGAGAAAACTCAATGCATATTTCACTTAGTTTTGTGTGAAGTTAAAACAGTTTAAAACAGTCTATTAAAAAGTAAGATAGAAAAACACAACTTTTTTTGTGTGTTTTACTGAACATTTGTGCTAAAGGGTTACAATCCCCTGCCCCCCCCCCCCCCCCAAGACAAGGTGTCTCCATGTAGCCCTGGCTGTCCTGGAACTTGCTCTGTAAACCACGCTGGCCTCAAACTCACAGTGATCCGCCTGCCTGTGCCTCTGCTGGGATTAAAGGTGTGTGCCACCACTGCCCGATGAGGGTTACAATATTTTCAAAAAAATTCTATATTTTATTTGTTTGTTTTGTGTGCTTGTGGGGGGTGGGGCAGCGTGTGGAGATCAGAAACAACTTGCAGCAGCCGGGGCTGTGGCTTCCACCATGTGTCTCCAGGGGGATGGAGCTCAGGTTGTGGGGCTAGGTAGCCGGTGCTTTTTCCCCCCAAGCCATCTTACAGACCAGAAACTGACAGTGCTTGCACTAAACAGAGACTGTACAGACAAAGTGATTATTCCCCAGGGAAGGAAGAGGGTCTGGGGTGCTGGTTCAGTCAGCATGTGTCTGCTGCAACAGCCAGGACGACTGGAGTTCAGTCCTCAGCTCCCACCGGAAAAGCTGGCTGAGGCTTGGCTTGGGACTAGAGAGGCTAAGGCAGGTGGATCCCTGCCAGGCAGCTTAGCATAACCAATGAGTTTCAAGCCAACAAGAAACCCAAAAATAAGTCCAAGCTGGACAGCTCCTGAGCAGTGAAACCTAAGACTGACTACACACACACACACACACACACACACACACGCACACGCACACGCACACGCACACGCACACACACACGTGCATGCACACTCTGGCACATATATACATACCCACATAGTTGCTTTGCTGCCCCCACCCAAAGGAAGAAAGTGTCTTTCCACTAAGACCAGGCCCCTGGAGTCTTTGAGGACCACCCATCCCCAACTCCATGAATCTCAGGCCTTCTCCACCTTCCTTTGAAGGAGCGTTTGTGCTGATCTTCTGCCGTGACTCTGGGACCCTGTGGCCAGGCTCCCCTTCACTCATTGCTGAAACACTGCCTCTAGTATCTGGATATTTCTGCCTCTTTCTTGACTGTTCTGTACAATAGCTCCCAATTAAAATGCACGTATTCATGTCAGTTGTCTCCCCCACAAACCACACACTACTTCTTAAAGTCTCCTGGGCATACCTGGCAGCCATGTGACTTCTGTCCATCTGTTCTAGAACTCAGCTGGCTCTAGTCTGCTAAAGGGACATTGACGGGAACCATAAGCCTAAGTGGCTCTCGGCACATACTCTGCCATATTTGGGCTTCTCTCCTCTTTTCTTAGATCGAGGCCTTGCTTAAGTCTCCATAGCACCAGAACCTCTTCCCACAGATACCAGAACCTCTTCTCAGATATCAGGTGAATGAGCTGCAGTTAAGCAATTAGGCAGTTAGATAAGGGTAGATAGATAACCTTCAGAGCAACATTTCCTGCTGGCCGAACAGCCCATAATTAAGTCTCTTCCTGCTTGCAACCCCCATTACTAAGTCCCTTCCTGCTTTCGACCCCCATAATTAAGTTGCTTCCTGCTCGCAACCCCCTTTGCCTACCTATATATGCCTTGAGAGAAAAATAAACTTTTGGAGCTTGATCAGACATCCTGTCTTGCTCTCATTCTATGTGTCTCTTGTCTCTCTCATTCGCCAGCCCTCCCTTTAGGTCCCCGTTGAAGACCCTGCTGGCCGGGGCAGGACATCATGACTTTGGTGGTACCAACATGAGAAGAATCGTGGGGACTCTAATCTACAAGACTGGGGTGGGCATGTCCATAGCCTCAGGCAGAAGATTTATTCTTCAACCATCTCAGGTTTTTCCCTGTCTTATCAGCGTAGCTATTCTTTCTCTGTCCCACCATACAGCTTCCAAATTACAACAGGAAGATTTATCAATTGTGAAAGCTCGGCCAATAGCTTAGGCTTGTCCCACTAGCTCTCATTAACCCATTTCTATTCATTTATGTGTTGACACGTAACTCATGGCTTTTACCTGTCCTCCTGCATGTCTTGCTCCCTCTCCGTCTGGCTGGTGACTCTGTCTTCTTCTTCCCAGTGTTCTCTCTGCCCCGAGAATCCTGCCTAGCTATTGCCTGTTTAGCTTTTTATTAAACCAGTCTGAATGACACATCTTCACAGGGTAAAGGAATATTCCACAACATATCAAACATGTCTTCTCCCTTTCTCTTTTCTACTAGTTTGTTTCCTCATTTTTGAGACTGCATTTGTTGCCCAGGCTGTACTCTAAATTGCAATTCTTCTGCCTCAGCCTCTTCAGGGCTGGGATTAACAGATGATGCTATTCCTGTCTATTTTGTGGCTTTTCTGGAGAGGCAAAGAAGTTTTGGAGAGATTCAGTGACAAAGCATAAAATTAACATGCTTTATCCACTTCCACTTGTGGGATGTGAGTCTGACAACTGCTCCAGCATCTTCTCAAAACTCCTGCAGAGCTCAAGAGACGATAATGTGAACGAATCACAGGACCCAGACATCAGGAAACCAGGGTCCAGGCACCTGCCTGTGGAGGACCACAAAGCAAGGCTTGTTTCTACTTTTCCAAATGGTTGGGGGGGGGGGGGCGGGGAAAGAATAAGCTAACCATGGTGACAAACTCGTTTAATCCCAGCACTCAGGAGGCAGAGACAGGTGCATCTCTGTGAGCTCAAGGCCAGCCTGGTCTACATAGTGAGTTCCAGGCCGGGCAGGGCTGCATAGTGAAACTTTGCCTTAAAAAGAAAAAAAAAGTGGGCTGAAGAAATGGCTCAACAGTAAAGTACACTCTGCTCTGCCAGAGGACTGGGGTTCAATTCCCAGCACCCACATGACAGCTCACAGTTGCCTGTAACTCCAACTTCAAGGGATCTGACGCCCTCACAGCAATACAGGTAAAATAAAAATCATTTAAAAAATAATTATTTTGTTAACACTATATAGAATTCAAATTTCAGTATCCTTCAATTAAAGTTTTATTGATTTTTGTTTTGTTTTGAGACAGAATCTCAATATGTAAACCAGCTAGCCTTGAACTCACAGAGATCTGTCTGGCTCTGCCTCCCAAGCGCTGGGATTAAAGGTGTGTGCCACCACTGCCTGGCTCACAAAGTTTTATTAAAACTGGTGGTCCATTTACTCATGGCCTATGGCTGCTTTGGGGCTGTCATGGCAGAGTTGAGACCGTGATTGTGAGACTATCACCTGTAGAATCTGAAGACTTTGCAGCTGTGACAGAAGGGTCTGTCCTCCTCTGCTGTGAGCAGTTAGAGTTGGTACCCAGCCTTCTCATTGCTGTCCTCATCTTTCTGAATGGAGCGGGGGCTTCTGGGATCTAACTGCCCGTGTCTTGGAGTTGCTGGACCCTTGGGAGATGCCCTTCTCATGAAATGCAATGGGAACAGTGCCCTCTGGAGGAGGTCACAAATTCGAAGTAGTCTCTTGCGGCAAAAAAGGCCCTTGAAAGGAAAGAAGATGCCTGCCTTTTAAACATTGACGGCTTAATAATGGCCTGTTTCTCATGGGTTGAGGTATGGTATGATATACTTGTGCACTGTGTCTGGTTGCCTCAAGACTTTTGGTTTTGCTAATAGCTCTGCTGGAAAGTCCCTCCTGTGGAACCCAGGCTGATATCCTAACCGATTCAGACTTCAATTCTTATCTGTTAAAGGAGAGGATTGCATTTTCAATGATTTTAAAACTCTCCCTCCCTGCCTCCCTTCCTCCCTGCCTCCTTCCCTCCATTCATCTCTTCTGAGCAAAATCCTTGACCTAGAGATAATGAAACAGTTGAAAGTAGAAATGGATTCCAGCCTGAGCCTCCTTCAGCGGCCCATGAGGGGCTGCAGAGGAGAAATCCTCAAACTCCTCTTGGCCCTAAAAGACAAGAGTTCTGTGGGCCCAGATTTTACCTGTCGGCATCCCACATAGCCAGGACCAGTGCTTTTCAGAGGACTAGTGGGCAGTGCCCGAATCTCTGCTCCCACTGATTTTGGCTCAGTTAGCACCACCTCTAAGGAGACCACACTTGCTTGACACAGGCTAAAGGTTTCTGAAAGGAGGGGGCCTCAACTGAGAAAACACTTCTGTAAGATCCAGCTGTTTGGTATTTTCTTAGTGATTGATGGGAGAGGGCCCAGCCCTTTATGTGTAGGGTCATTTCTGGGCTGTGTCACTGTGTTCTATAAGAAGGCAGGCTGAGCAAGCCGTGAGGAGCAAGCCAGTAAGCAGCACCCTACCTTGGCCTCTGCACCAGCTCCCACCTCCAGGTTCTGTCCCTGCTTCCTTTAGTGATGGACTAAAATGTGGAAGTGTAAGATGAATAATCTCTTTCCTCTCCAACTTGCTTTTGGCCATGGTGTTCCATCACAGCAATAATAACCTTAACTAGGACAGAGAAAAAGCACCACCCGGACACTCTTGATAATAGGACTGCTTGAATTTACCGAGCACTTCTTGCTTGCTAGAGACTAGACCAAGCCCTTGGGGTAACTTTTGTCATTTAGTACAGACAATAGCTCAGTGAGAGGTTCCACAGTCATACCTACTTGATGAAAATGAAGGTTCTGGAGTCTTGTGAAGGCTGGATTGCTATTGGATAGTGTAAAGGTTGGGTGTACACTTGGGTAGTTTGCTGTTACAGTCACTTTTAAGGAGGCATTGTGATTACCCAATTCTTCTCAGGTAGCTTTTGGAGTTAAAAGGCATGATGCGGCGATTTGAATGAAAAATGTCCTCGTAGGTTCACATATTGAACTCTTGGTCTCGGTGTCGCCTTTTGGGGAGGTTTAGGGGGTGGAGCCTTGCTGGAGGAAGTATGTCAAGTCACAGCCTTAGCCACTCTGCTTTCTGCATGTTGTTGAAGAGGTGATCTCTTAGCTTCCTGTTCTGGCCACCTGCTGCCAGGCCTCCCCTGCCAGTACAGAATCTTCTTCTGAAACTTGAACCCTAAATAAACTCTTTACCCTACAAGTTGCCTTGGTCACAGTATTTCATTACATCAATGAAGGGTAACTAATCCATGTGATAACGGATGTCTGCCTCATTTGCTGAGTGATTTTGGCAGGCTTAGCCTATGTTTCTGTTTCCTCCTTGAGCAAATGGGATTCAGGACAGGAGCATGCAGATTAGTTAGCTGGGATATAAAATCAGTTTCTGGTACAAGCCCATGCTCAGTAGTCTACTATTATCACTAATGAGCACATGCTGCCTCCTTCATTTTGACTTGGTGAGCAGCTCTTCAGACACAATGCTAATAGCCCTTTGGTGTCAAATGGGCTGCCTTGATTTTCTTTAGTTGTACTCTCTGGTTTTCTATAAGTTATTTATTTATTTTGGTTTTTCGAGACAGGGTCTCTCTGTGTAGCTTTGCGCCTTTCCTGGAACTCACTTGGTAGCCCAGGCTGGTTCTATAAGTTATTATTATTATTTTTTTAACAACCAATTAAGTCAATTTACTAAAATAGTTGACTTAGGCATCTCCAATAGTGATTTCAACCTCCACCCCTGGCTCAATACTGATGGAAGTAATCTGTTTAACAATCTCGGAAGGACTGTGTGAGTCAGTGAGTCCCTTGTGGATTCTCATTTGGAAATGATGCCATGCCTTGGAACCTTCACCACAGGGTGTTTTTCATGTAGTGACTCTCAGTGTCTGGGTAGGCATGCACACCGGTCTTTTCAGATTCCTTTCCCTTGTGCCTTTGATCAAGTCAGTACACATCTTCTCTAGCAATTGCACGTTGCGGCAGGTGAGTGTGATTTGAATTTGCCACCTTGGGTTCCACAGATGTCCCTCCGGTATCTTTAAAAGTCATGGCTGTGGTGTGGTTCCCTGACCGCCCTGTTCCTCAGCAGGAGTGAACAGCGGTGAGTCAGGACAGGACAGGAGGGAGCATATTGAACAGAGGTCTGCTGCTCGCACCCCTATGCCTCAGAAAGAAGTTATTATTTCTTTTAGACTCAATTCAAGGCCAGTATCTTTCACTCACTCTAATGGCCCAGGTAGTATCTTATTTTACTGAGTGTCTATCAATACTTCTGCATTGGTTTGGATAAATGTCCCCAAAGGCTCATGCCCTGAAGGTTTGATCAATAGTCTGTGGTGCTGTGGTGAAGGACCCTTAAGAGGGGAGACAGGTGTGGTGCATGCCTTTAAGCCCAGCACATAGGAGGCAAAAGCAGGTGGTTATCCGTGGGTTCAAGGCTAGCTTGATCTACACAGTGATTTCCAGGACAGCCAAGTGGGTACAGAAGAAAACCTTTGAGTGACTAGGGTCAGACAATTGAAGAGATATTGGTACTTCAGCCTCTTGTCCTCTCTTTCCCTTCCCTTCTCAGCTGCCACGAGACCAGCAGCTTTGTCCCACCATAGGCTCCCTTCATGATGTGTTGCTTTCCTATAGGAGTAAAAACAACAACAACAAACAGGCCATAGACCATAGAAAACCTGAGAAACTCTGAGCTCTGAGCCCAAACACAGGGTTTTTTTTTTTTTTTTTTTTTTTTGGTTTTCCGAGACAAAGTTTCTCTGTGTAATAGTCCTGGCTGTCCTCGAACTCACTTTGCAGACCAGGCTGGCCTCGAACACACTAAGATCTGCTTGCCTCTGCCTCCCGAGTGCTGGTATTAAAGGCGTGCACCACCACTGCCCAGGCAGTATTTCTTCTTTTTAAGTTGCTTGTCTCTGGTAATTTGTGACAGCAATGTAAAGCTGACCAACACAGATAGTCATATGTTCATCAAACACTCTTCATGTGGATTTTTCACCTTTTCATACTGTCAGTCACACTGTGCTGGGACAGGCATTGGCTATAGAACACAAGAGAAAAAGCACAGACTTCTTCTAAAAGGCAAAGGTTTAAATGCAGACTCTACCTCCACTCACAGGGTCCTTGCCTATGAGTCACCAAGCCTCAGCGATTACTCTAACAAGCCAGGAAACAGTAATTCCTAATGGGGATTACATGAGAAGACACTATGGAAACTCGCCAGGTGTGAAACTTCGCTCTAACGCTTCCCACTTCTTCTGCACCAATCACAGAATTCTGCCAGCAGCTTTTCTTTTTTTGTTTTGTTTTGTTTTTGTTGTTTTTTTGAGACAGGGTTTCTCTGTGTAGCTTTGGTGCCTTTCCTGGATCTCGCTCTGTAGACCAGGCTGGCCTTGAACTCACAGAGATCCTCCTGCCTCTGCCTCCCGAGTCTGCCAGCAGCTTTCTGCCAGCCAAAGTATGAGGCATAGCTGGTGAGCAGCTCTTCCTGGCCCATCCCAGGCTGAAGGTACTGTATTTATGCTCATTTCATTGAGGACATTTCAGCTGTGAGATCTCCAATGAGAGAGAGGCAGGCCCTGCTCTCCCGAGGCTGAACATCTAAGAAGATGCCGGGTGCTGTATCACTCCAGGACCTCAGCTCAGCTCTCTGTCAGATTTGCTAGTTCCTGTACTGTGGTTGCTTACAGTCTTCCAAAGCTGTAAGAAAACACAGTTACAATCTGGGGAGGGGTCAAGGTTTGGTGTCAGATGACAATTAAAGGCATCGTGGCGGGGGAGCCCTCTGGAAAGCATCCCCAGCCAGCGGTCAAAGGTCAGCATTTGTTGGTGGACTCTTTACTGTGGAGAGTGTGTCTAGGGTGGTGCTTTTTGACCTTAGCTACACATCGGCTCTGTCACTGGGTACTTACTTACAACCCACATTGAAAACAAAACAACAAAATAAGGACTGGGAGATGCCTTAGCAATTAAGAGCACGTGATGTGACTGCAGGGGACCCAAGTTTGGTTTCCAGCCTCCACATGGGGTGGCTCACAACTCCTTACAACTCCAGCTCCAGGAGATCTGATGCCCTCTTCTGGCCTCCATGGCCACCTGCACCTGCATGCAACATAGCTCCAAATAAACAAACAGGCATACACACATAATTAAAAGTAAAAATAAGTCTTAAAAACAAAGCAAAACAAAAACCTCTTAATGGCAGATTCCTACTCAGCAATTCCCATTTAATTGCTCTGGAGTGAAGCCTGGGCATTGAGATCTTAAAAATTCCCCGATAGAGTTTTCTGCTATGATGGAAATATCTGATACTGTAGCCGTTGAGTCTTCAAAATGTGGATAGTTAGATGGAGGACCTGATTTTTAATTTTAATTCACTTAAATTTAAATGTGAAATAGTCACACAGGGCTAGTGGCTTCCGTTTTGGGTAACATGTGCCTGTAGTAATTAGTGGGAGATTGCTGTAGGAGAAAGCTGCCTAGCTGACATGATTTCATTTAGCAGCTTTATGAAGTGTTACTGTGCCTGATCCACTGCTGAGGAAAGCAGAACTTGGGGTTCTCACGTAATGTACCCTGGGCCGCACAAGAAAAGGCTGAGCAGCCCCCAGGCACCGTGCTGTGATTGCCACAAGAGAAGCCTGAGACACAGCCAGGCCACAATTAAGGCCTTGGGGCTTCCTTAGACATCTCTTACAACAAAACTCAAAAGTTAGGAGACACCAGCCTGGCTCTATCAGGAGACAGTAGGACCTGAAAGCTGATTCTAATGACACAGTCTAGATTGGGCTGAGTGGTCCACATAAGGATCCCGGCCCACCCAACAACAAATACAGAGTTTGGACTTGGCAGAAGATTCTAGAATAAGTCCCAAACATTATGTTTTGGAAGACATGGTAATAGAGGACCAGTGAGAGCTCAAAAAAGGAGCCTGTGGGGACCTGGGAACAGGACAGCTGGCCCAGGCATGAAGTATTTCAGGTCCACCGAACCTCATTGATTACCCAGAATGCAATAAGGTTTTGTCTTTTGGGGTTTCAAATACCTACCTGCCAAAGTGAGAAGACACTGTAACAGCAACGCCCGCGTTACCGACACCCGTTCACCATGTCCGAGCGAGGGGCTGCGGATTAAAAAATAGAGACAAGAGACAGCGAGTCATTCGCCATGGCTGAATGCCGAATGCCAGCCAAATGCCGTTTATTGAAAGAGGGAGGAAACCTTAAATACAGGCTTACAGCACAATGGCGGATCCCCGGAGGGCAGAAGTTCGCCACATTCTTGCATCTAAGTTGTTTACACCAAATGCAGGATACAGGAACAAAGAACCTCCGGTAGTAGAACGTTAGGTGAGAAGGAAACCGGCAGGGAATCTGAATAGGGAGGACATCTGGTCAAGGTCGGCAAGCAAGGAGGCAGCCACTCACAGTGGGGGGCCAGGGCCCACAGGTCCCCCCTTTTTACTAAAAAATGAGCTTCTGACTTAGGTTGCGTGGGACGTCAGCAGGTCACCTTACCCGTCATAGAGACACCTGCCCAGGCCACACAAGTGCTCTCTCTTAGGTTGATGACCGCCCCCCAAGCATTACCTGTCTCTGAATACTCATTATCATACAGACTCAACCACGTGAGCTGTAGAGTGACTGCTGCCAAAGATCTCAAAGCGGTGCTGGGCTTGCAATCTGTGCGACACAGAAAAGACCAACAGAAGTCCTAACCCACCCATAGCCAGGAGGCTAAAGGCAATTGAACCATTCCCTTCTTAAACAAGCCTTACTGCAAATTGGAGTCCTTGTAAGGTGGTATCCCATAAGCAAATGGAACTTGAGTTTTAATAATTTTTACAACTTTCAAAGCTAATTTAAATGTATAAATGTAGAATTAAATTTATCATGCCCAATAAAATAAAAGATTAACTAACTGTGGTAGCTACTTTTGCTGCCAGGGTCTCCATTGTGCTAGCTGTAGAATCCAATTATGAAATAGCAATCCCAGGGCCGGGCGGTGGTGGCGCACGCCTTTAATCCCAGCACTCGGGAGGCAGAGCCAGGCGGATCTCTGCGAGTTCGAGGCCAGCCTGGGCTACCAAGTGAGTTCCAGGAGAGGCGCAAAGCTACAGAGAAACCCTAGCTCAAAAAACCAAAAAAAAAAAAAAAAAAAAAAAAAAGAAATAGCAATCCCAGAAGCAATAGCAGCAGTGGCCACCACCGCTATAACAGCAACAACGGCAACAGCAATGTCAGAGTCTCTTCTGGAGCGTGTGAGCATCATCTGTGTCTGACTGTCACAGTCCACTGGCATGGATGCAGTTCCAGGAACAAGAACCACCAAGGCCCATTTTTCTTGATCCTAGCACTACTTAGACTGGCAGGTCTGCAAAAAAACAACTAAGAACCATAAAGAAAGCAAAAACAAAAACAGCAAACAAGGAGCAGAACTAATGGTCTTATAAATGGCTACATTCAGGCTCACAAATTTTAAGTTATCTTCAAAAAGTCTAGATGAATTTCAGGAGGCCAATAAATGTTGCACAGAGCCATTCCTGAAAAGTAGGTACTACACCAGCTTGAAGAGGGTTGCAAAATGTGAAAAGGCTTAGCTGGCATGCTACTGTTAACAAATGAAGGTCATTGACCTTCAGAGTTATCCTTAATCTCCAAGGTGTGACACATTCTCAACATTTTTGAAAAAAGTTACCATACATTACCTTCTGAAGAATCCAACCACATGGCTATAGTTCCTAGGCTTACAATAATGTTTGCCAAGGCTGGCCGTATTGGGCTCTCAATCCCCATTGGCATCAGAAGGGGAGAGTTTTTTTTACAAAGGCCCAATAGGTCTCTGCCATGTTGGGATTTCAGCAGCAGCCACAGGGAACCCACAGTGTTCAGGAACCCAAAGAGGAACTTCATTGTCCTGCGGAAAGACACAAACAGATCCCCGGGCCCACACCGGACACCGGATCGGGTCCCCTCCAAGTGCCAGTAGAAAGATCCTTCCATCGCACCAGAGGATGATTTGCAACAGGAGCCCTCCAGTGCTTATCTGCAGCGGATACTCCAGCAGAATCCACCGATAAAAAATTTAAAATATATAAAACAAGGGAAAGAATAGAATATGGAGAGGAGAGATGAGCCCCTAGCTCTCCCCTTTTTACTTTAGAAGTATATGTTTTTAAGGTACGATGGCAGCATTCTACTATAACCTGTCCTTGAGGATTATAAGGAATACCAGTCTTATTAACAATAGAAAAGTCTTGGCAGAATTTTGAAAATCCCGTACTGTTGTAGGCAGGACCATTATCAGTCTTTATGTATTTTGGCACTCCCATGTAAGCAAAAGCATGAAGACAAATATTTTTTACATCCTTAACCTTTTCCCCTGAATGGGCAGAAGCAAAAATTAGAGAAGAATATGTATCAATAGACACATGGACATATTGTAATTTTCTAAAGGAAGGCACGTGTGTGACGTCCATCTGTCAGACATGATTAGGTAAAAGCCCTCAGGGATTAACTCCCAAATGAGGAACAGGTAAAAATTCAACACAAATAGGACATGATTTAACTATCTGGATGGCTTGTTCCCGGGTTATGCCTGTATGATGACGAAGAGATCCAGCATTAAGATGATATCGTTGATGCAACTGAGTAGCCTTATCAAAGGCAGAACAAACTAATGAGACAGCCGTAGAGTAATGGCATCAGCCCTCTGATTACCTTCACTTAGAGGTCCAGGCAATTGAGTGTGAGCTCTAATATGGCCCACATAAAGGTTATGTGAGCGGGACCATATAAGTCCTTGCACTTGCAATAAATATTCATGAATGGGAGAAATGGATGGTATGTAGGCTGTTGTCTCCAAAGGCATAATGGCATGTGCCACATATTGACTATCAGTATAAATATTTACACTCTCATCAGAAAACATCTGTAAAACAAGCAACAGCACCTGTACCTCTGCCATCTGGGCAGAAGTGCCCTGGACTTTCATTCTCTTCACTATGTTACCCAGAAACCACCACAGCAAAACCATGTGAAGTGCCATCAGTAAATACCACACAGGCCTGAGGAATAGGAGTCATCTGTATTATCTTGGGAACTATAACAGGATACAATTTAAAAAAAAATGACACACATCATTGGAGGGGTAGTGAGTATCAAACCGACCCTGCATGGAGCATGTCAATATGGTCCAATCATTATCATTAGCTTGCAACCATGCTATTTGAGACTGGGTGTATGGGGTCACCACAATATCTGGCTCCTTACCAAAAGTTTGAACACTGATCTTGATTCCCTTAAATATAATCTGAGCAACAGCCTGTGGATAAGGAGTGATGGTTTTCGCTGGAGAAGCTGGGGAATGTACCCATAGAATAGGACCTGTTTGCCAAAACACTCCAGTAGGTGAATGAGTAAAACAAAATATCAAATACAATAAGGGAGAAGAAAGATCTATATACTGCACATGAGCCTGTTCCAGGGCCTCTTACACTCGTTGTAGGGCTACACATCCTTCAGCCTGTTAATTTACAGGGAGATAAAGGGTCAGGGTTGCCCTTTAGACACAATTCATTTTATTTGTATTTGGATCTGTTCTGGAGAAATTAGGATAATAAACAAGCTCCACAGTATCTGTGCAGATGTAGATGACCATCCTTTGGAGCTGAACCTTGACTGGAGAAGGTGGGGCTGAGTTCCTCACTGAGTGGGGCCTTTTGAGGGAAGCGACTGAGTATGGGGCATGAGACCTTCGGTAGCAACTGGAATGATGCCTTTATGCTCATCACTACAAAGAGACCATGAAGGCGAGAAGGTCAAGTAGGGAAAGATTAGCTCAGGTTTTGCACCCATGGAAGTCCAGGAAGAGCTTGGAAAAATCTATCTGGAACTGACTTGTCCACACAGAAGCACAGTTGCAAAAACAAGCAAGAGAGATCCCCCCCTCCTCAGATTTATTTATTTTTTTTATCTGTGATGTTTGTCTGCATGTATATGTGTTTCATGTTTGTATCTGGTGTCTACAGAGGCCAGAAGGTGTCATATCACCTGTCACTGGAATTATAGAAGCCGTTGAGCCATCTACAGTTGAACCAGGGTCATTTGCAAGAGCAGCAAATGTTCTTAAAACTATACTGACAGTTTTTTGGTTTTTGGGTTTTTTTTTTTTTTTTGTCCTGGAACTCACTCTGTAGACCAGGCTGGCCTCTAACTCATAGAGATCCACCTGCCTCTGCCTCCCAAGTGCTAGGATTAAAGGCGTGCGCCACTCCCACCCGCCTGGCCAAAATCTCTATCTTAATTTGTTTTCTATTGTTATAACAAAATACCTAAGACCAAGTAATTCATAAAAGATAGAAGTTTATTTGGCTTATAATTCTCTAGGCAACTGGGGTTTAATCTGCTAAGAATCTTTAGAGTGATTTGGAATCATCTGTCAGGTCTAATGGGACACATTTCCTCAAATCCATTGGTTAAAATGGGCTCCCTACTGGGTTACTTCCTCAGGGGCAAGCAAGCTCCTGGGATGGAGGATGTTCTCAGGATGAGAAATCCAGAAAACGAGCATTCTCATCAAAAGTTTAAATGATCCAAACCATTTTAATCCACACATAACATCTCAGAGTGTTTATGGACCAAGAATCTGGGCACGGTACAGTAGTATCTTTGGGGTTTCCTCGAAACTTTTACTGTAGTAAAGATATTGAACAGGGTGTGTATCTCCTTTTGAGGCTCAGCTGGGAAGGCATCATCCCCTAGGCTGGGGACCTGGAAACAAGAGAAAGGAGAAGCTTCCTGGCTGCTGTAGACTGAACTGCTTTGCTTTGCCATGCCTCCCTACCATCAGAGATCCAAACCTCTCAAACCATGAGACAAAATAAATGTTTCCTCCTTGAGGTTGTTTTCCTCAGGTATTTTGTTACAATAGTGAAAAATCTGACTAAAACAGTGAGATAATACAGTATCCATTTTTTTTGTACTCAGCTTTTTTCACTTAACATAATGTCTTCCAGAATGTCTTTGTTTGTTACAAATAGCAAGACTTCCTTCTTTTAATGAATGAAAACTATTTCTCTGACTATGTCTATCACTTATTACATATATAATTTTCTTTACTCATCAATGGTCCATGGACCTTTAGATTATACCCATACCTTAGCTACTGTAAACAATGCTGCAATGGATATGAGTGTGAAGATATCTCTTCAAGATATAGATTGCACTTTTGGCTATATATCCCAAAATGAGATTTCTGGGTCTTTTGATACCCTTAATATTAGTTGTCTGAGGAGCATATACAATGTTTCCCATAACAACTACATTAATTTATAATTTCTCCCAAAGTGAACAAAAGGAACGTTGGTATTTGGCTTCTAAATGCTTTACAGATTTTAGAGCATATTCTCTCTTTTTAAATATTCAGCCCCTGCCCAGTCATTACCAAGAGCCCATTGATAAAACTGGAAGTATAAAGGATAAGAAAAAGTTGAAAGACTGGCCCCCAGGTAGTTATGACCTTTTGAGGTGGAATAAAATCTGTATACAAAACCATTAGGAATGTCTAGAAAAGTCCAATCAGTTGATAGGATTTATCTGTAAGTACTGTGATAATCTGGAGATGTGAGGCTTACCTCAGGATGCTTACCAGAAGTCATTTCAGTAGTTTACAAATTCCTGAAAAATTTAACACAATTAAGAAATTAACATCTCCCATGGAAGGCTGACAACAAACTTGGAAGAGAGTTGCAGTATCGCCTGTGTCCACCAGATGATGCCACTATTCAGTGGAATTCTAGAGAGTTTGGCTTTGGGGATGACAGCATAATTGTTGTAAATTTGAGATAATGCCTTGAAAGACACTTTAATTATTTCAGACAACAATTCTCTTACTGTAATTTTGCACAGAGTTCATGCACATTAGCTATGGAGAATTGGAAAACAAAGAAAGACTCAAATTTCTCGTAAGTAAATTCTCTACGTTGATTCATTTTCTAAGCCAAGTCTCTTTCCTCTTGCAGTGTTTGCTCTGTGCAAGTCAAGTGACTGGAAATTAATAGAAGCTGGAACAGATCTATACCTGGAGACCGAAGCTGGAAGAGAAGACCACCACCTTGGAGGTAAACTTTTTACTCTATTAGACATTTACTCTCACTAAAATATGCAAATATATTCCCTTCAGTGAATCTTGATAAACAACAGATTTAGCCCAGCGGAAAAGCTAGTATGGACAGCTTGATGCAATTATATTCAGCATTAATGAGCTGTGGGTTCCTACCTCAAGTGTTGATATTAGTAATCTTTGATAATAAAAGAGCATCTAACCTTTGAAGTAAAAATGTTCTGTGTGGTTGGGTATTTCCAACCATGAGCATTTATTATTTTGTTTGACAAATTGGCCTGCTTTGGAATATTAAACACCCACTCTTTAGAGGATAAGGAAGATGAAAGCAACTCCGTTCATTGTGCTCCCAAGAATCTCAGAGCTCTTGCAAGATTTTTTATCTGGGAGATCTCATCTCTGTGAACCTTGGGAGGTGGCTGGGACCGGCATGCTCGGTTTTCGCTCTTGTCTCAGGGAGGAAGGCCTATTGGCCTCAGTCCAGCCTGCTTGAGACAGCTGTTGGAGTTGTCTGCCATACCGTGTGGTTCTACACAGCCAGCCCTACTCAGAGGACTCAAGCTGAGACTACTAAGAACGCCTTCATGAGAGGTCCATCCAGAAAGAGATGTGACGAGTGTCTTCATTTCGTTGCTCCCAGGAGGAATTGCTTCTTTTGCATTCTTGTGAGACATTCAGCTCTCACAGTGACAAGCACACAGTTTTAATGCTATTATGGTTACCATCATTATTGTCGCTATTACTATATTGAGTGGCGGAGTCACCTTACTACCTAAGCTAGCCTTGAACTCCAGGCTGATGTGATTTTCTCACCTTAGTTTCCTGAGCAGATGGGTCTTGAGTTTTGTGCCATTGATTGTGACAAAATGAAATTATTATTATTATTATTATTATTATTATCATCAAATTTTTAGTTTTGGGGATTGAACTTAGGCACATGCTAATCAAGTGTTCTACCACTGAGCTAAATCTAAGATCTAAAATTGATCAGATTATGGTAACTGTGGTAGTTGGAATGTAACTGGCCCCCATAATGTCATAGGGAGTGACACTATTAGGAGATATGGCTTTGTTGGAGTGGGTATGGCTTTGTTGGAGGAAGTGTGTCACTTTGGGGGTGGGCTTTGAGGTTTTCTATGCTCAGGATACCACCCAGCATCTTAATCGACGTCCAGTTGCCTGCAAGATGTAGGACTCTACTACTACTCCAGCACCACATCTGTCAGCATGCCACCATGCTTCCTGCCATGATGATAATGGACTGAACCTCTAAAAGTGTAAGTGAGTCCCCTCAATTAAATGTTTTCTTTATAAGAGGTGCCGTGGTCATGATGTCTCTTTACGGCAATAGAAACTCTAACTGAGACAGTACCTAAAATTCACTGAGTAAGCCAGGTGGTGGTGGTACACACCTATAATCCCAGCACTTGGGAGGCAGAGGCAGATGGATCTCAAGTGAGTTCAAGACCAGCCTGATCTGCAAAGCAAGTTCCAGAACAGCCAGAGCAGTTACACAGAGAAACCCTGTCTCAAAAAACAAACAAACAAATATCCATTGAGTAGTTATTATATTCTGTATACCATGTAAACTATTATGAATGCATTGTCTTAATTTTTGCCAAGCACATTACAAGCTGTGTGCTAACTCCAAATATACCCATCTCCTTGTTTGCATCATTTTGATTTTGCAGTTTCCTCTCTCTTCTGTGTGGCCATGAGCTTTGGGGGTTAAGGGGGTTCATTTCAATACCAGAGCTGAACTGGTACAAGACCAAGACAATTCTGGGAGCTTTGTCTCCTCTGCCAGTGATTGGTTAGGAATAAGCATGTGGTCTGGACCTCACTAGGTCTAAGGGGGCATCATTCTGGACTTTTGGTTGAATTATACATCACAGAGGAGCTCTGTTCTGTAATTTGTCATGATGAAAAACTTCAGTAGTTGTCACCACTCACATGAAGCTGCCGAGCACTTACTTTATTTTTGTTTCTTTGAAGTATTAGGCATTAATCCCAAGGCTTTGCGCATGCCAGGCAGGAGTTATACCTCTGAGCTACAGCCCTAGTCCTTAGTTTTTTGGGTTTTGTTGTTGTTTGCTTTTCATTTGTTTGTTCATTAATTTTTTTCCATTTTATTTGTTTTTCTTTTATGTCTATGAGTGGTTTGCCTGCATGGATGTCTGTGCATCACATACGTACAGGGCCCATGGAGCCTAGAAGAGGTGGATTGTCTAGAACTGCAGTTGCAGGTGGTTGGGAGCTGCCATGTGGGTGCTGGGAATTGAACCCAGGTCCTCTGGAAGAGCAGCCAGTGCTCTTAAGAACTGAGCCATCTCCCCAGCCTTTGTTTTTGAAACAGGGTCTTACTATGCAGCCCTGGAGGACCTGGAACTTGCTCTGTAGACCAGGCTGGACTTGAACTCACAGAGATTCACCCACCTCTGCCTCCCCAGTGCTGAGATTAAAGGCATGCATTGTTATCCTGGCTAGCCTTTAGGTATAAAGCACATTTGTGTGTGTGTTTATTTTGAGTCAGGGTCTAATGTGTTCCAGGCTGGGATTGAACTCACTACATGACTGAGGATTGCCTTGAGCCCCTGATCCTCCTGTTTCTCCATTCCTGGTGCTGGAATTACAGATATGTACCACTACGACTGGTTTTATGTGTTGCTGGGGTGAGGACGTGGAAGCAGCAGAATGCTATTTAGAATGTATTTTTAACTGAAGATTCTGGAAACTGAGACTACCTTAGAGTATCTTGGGCACATGATAAGCAAGTGTTCTACCAGTGAGCTATATCTAAGATCTAAAACTGATCAGTCAGATTATGGTAGCTAAAATCCATTGAGTAGTTACCGTAGTCTACGTACCATATAGACTAATATGAACATAGGACTTTTGCGGGAGGGATGCTCAGCCCGGGTTTAGGATGATGCCTAGAAGTCAGTGTTGCTCTCTGTCGGGGCTGTTGAGGTCACTCTTACGCTGGCTACTGTAACTTTGAGAGCACCAAATTTGGAACTGCATTTGTGCACACGGTAGAAAACTGAAGTAGAAAACACACGTGTGCTTCCTTCAGACCCCCCCAGGGGCTGTTCTCTCACTTTCAGAGAACCTTTCTCGTCCCTGAACTCTGAGAGTGTACCCTTTCCTGTGTTAGTTATCGCATTTATATAATCTCCCAACTGGGTAATTATCTACGACTATGCTATTTGGAGTGTCTACATGGTGCATTTAAAGAGTGCCTTGTAATCATGGGTGTACTGGAAAATCAGTATACCCGCCAGCCAATTATCACAGAATCACAGGACTGGAAGGGATGACACATGTTATTAAGTCCAGCTCTGTCCCCAGCCCTAGCCTCAGGCTGGGACCCTAAATTCATCCAGTGTGCTCAGACACAGTCCAACTTTATTTAGAAAATGAAGTGTTTTGGGGTGGGATTATGACCTTGAATATGATCACTTCCTGAGAGTAAACCCTTCCTTATGCTTAACTGCCAACTCTTTAGTTAGCCAAAGCCCCTGTGTCTTGTCTCTTCCTTTTGTTTCGCCCAGAGTTTCCAGTCTTGGCACCGAAGGATGGGGGTAGGGACCTTTGTAGATGTGACACACTTCCCAGGCCCCATGGACAGCAGGCCTGGGGCCAGCTGAGGCCTGGAGCTAGCAGAGATTCATGCAGCCTGGGTCCCCCGCTGAAGGGCAGAGAGCATCGTCCTTTTCTAAATCAACTGACCTGGGGGCAGACTTCTTGTGTCGGCTTCAGGATGCCAAGTTAGTAAGAACATTTCAAGCTCTTTCCCTCGTACAGGCTTTCGACATCAGTGCATTCAAAGCAACATCTACCCTCCTCCAGCATTTTTCCCAGGCTGAGGTCCTTCATTCTCGGGGTTCATTTGATCCGTTTCCATAGCAACATCCACTTGTTGCATTTTGAATCTCCCATCGAGGTCCTTGCAATTTGCCAGCTAAGCCACCGATCACAGGCGTGTGTGCCAGGTTAATAAGACAAAGTCTGTTTTACTTTGGCCTTGCCCTTCTTGTCTCCTTTCAGTTGAGGGCAGCCTTACAAAAGAGAGGGCCTTTTGGCTTTCAAAATCCCTAGACCTCTGCTCATTATCCTAGGCGATCCTTGGGACCAGCTCAGTGTGCACTCCACCTCCATGCTGTCTCTGGGCAGCTCTGCTCTTCTGAGCCAGCCATGGCAACAGCTGGGAGGGAGAGACAGGGCCAGCAAGACCCTGCTTTGGGCATGTGGATGGGTGTCAAAGGTGAGACACCTCTTTATTTCAAAGGTAAGACGATCAGGATGAAGACAATTCCATTGTGATTCTCAGCATCCTTTACCGAAGGCTAGAATTGAAGTCGGAATTGAAATAACGTCGCTTTGTTTTCAGAGAATCTGGATGCTTCATGCCGGTGACATTAATCAGAGAAGCCTGGAGCTCTGTGGATTCCCACTGCTCTGACGTTTCAGATGTGTACAGACTGGAGTTAGCCACTATTTCCCCAGGGTGTGTTTAGTCTAATAGATATAAGCCAGGACCTGTAAGAAGTATTAGTGATGGGAGAGGAAAAACTCTCCCCATAAGCAGAATCACAGAGAGAAATCCGATAAGGGGATCAGCAGATCAAAGCACTCATCACCATCAACTATCCCTCCTTACCAACTTGAATGGCATGTTTCCTGCCCTCACCAGCCCTCTGCCTCCCCCTCCCTGAGGTTTGAAGCATACAGTATCTGTTGATGTTCTGCAAATGTTGCTTGTTTGTTATTTGTTGCTACCGAGCTTTTGGAAAGTGCTCTGGGCTAATGGAAAAAAAGTGCTGCTTTGTGTGCGGCTGGGACTTTAGTAAGGGCACATGGAAGGGCAGCATTCTTCTCTTTAGGAGATGCCAGGTACGAAGCAGGGGCTGACCGGAGGTGCAGAGGCAGAGGGTTTGACCTTCAGAAGAATGCTGGAAAGTTCTGCTTGTCTGGTTGCATTATGGATTTTAACAGAGTCCCTGAAAAGGGAGAACAGAAGAACATAATGATCCAGTGCCTAAGGCTTCTTGGCTGCAGATACACCAAATACACTAACAAATGAACACAGAAATCAAGGGCAGTCAGTAAGGCAGCGTCACTCTGCAGACCTATTTTAAAGGCAGGCAAAAGAAAAAGAGGGAAATTGTCTAAATTAAAAGTAAATGCTTGCGACTGCAAACAAGCCAACGAAACACACAATAATGGAATAAAGGGGCCCACGAGACTGTCTGGATTCGGCAGGCCCTGTCAGTGAGGTTGGCACACCACAGACCCTGGACACTCTCCAGAACCTTCTGGGCCTTTGGGAAGTGGCTCTGAAGCTGATCAGGGCTGCACGGCTGACTCCTTAGCTGGCACCATCCTCTCTAGGCCCAGGAGGCTACAGCAGCCTGGACTGGATTCTTGGATGGGTCATCTAGTACGAGAGTTCCCTGTGGGCTTTGGTCACCAAGGGCTGCTTCTGTTTCAAAGCAACCCAAACAAGTCAGTTAAGCAGCCAGGCAGCACGCTGACTGGCTTCCTAGGGAAACCCAGAAGGAAGGCTGGGCAGGGCTGGCTGGACCAAGTGGCTGGGGGAGATCAAGGAAGACTGGCTTGCTTTCTCTCTGCTGCTCTGCCTCTCGTGGTGTGTCATTTACTCCAAGGTTGGCTCTGCTCTTGGTTTTAAGGAGGATTCCAGCTGCTTTTAGGGTGGCATACCTTCCCAGCCATGCTCAGAGAGAGTGAGCAAAGGCATGTCTCTCCCTCAAACATCAAACCAAAGTCATACATCTTCTTGCTCCACCGTAGGTCCCTGCTCCCGCCCTTGGAGCTGTACCCTTGAAATCAGCGTGGCAAAGGAAAAAACAAAACAAACAAACAAACAAAAGCCAAGGTCTGCTTGGTTTAGGCATCAGTTACTTCCTGCATCAGAATTTTCATTGCCATCACAAAATAACTGAACAAAAGGAGTTGAAGGGACAAAAGCATGATCTGGGCCCAGAGTTTCAGAAGGTCAGTTCATCAAAGCAGGGAGGGCCTGGCAGAGCAGAACAGCTCATCACGGCAGCTGCAGCTGCGAAGGAGGGATGGAAGGGAGAGAGAGAACCCTGGTGTCGCCTTTCCCTGCTGGATTTAAGGGGACCCTAGCATGATGTGATGGTGCTGCTCACATTCAAGCGCGTTTTTCCTCCTTAGCTAATGCTCTCTGGACAAGCCCTCACAGGCTTACCCAGAGATGTGCTGGCGTGGCTAACTGTGAACCAGCCGACACTTGGCCTATAACGAGTGGTAGGCCTTCAGACTCAAACCGTGTTTGGGCTCAGCTTACACACACGACACGATTCTGGCTGTCTTAGCTTACTCCTTTTTACCTCCTCCTCTCAGATGTGGTATCTCTCTCCCGTTCCACTGCGCTGCTCTCTATTCCCAACATAGTCAGATGATTCTCGTATCTAGCCTTTGGACACGATGGTCTCTCTCTAGTTCCCATTTGTACCGCATGTGAGTTACACCAGTGTCTATGAGTGCCAATCTCTTGGACTTCCTGAGTGGCCTGGGGCTCTTGGAGAAGTCACCATCAATGTCGAGCTGGTGGTAGGGAATGGGGCAGCTGAGTCTGGCAGACTCTCCTATAAGTGTCTGGGCTGACAGCTCCAAGGACATTGCCACTGTGCTGTTCTACCACAGTCCACTGTGTGAGTTAGTGAGATTGTGCACCATCAGAACACTGCTCTCCAGCCAGCCACAGAGTGGGCATCGCCTGTCGAGAACAAGTGACTCTGATATATCAGTTTAAGTTGCAGATCCCCAAGAAGTAAGTTAACCCCGGGGCTGGGTAGTCAGGAATATATGTGTAGATCCCAGTGGGGAGTGGTGTGGTGGCGGAGTCCTGTCTGAGGGTTTCTGTTGTGTGTAGCTACAGGTGATCCCAGATCTCCTACTTCACAAACATTGGATACCTCTGTCTATTTGGTCTGTGCCATTCTGGTAGTTATGTCTAAACCAGTCTCTGGTTAACTGTCTTAACAGAACACACAGGCTCTGTGGGTAAAAGATTCCATTATTCTTTTGAAATTTTATACATGAGAAGGTTCAGTTGGCTTAGAAACCCATCCATATTATCAGAAGGCACATAAATATTACATTTATCAATAAAGACTATGGATAATTAATGGAGTCTTTAAATATTTCACTGCTGGACATTTTAGGTAGATATAAAAGGACTTTAAAAAGGCCGAGCAAATGGCTCAGTTGGAAAAGCTCTTGCTGCACAATCATGAGGGCCTGAGTTTGATTTCCAGCAACCATGTAGAAGCTGACTGAGGCAGTGTGCACCTGTGATTCCAGTGCTGGGGAGGAAGAGACCCGCAGATCCCTGTGGTTTCCTGGTCAGCCACTGCAGCCCAGTTGGTGAGCTCTAGGTTAGTGAGAAACTTTGTACCAAAAAATAAGGCAGAGAGTGACAGAGGGAAGTATCCAGTGTTGACCTCTGACCTATACACATACACCATAATGCACACACATGGGCACATGTACCCACAGACACACATGCACCCCCCACCAATGACTTACTTTACATTTACTGGTACGTGTTCACACAATCATTCTTCATTTCAAACTTATGAGAGTTTTTTATTTAAAAGGTGTCTCATTTTTGGAATTTCAAGAAATTTTCTTTTAAAAGTTGACATTTTGGAGCCAGGCATGATGGTTCATGATTATATTCCTGTACTTGGGAGACTGAGGCAGAAAGATTACAACTTTAAGTTTATCCTAAGTGACATAACCATATTCTGTCTCAAAAGAGAATAAAAACATTGACATTTTTGCTATCAAAGTTGAAATTTTTTGCCATCATTGGCATAATTTGATATAAAAAGGTTGTGTTCTTGGAAGTAGTTTGATTTTCTTTTTAAAAAATTTAAAATGATTTTTTAAATTTTTTTAAAATTTTATTTTATGTGCATTGGTATTTTGCCTGCATGTATGTCTGTGTGAGGGTGTCGGGTCCCCTGGAACTGGAGTTACAGACAGTTGTGAGCTGCCATGTGGGTGTTGGGAATTGAACCTGGGTCCTTTGGAAGACGCAGTCAGTGCTCTTAACCTTTGAGCCATCTCTCCAGCCCTTAAAATGATTTTATTTGGTAAGATTAAAAGAGTTTATTATTATTGTGTATGTGTCCATGGCATGTGCATGTGTTCCACAGCACATGTGTGAAGATCAGAGATCAACTTAGTGGAACTAATTTCTCATTCCACTTTTAGGTAGGTTTTGGGGATTGAATTAAGGTCATAAGACTTGTGCAGCAAACACCTTTTAACTTCTCAGCTATCCCAGCACTTGGGAGGCAGAGGCAGCGGATCTCTGAGTTCAAGGCCAGCCTGGTCTACAAAGTGAGTTCCAGGTCAGCCAAGGCTACAAGGAGAAACCTTGTCCCGAAAAACCAAAACCAAAACCAAAACAATCACAATAAGATACTTTCAAAAATTACAATATCCTAAAACAAGTCAACTTAATATTACATAGATTATTTATCATCTATCTATCTATCTATCTATCTATCTATCCATCCATCCATCCGTTATCTATTTACTGAGCAATTTAATCTATCTTATGTTTCTGTTCGTCCTGTCTGCCTTTAGTGCTTGTGTGACTTTGCCTGATTCTGCCCTGGGCATTTAATTGTCAGGGGGAGACTTTGGATCATTATACAGGATTTCGAGAAGAATCAATGTGAAGTGTTTGATACCCACAGCAAGACTATGGGAGTGAGACTTTGAAACAGAGGAAACATTCTTCTGGTTACTTAAGCTTCCATTGGTGCGTCTAAGGCTGGAGATTTTCCTCAAAGCTCAGGTGTTGATGTGCACAGGCTGGAGAAGAGGAAGCTGTTAGTGTCAGATGTAGAATGAAGAGAGGTGGAGGACCCAGCCCCTATGGCACGAGGACATCCTTGGACCAGCGGCGAGTGTGTTGGTCTGGTATGGAGAGAGAAGGGAGTTCAATGCCCAGTAGGCTTGTATCTTGTTCCCTGGTCTAAGGTCTGTTTCAATTTGTTAGGGTTGCTGCAACAAAATGACGTGAGTGACATGGCTACACTCATCAGGAACATGTCCAAGTGGCAGAGGCTGAGGAGTCTAAGATCAAGTGAGGGCAGGCTCCGCTCTGCTTCATACATGGCTATCTTTTCTCTGCCACTCACATGGCAGAAAGGGCAGAGAAAGCTTGTAAGGGCCTCTTCTTTAAGGGCAATAATTCCATTTATGAGGACTCCACCCTCATGACCTGGTCTTTCTTTTATTTTTATTTTAATATTTTAATATTAAATTTAATAAAAAATTTGATAAATATTATATTTGTTTAATAATAATTTAATAATTCTTAATAAATTTATTTATTTATTCTACATCCTGGCCACAGTTTTCTCTCCTTCCTCCCCTCCCAGGTCCTCCCCCACCTCCCTCTGTTCTCACCCCCCAATCCACTCCTCCTCCCTCTCTGCCCAGGAAAGGGCAGGTCTCCGATGAACATCAACAAAACATGGCCTATCAAGTTGTATCCAGACCAAGCACCTCTCTATGTATTAAGGATGGGCAAGGAGACCCAGTATGAGGAGTAGGGTCCCAAAAGCAGCGAAAGCGTTGGAGATAGCTCCTGTTCCCACTGTTGGGAGTCCAACAAGAGGACCAAGCTACACAACTGTAACATATAAGTAGAGTGCCTAGGTCAGTCCTGTGCAGACTCTCTGGTTGTCGGTTCAGTCTCTGTGAGCCCCTATGAGCCCAGGTCAGCTGACCCTGTGAACCTTCCCATGAGCATTCTGGTGGTGGGTCCCTCTAGCCCTCACAATCTCCTCTCCCGCTCTTCAGCAGGATTCCCTGAACTTTGCCTAATGTTTGGCTGTGGGTCTCTGCATCTGTTTCCATCAGTTGCTGGATGAAGCCTCTCTGATGACAATTGGGCTAGGCACCCGTCTGATCACAGGAGATGGCCACTTCAGCCTACATATCCTCTATTGTTAGGGGTCTTAGCTGGGGTCATCCTTGTAGATTCCTGGGAAATCCCCTTGTGCCAGGTTTTTATCTGACCCGGAAATGTCCTCCCTTTCCAGTAATCTCTTTCAGTACTCTCCCTCTCTGTCCCCTCCCCCACCAACCTGATCACTCATGTTCCCATCCCCACCTGCCCTCAGTCCACTCAGGAAATCTCTGTTTCCCTTTCCTTGGGAGATCTTGGCATTCCCCCATGAACCCTCCTTGTTACCTACTCTTTCTGATGACTCAGTCTTTCAATGGTTCTTCAAATACGATTATGGTGTTATTAGTGTTTAACCGCCCCCCTCTGTCTCTCTCTGTGTATGTGTGTACAACCATTCAGGCTATAGCAAGTTCTCATGAACCTTGCAAAGACCCTATTTCCAAATAGGATCCCATTCACAGGTCCTAGATAGAATTTCGGAGACATTTTCAACCTGCTACCTACGTGAAGGAAATCTTAAACACTGTTGAGGGAACAGACTTTATCGAAATTGATTATTTTACTCTCAAGGGGCAGAGATATCTCGTAACTGAAAAGTATGTTTGTTTCTTTACAGTGCTGGGCACTGAACCCAAGGCCTTGAGCATGTGAAGCAGGTGCTCTACCATTAAACTAGATCCCTAGCAACTGACAGGTGAGATAGTCTTTGCCTAATCCGAACACAGCTACATAAAGGAAGTGGAGGCCTAGGAGGGAGGTGAAATTGTTACAGATAGTGAGCAAGTTACCTTTTCAAGCTTGCATCCTGATGGTGTTGTGGTTCAGACTGCCATGCCACTGAATTTGGCTGCCATTCCAGAAGAAAATAGAGATAAACACAGGCAAGGCAGCACAGCTGAGGGGAAATATTCTCCACGGAAAAGCAATACTGTTTGAGGGACCACATAATGGGAAAGGAAAAATGAACATACAAGAAAAAAATAGGTTTAAAGGGCTGGAGAGATGGTGGCTCAGTGGTTAAGACCTGGTTGCTGTTGCAGAGGATCTAAGGTCCCTAGCACTTATAGCAAGGCTCACCACCATCTGTAACTCCAGTTCCAGGGACTCTGATGCCCTCTTCTGGCCTCTGTGGGCACTGCACACATGTGATGCACCTACACAGGCCAAACACTTAGACACATAAAATAAAAAAATCTTTAAACAAACAAAATGAAATTTAAGAGGAATGTAGTCTTCTTAGCTTCGAGTTTCTTCTCCCCCAGAAAAGAAGAGAAAGATAAACAAACTTCAGACTTATTATTTCTTAAAAAAAAGCACATTATATTGCTAAAAGGTTTAAAAAGTGTTTAAAATTGGATTAACAAATAAAAATACCAGATGTGCAGAAATAAGACAAGAGTGGGATTACAGGTATGGATCACCAGGCTCTGAAGCATGATTCTTTAATAGGACTCCTATAGGAAACTGAAAGATGTCTTTCACCTTGTAATTTTTATATGTAACATTAAACCAATGACATTGTATTGATTGGAGGTTCTTGAAGGCTTTCTCATGAAAAGTTAGAGTATGGCATAAGTATTTTACTTTCTGGGAAAAAACTTAGAAAATCTAAGCATTGAAATCTTTAATATGGTAGTATTAGTCACATAGGGTTATTTAAATTTGAACTTGAATTAAATTAAAAGTACAATTCCTGTGTCATAGTAGTTGCATTTAAGTTTTTCTATTTCTATATTTTAAGAAGATTAAAAAAAGTATGTGTATGAATTTTGTCTGCATGTATGTGGTGCCTGTAGAGGTCAGAAGAGGACATCAGATCCCCTGGAACTGGAGTTGTAGACCTCTGTAAGTATATATTGAGTACTGGTTAGAGTGGAAACATTTCTATCCTACAGAGAATTCTGTTAGATCCTAGAGAAATCTATGAATGCATCCCCAACCCCCAGCACCACCCTGAGACAGGGTTTCTCTGTGTAGCTCTGGCTGTCCTGAAACTCACGCTGTAGACCAGGGTAGCTTCAAACTCAGAGATTCACTTGCCTCTGTCTCCTAAGTGCAGATTGAAGGCGTGCGCCACCACTGGGCGCTAGTATGAATGCATTTTTAAAGTAAGTACTGTTTTGAGAGCGGGGTGTAGTGGTGGCACATGCCTTTAATCCCAGCACTCAGAAGGCAGAGGGAGGCGGACTCTGTGAATTCCAGGCCAGCCAGAGCTACATACTGAGATTCTGTCTCAAAAAAAAAAAGGAAAAAGAACAAAAAGAGTAAAAAAAAAAAGAGAGAAAGATACAAATCTTTAGATAAGCCCAGGAAATATTTTATAGATCTTAAAGGTAAATTAATATTTGAATTACTATTTAAAATTTGATACTAGCCGGGCGGTGGTGGCGCACGCCTTTAATCCCAGCACTCGGGAGGCAGAGCCAGGCGGATCTCTGTGAGTTCGAGGCCAGCCTGGACTACCAAGTGAGTTCCAGGAAAGGCGCAAAGCTACACAGAGAAACCCTGTCTCGAAAAACCAAAAAAAAAAAAAAAAAAAAAAAATTGATACTAAACAAAAGAAATAAAATGTTAAAATGAGATCTTCCCTTTACTCCAATCAATATTTAATATTAATTAAAGACACTATTAATCAAAATGGATCAAAATCTACACATCAGAGCTAGAACTATAAAACTCACATAAGAAAACATAAGTGAAGGGCTTCATGTGATTACACATGATAGTGATATTTGTGGATATGACACCAATAATCTAAGCTATAAGCCCTCCTCCCCCAATCAGATAGCTTGGACTTCACCAAAGTTAAAAACTTCAGTCCATCTCAGGATATTACTAGCAGGTTGGAGAAAATGGTTTTAAGTCATGCATCTACTAAGGGGTTAATATCTAGGATATTAAAGAATTAAAACTCCACAACAGAGGGAGTGGTGTATGTGGGAATTATTAGCGGAAGGAGTAGGGGGTGAATTGATCAAAATATATTGTGTGCATGTATGAAATTTTCAACACAGCAGTAGAAACTGGAAAGCAGGCGAAGCTCTTGAGTTGATAGACAGTTCTCTAAAGAAGGCCTATTCTATTAGTTACGTCTTGTGGCTGTGATGGCCTCTGCATCAGCTCCTGCCTCCAGGTTGCTGCTCTATTGGAGTTTCTGTCCTGACTTCCTGCAGTGATGGACTATGGATGTGGAAGTGTAAGCCCAACAAACACTCCCCTCCCCAACTTGCTTTTGGCCATGATGTTTCCTCATAGTAATAGTAACCCTAACTAAGACACCCACCTATGTTCATAGTGACATTCACGGCAACCAAAAGACAGAGGCTGTCCAAGTATTCATCAATGGGTGAGTAGAGAAATATAATTATATGTGTGTATGTGCATGTGTGTGTATGTGTATAATGAAATGTTATTCAGCCAGAGGAAGGAATGATATTGTTTTAGAAATTTTATAAATACTTAGCTAATTAACAAATAAAAATTGTATATATTATAAACATGTTTTAAAAATGTATACATTTTGGAGTGGCTAAATCAGTTTGTACATGAATTATTTATTTCAGTGGGAGACTCTTGAGGCATTTGTATTGTTTGGTTGGTTGGTTTGGTTTTTTGAGACAGAGAAACCCTGTCTTGAAAAACAAATAAAAACAAAAACAACAATAACAAAAATTCATTATCCTTATATTAGTTATCAAGGTATCTGTCCATTCATCATTTGAAGGCCACTTAAGTCTGTGTCCTGGCTATTGTGAGTCATTGACACTGAAGTAAGTGCCACGCTCTTTAATACACTGACTTCATTTCATGTTGAAAAAAACATCTATATCTAGAAGTAGGTTTACTATATCATATGGTAGTTCTGTTTCCAAGTAAAATTATCGATTCTTGTTGTGTGTGTGCATATGTGCGAATATGGGATGTGTGTGCGTGCGTGTGCGCGTACGTGTGTTGTGTGTGTATGTGGTATGTGTGTGTGCATGTGTGTATGTGGGGTATGTGTATGTGGTGTGTATGTGTGTGAGTGTGTGTGTGTGTATGTGGTATATGTGTGTGCATGTGTGTATGTGGGGTGTGTATATATGGTGTGTGTGTGTGTGTGTGTGTGTGTGTGTGTGTGTGTACATGCATGTATGTGGAGTGTGTGTGTGGTATGTGTGTGTGCATGTGTGTATGTGGTGTGAGTGTGTGTGTGCATGCATGTATATGGTGTGTGTGTATGTGGTATGTGTGTGTGCATGTGTGTATGTGGGGTATGTGTATGTGGTGTGTGTGTGTGTATGTGGTATGTGTGTGTGGACAGCTTTGTAGAGTCAGGTCCTCTCCTGCACTTTCTTCCTCTTGTCTGATAACCATCTTAGCAGGTGTGAGGTGATTCCTTGATATGGTTTTAATTTGCTTTTCTTTGATAATTAGTGTTTTTGAGCATTTTCATAGATCTTTTGGTCTTTTATGTGTTTTCTGTTGAGAGCCATCTATTTAGGCAAGAACAACAAGAACAACAACAAAAATCCCAACATGTTATAATATGAAGAACCTGAAGATATGTTAAGTGTAAGACGCCAAAGTGCTGTTTGCTTCACTTGTACGAGACACTTAGAACATTGCAATTGATAGTGACAGAAAGGAAGAACAATGGTTACCAATAGTGTAGGGAATGGGAGAAGTGAATTTTATAATGTGTGCAGTGATTGTGTGGAATATGCCGGAAGCCACGCCGCTGGAGATAAATGTGGCAGAAGCAGGAAAATCCTGTCTCTGGGATGTCAGGGAGTCTCTAAGTCAGTCCTGGGGTCAGCCTCCTTCCACAGCACCTATTATCTAAGCATTATTTTTTAACTATTTAAAAATAAACTTTATGGGGTGGAGAGATGGCTCAGTAGTTAAGAGCACTGGCTACTCTTTCAGAGGACCTGGGTTCAATTCCCAGCACCTACATGGCAGCTCATAGCTGTCTGGAATCCAGTTCCAGGGGATCTGACACCCTCACACAGACATACATGCAGGTAAAATGCCAGTACACACACAAAAAAAAACCCCAAAAATAAGCTTTGCAAGTCTAGGAGGTGGCTCAAAGGATCACAGGCTTGCTGTGCAAGCCTCAGGGCTTGGCTCAGATCTTCAGCACCCATGCAAGTCACATGTCTGTGACCCTGGTGCTGGGGAGGCAGAGACAACGGGTCCCTGAATCTCATAGGCAAGCAGATATAGCCAATTATGAGCTCAGGTTCAGGGAGAAATCGTGCCCACTGTTGACCTTTGCCACACACACACACACACACACACACACACACACACACACACACGCACGCACGCACACTCCACCTACCTACCTACATATACCCACACAGACATGTGTCTGTACCTCTCAAACACACAGAAAATGTAAAAAAAAAAAGTCATATATTCTACTTTTTTTGGTGTGTGTGTTGTATGTGTCTGTGTGTGTTCTATATGTGTTCACATGTATCTGGGCGTATGTACCCACATATGTGAACCATGTATACGTAGGCCTGATACTGATGTCGGGCATCTCTCTGGCTCATTCTTTATTTTTCAAGTCAGAGTTTCCTGCTGAACCCAAAGCTCACAAATCTCACCAATCCTGGCTAGTCCAGTTTTCCAGCTTGCTCCTGTCCCTGCCATCTGAGTGACGAAATTACAGGCGGCTTTCACACCTGACTAACTTTCATGTGGGCCTATTTTGTTAATTTTTTTTTTTTTGGTTTTTCGAGACAGGGTTTCTGTGTAGCTTTGCGCCTTTCCTGGATCTCACTCTGTAGCCCAGGCTGGCCTCGAACTCACAGAGATCCGCCTGCCTCTGCCTCCCGAGTGCTGGGATGAAAGGTGTGCGCCACCACCGCCCGGCCCTTGTTAATTTTTTCAGTGTGTGAAATAATGGGTTTCATTATGACATCCTTACAGACGTGCCTCGTGGTCACCTGACCCCCCCCCACGCCCTCCCCACCTTTATTAGCCCCATATCAGCACCATCGCTCTCCTTCCCTCTCCAGTCACCTCGCTCCTTGCAAGTTACGTATCTGTGACATTTCAACGTATAGATTTTAAAATGAGTACATACACTTTATGTAAATATATATATTTAAATCTTGAGCTGGAGGGATGGCTCAGTGCTTTAGAGTGCTTGTTGCTCTTGCAGAGGACCAGGGTTCAACCCCCATCACCCACAGGGTTGCTTACAATCATCCCTAACTCCAGTTTCGGGGAATCCAACACCCTCTTCTGGCCCCTGCAGCCATCATACACGCGCATATGTATAGACATGCAGGCAAAACACTCGTGTATATCAAGCAAGATTTTAAAAATCTAAAAAAAGGGGTGCGTGCCAGAGGCATGGCTTAGTGGTTAAGAGCACTGGCTGCTCTTCCAGAGGACCTGGGTTCAATTCCCAGTGCTCACACGGCAGTTCACAACTGTCTGTAACTTCAGCTCCAGGGGATCCGATACCCTCACACAGACATAGACGCAGGGAAAACACCAATGTGCATAAAATAATAATAAACAAATAATTTCTAAAATCTAAAAAAAATTACAAATATTTAAATTTAGATTTTTCATAGAGAAAGCCTGTTAATATTTGTCTTTTATTCCCCTCCTCTCTTGTTCCTCTTGATTATTTTCATCTCTGCCAGGACAGCTCTGCTATCAGAAGATAACTCCTAACACAGAGTCTAGGCATTAGGAAGCGTAAGTAAATTCAAGGGTAAATTGCACTTTCTTGTAACCAGCTCCTGTAACAGGTAACTTTTAGCACCGAGCTTGTCCATTCTGTTGTGTTTAACAGTGGAAGAAGGCTGGTAAGGGGCCCCCCAGCTGCTTTTCCCTGCATGAGGTGACACCCATGTGATACTTCTCTTTCCTAGTTTGTGCCTAGGCTTTACAGTGGCCATTAGTAGCCCTTTGTAAATCAGTGGCCACCTTCCGGCCACCAGGATTTTTGTTTGATGTCCTTGATGGAGGCCTAGTGAAGGAGACTTTGTGATATAGGTAGACAAGGAGAGAGAGAGAGAGAGGGCAGGCTCCCTTGAGAAGGTGGTTTCTTGTTTCCAGAAGACACTGTGAGAAGAAAGGGGCCCTCCAAGCTAGAGCTCAGTGTGTGTGTGTGTGTGTGTGTGTGTGTGTGTGTGTGTGTGTGTCTAAACAGGACCAGTAAGGGGAAGGGGAGGACCCAGGGGCCCTATGAAGTACTCAAGCCAGCTTTTGTTTAGCAGACTTTAAGCCCTGGGCCTCTCTCATCCCCAGGGACAAAGCATCACTTTTCCCTTCTCTGCTGTTTGGTCTTCTGTCTTTAAGGATGTTCAGATCTTTGTCCATGCCAGGGAATGAGTTCAGTGAACCCCCAGATGATGACCAGCATCCCCATTATGCTCAGTTTATGTGACAGTTTTCCTGAAGCAACTGGTCACTTTATAAGGTATTGATGATGCTCCTCAGATGCAGGTATGGGTTAGAATGGGTTTTCCCAAGCCTGTCAGCCCGTGCTCAAACTAAAAACCAAACTCCCCATAGGGTAGAACAACCTCTTTCTCCTGCATGGCTGAGTCAAGACTTTTGGAGAAATGAATGGTGTGAGCTAGACACTGGCCAGGGTTTCACATACTCCTCTGTCAGGATGCAGACTCTGGCCAAGTGGAGAGAGTGCTTGGCTGTGGGAGTTCTTGTTTGATGGGGCGAGTGTCTCTTAAAGAAGAGTTCTTGGCCAGCAGCGTACACAGCACCTGATGTGTGAGCTCTTTGCCTTTGCTCCAACCTAAGGAATTGGAAGACACAGGGTAGGGCCCAGGCAACCGTCTTTGCAAGCTTATGCCAACTGAAGTTTGAGACCTACTGATTCAAAGGTGCCCAGGTTCTATAGCAGGAGATTAGCCCCTCGGAAAACTGTATTCTGGGTGTTGGCATGATCTCCATGGGAAAAGTAGTTATGAAGAATATAGGCATTCAACTATATTCTTAGACCCGCCACTTAACAGCTGCATGAGTTTAGGCAAGGTATTTATTTTCTTAAAACCTCACGTTTAAAAAAAAAATTCTAAAATAGGTAGAGTGGATACAAACTTTCAGACCACAAACCCAGGAGTGCCAAAAACTGACTTCCTTTTTTGATAACTGATCTTTACTGCTATATTGAGACCATATTCTTCCAGGTGGGAAAAACCCATAATCTTAGTCAACAGAGATGAGTGAGTATTTAAGAAAGGACATATAACCACAAGACACTACTTGGCTGTGAGACAGAACACTATCTCTACTCACACAAGAGTGTAAATACAGCTGGGCCTGTTGGTCTAGCCTATAACCCTGTCTATTCAGCAGGTTGAAGCAGGGGGATTAGAATTTCATGACTTTCCTGGGCTGGGCTGCAGGGAGGCCAACCTGGGTGCTTAAGGTGATCCTTTCAAAACACAGGGCAAAAGATCTGAGGGTATAGCTCACTGGAGGCAGCTTGCCTGCTGTGTGGACTAATAAAAGAGGGGGGCAGAGTTATTTGTATGTCACTGTGGCCAAAATATCTGATAGAAGCAGTTGAAGAATAGAGAGGTGTATTTGGGTTCATGGTTCCCAAGGCTTTAAGTCTACCATGGTGAGGAAGGCATGGCAGCATTGATGGCTTTGGGAGCTTGTGATGCAGGTTCTACACATCCCAGTGGACACACAGGATACCAGAGCTAGGCTCTAATCTTCAAAAGCCCACCCTTAGCGACCTACTTCTGCCAACTAAGATCCACCTCTTAGAGATTCCACAGCCTCCCCTAATAGTCCCTCCAGCTGGGGACCAAGTGTTCATGGAACTGTCTCTTCAGATTCAAACCACAGCATCCTTCAAGTTCTTCCCCTCCCTCCCTTCCTCCCTTCTTTCTCTTTCTTTGTTCCAAAAGTGTAGAATTGAGAATATTGATTGATTGATTGTGACAAAGTAGACCCAGTTTAGCCCCTCTCCAAATCTTCTTTAGCCTACATTAGCCAATCTCCCAATTGTCCTACCTCAGCTTTCCAAATACTGAGATTACAGGTCTGTCTGTGTTTCGGTTGCCTGATCCTCATGCTGAAGGGGATGAGTGTAGCATGTCCTCATTGCTGCTGGATGGTAGGGGGTGGGGGGCAGGGTGGGCAAAGGAAGCACATCCACTGCGTCTGCAAAAGTTCTGTCCCACAGGAAGGAGGTAACGGTACCTGCCCCACACACTCGCTGTGAGCGGTTGAGGAGAGAACAGATGTGAAGTGTTCGGCACAGCTGCTATTGGCTTTGCTAATGTAAACAAAAATAAAAACAAGCTAACAAACAACTCCAGCTCTCACCACAGAGGGGATAAGAGAGTTTATTCTGGAGCCAAAGGTAAGTGACCCTAGCCTTGGGACCCAGATTTAATTTACTCCAAATACTATGTCCCAACATGGTAACAATTTCACGAAGCTTTTATAGTAACAGAATGAAGGAAGTCACAACTCAAGACACTTTTCAATATGCTGGTGGGTATGCCCGGTAGGTGGATTATAGCAGAGTGAGAAACCTCTGCCCTGGGCCTTGGATGCTCTCTGACAATGTTCTTCGCTTTGGAGTTGGTGGAATCGGGGTCTGTTTATACATTCCAAAGGATTTGCCTAAGAATCACAAGGATGTTCGGTTATGTACAGAGGTGGACGCTAAGTGGCCACTTAAAGAGGCTAAAGATAGTCCAAGATAATTGGGAATTAGGCTCGGAACCTGCAACCTTTCAACTGCTTCGAAATCGTTGAAGTTCTAATCGGTCCATCAGCCTTGGCAGGTGCAGCCTCTTTCCTGGAACTTTCATTCACAGCAGCTGCACAGACACAGTATACATTGTTAGTTAACGATGACATTAATGACAAATCACTCAGGAGAGCTGCAGACAAAGAGGCTAGATCCCGATTGATCCTGCAGGTTGACAAACTGGTAGATTCCTTTTCTGCAAGGCCTGAGCGTCTCTCTTGAAACTGCGGTGCTGTGGATCCAATCTAGGGCCTCCTGTACGCTAAGCACACACCACTGGGCTACACTCCCAGCCCCGGGGTTGGTCATCTTGAGTGAATGGCTACAGTGACTTTAATCTCACTCCAATAGACATTTCCCTGTAGCAGGTTCCAAATGGGGACTCACCAGAGTGTGGCAGTGCAGCATTCTTATCGGGCACTCTGATCATTTATCCCTTCCGGTGTTCATGGTTGAAAAGCAAGGGTTAAGGGACTTTGAGGCTCTTCAAAGATAAGAAACACTCAAAACCCTGACACCAAGAGGAGCGTGGTTGAGAGGTTCCTCAGACAGGGATAAGTCAGGGTTTACTGCTCTTTTCCCTCTGTTCTTCCCATCCTGTCCCTCGCCTCTGCTTAACATTCCTCTTGCTGCTCTGCCCGTGATTTGGTTTACAGCTCCCATAGATAAAGGTGTTGGGACAAGTCTGCTCTTTGTCTAGTCCTGGCTTGAAAAACAATCCAGTCCTTTACCTGTTTACTATGTTCAAATGCTCCAAATCCCTCCCAGTGTGAAGCTGGCTGTAGGATCAGTGCCCCTGAGCCCCCTTTCCTGTGTTTGCTCAAGTTTTGCATCCTTCAGCCGATCCAGCGGTTCATGGCTTAGTTGAGACACAGGTCAATTCAAGCACCGAGATACACAGGACGAGCGGAATCCCTGGTCTGCAGAGAAATTGTGGCTTGTATACACAGTGGACTTTTACTCAGCTCTCATTGACAGGAAACTGAAGATCATCATATTAAGAGAAATAAGTCCAAATCAGAAAGACAAGTCTCAATGCTCTCTTGCATGTTTTTTTTTCCTCAGATCAGAATCTACACTTAAATATGTATGGTATGATGCCAAGCATGGTGGTGTACACCTTAACTCCAGCACTTGGGAGGCTGAGGTGGGTGTGTCTTTGAGAGTTACAAAGCTGGTTTCTATAGTGAGTTCCTGGACATCCAGTCTCTCACACCTAGTATATATATATATTTACAGTATATATACATTTGCACCGTTTACAGGAAGCCACTGCTTGGTCTGAATTTCTGCTAGGCCAAACTATAGTTGGAATTTTCTTTGGGCCACCAACCAGCTCCCAAATAAAGACACGGAGACTTATTTTTAATTATGAATGCTCAGCCTCAAGCTTAGGCTTGTCCTACTAGCTTTTTTAACTTAATTTAACCTGTTTCTATTCATCTACATTTTTGCTTCAGGGCTTTTTACCTTTCTTTCATTCTGTATGCCCTACTTTCCTGCTTCCTCTGTGTCTGTCTGTCTGGCCCCTGGTATCTCTTTTCTTTCTTCCCCAAGCCTAAATTCCCCCTACTTACTCTCCCTGCCAGGAAGTCCTGCCTGTACTTCCTCCCTTGCTATTGGCCGTTCAACTTTTTTTTTCCAGAGCTGAGGACCAAACCCAGGGCTTTGCGCTTGCTAGGCAAGCGCTCTACCACTGAGCTAAATCCCCAACCCCGTTCAACTTTTTATTAGATTATTTAGGTGCCTTAGGCAGGCAAGGTAACAGCAACACATCTTTACATAGTTAAATGAACGCAACACATCTTTGCATAGTTAAACAAATATTTTGCAACACTAAACAGACCAACCTAAAATGGAATCACTCATGCTAAATTTCCAAGCTGAAGTTGAACTGTTCATCTGCCGCTGTGAGAAATCAGGAGAGTGAGGGATAATGGCTAAGTTCCCAAACAGGCCAGTGTGATGATGAAGTTCCCTTGCTTAATCCTTATGAAAAGGTAGTCTGATGTCAACCAATCAGTCACTTTCTACTGATCTGTTTCTGTGTCCCTGCCTTGCAAGGACAGAAACTTTGAAACAACCAATCTGCTTTTTGTTCTCTGTTTTCCTCAGCTATGTTCTCCATCAGGCTAATCCTCCTCCTCCTCCTCCTCTTCTTTTTTTTTTTTTTTTTTGGTTTTTCGAGACAGGGTTTCTCTGTATAGCTTTGCGCCTTTCCTGGAACTCACTTGGTAGCCCAGACTGGCCTCGAACTCACAGAGATCCGCCTGGCTCTGCCTCCCGAGTGCTGGGATTAAAGGCGTGCGCCACCACCGCCCGGCTCCTCCTCCTCTTCTTAATCTCCATCATCATCATCATCATCATCATCATCATCATCATCATCATCAACTATTTTTGAGACAGGGTCTCTCACTGAGCCTGAAGTTTATCCATTTGACTCGACTGGCTGTTCAACAGCTTGTCACCCAAGTAGGAGCTGCTGGCCTGATTTTAAAATGTGGGTGCTGGGATGGATAAGCCGGTTAATGACGGATTTATCCCCCCAGTCCTCATTCCATTTTATAGAATAAGATGTTGCTTGGTCTAGACTCCCAAAGAAAGCCAGTTAAGATGTTTAAACTAAATTTGTCATAATTTTGTCTTTTGACAACTCTGAACACATTTTCCCAGCATGTAAGCAGAAATGTCAGCCATGATGGTGTTAGTGTGGTGTTGATGTGTTGACTGGATCTCAGAATGTCTCATCTTGCTGGGGGAAGAACTGCTTGGGAAGCGGGGTCCAGGAACAGACCCCTGGCCTGAGCTAGCAGAGCTCACAGGCAGCCGGGAGGTGTGGATTCTCTGCCTGGAGCCTCCTGCCTCTCTATGTGCAGTTTCTGAACTCTGACAGAGAGGGCCCTTCCGTCTTTCAGATGCCAACCTAAAACTGGGAAACATGCTAGAATACATGCCAGGAAACAAACTCATAAAAGGAAAATGAAACACACTTTAGTCTGGGCAGAACTTCTCTTTTCACAAATCTGTGAAGTTGATAAAAATAAAGCGAAGAAGAAACAAGAAATCTGATAGTGGAAACCCAGAAGGAGGGGCTCACTGCGACAACACTCAGAATGTGCACAGGCGAACCCAGGAAGTGGGGCTCACTGCAGTAATGCTCAGAGTGTGAACATGTGACCCGGGAAGTGGGGCTCAGTGCAGTAATGCTCAGAGTGTGAACACGTGACCCGGGAAGTGGGGCTCAGTGCAGTAATGCTCAGAGTGTGAACACGTGACCCGGGAAGTGGGGCTCACCGCAGTAATGCTCAGAGTGTGAACACGTGACCCGGGAAGTGGGGCTCACCGCAGTAATGCTCAGAGTGTGAACACGTGACCCGGGAAGTGGGGCTCAGTGCAGTAATGCTCAGAGTGTGAACACGTGACCCGGGAAGTGGGGCTCACCGCAGTAATGCTCAGAGTGTGAACACGTGACCCGGGAAGTGGGGCTCAGTGCAGTAATGCTCAGAGTGTGAACACGTGACCCGGGAAGTGGGGCTCAGTGCAGTAATGCTCAGAGTGTGAACATGTGACCCGGAAAGTGGGGCTCACGGCAGTAATGCTCAGAGTGTGAACACGTGACCCGGGAAGTGGGGCTCATCGCAGTAATGCTCAGAGTGTGAACACGTGACCCGGGAAGTGGGGCTCACCGCAGTAATGCTCAGAGTGTGAGCACGTGACCCGGGAAGTGGGGCTCACCGCAGTAATGCTCAGAGTGTGAACACGTGACCTGGGAAGTGGGGCTCACCACAGTAATGCTCAGCCTGTGAAAGTTGCAGACAGTTTGACACTGTTTTTTTCTCCTCCCATCCTTTCTGAAAACAAATAAATCTCTTTCTTTTTCAGAGAATTTAAATCTTATAAATGATTTATTCTTGCCTCACAATGTTGCTTATTTACTATAAGCCAGCAAAGTCAGAAATGATATATTATTTTATATTTTTAGCCTTATTTGATTTGTTGCAATTTAAAAAAGTTCAAAAAACAAATCAAATAAGATTTTAGGATGATATTAATGTTACTTTTATATTTAATAATCAACTATAATAATATTTTATTTGGTTTTTGAAACAAGGTCTCTCTATGTAGCCTTGTCTGGCTTCAAACTTAGTACATAGACCAGGTTAGCCTCTAACTCATAAAGATCCTCCTGCTTCTGCTTCTCCAGTACTGGGATTAGAGGCGTGCTCCATCATATCTCATAATGATTTTTTTAGCAAAACAAGTGATGATGTTCTTGACTGTATATATACGTGCAATGTGTTTTTATGACCCTAAATTAGCAGTATTCCCTTGAGTAAAGTGAATTGAAAAGCCAGAAACATAGTTTCACTTGTCAAATGATTAGTTTCCAAGAGTTTGTAGCTTAGCTGATTCAAACTTAGAAACCGTTTGTTATAGTGTGCTAATCAGGCAGACAGGGGTTGTTATGCTGCATAGTTAGATACATAGTTAGATACATTAGTTCTTATGTATCCAATGGACAGGGATAAATATAGCAAATACTGCTTCTCCTCCTTCCTTCCCTCCTTCTCTCCTTTCTTCCTTCTTTCTTTCAAAGGACAATTCTTTAATTCATTTAGTTATTTTATTGTGTGTGTGGTGTCTTTCTTTGTGTGTCTGTCTGTATGTCTCTCGGTGTGTATGTGTATATTTGTGTATCTGTGTGTGTTTGTATGTATGTGTGGAGTCTGTATGTACACACTTGCCACAGTGCACGTGTGGAGGTCCTAGAACAGCTTGTACTGGTCAGTTCTCTCTCTTCTGGGGACAGAACTCACAGGGTGAAAGGAAGGATTCAAGGGCACCCCTTAGATTTAGACGAGTAACATCCACAGTTTCTTGGTTTAAGCATCTCACAGATGGGTCCTTCCAGCAAGCTTGGCGGGAGCTGGGTGACTCAGGTAGACGTGTGAAAGTGGCTGGGACATGGGGGACGGGGAGGACAGGATTGCAATATCTGTTTCCCCTGGGATCAGCAGCAAGTGACTGGATCCTAGAGGAAAGAATTCCATCTCCTCAAATGACCATTTCTCGGCACTTTTTATCTTTCGTGAGAAGTAAACTATTCAGAATCCTCACAGTAGGCCTAAGTTACAAGGTCCTTGTTAAAAACAAAAAATGTGAGATGTATTAATGCTTCTCATCTCACCGGGGTAAACCGAAATGGAACTGGGTGGTGGAGATAACCAGCCCAGGCAATTCCAAACAGGAGACTTCGACTATCAGAATTATTAAAGCTGCCTAACATCACCCAGGAAACAAAAGATATTTACCCTGAAAAGCATTTCCAGGGCAGTTTTAATCTGTCCTAGGAACAAGAGTTTGGGGCATGTAGTTCTGATAAAATAAAAATAAAACTGCTAAGCTCAGGGAAGGGAATTTAGATGCAAACACGCTCTAACCTGAGGTTTCCTGTGTTGTTAAAAGAACTGGAGCCTTCCTTTTGCTTGGTAACTTGAACTGACCAAACCAACACCAGAGATTCTTGGTATGTTAGCCCCTCAGACACCCATCATGGAGTTATAGAGTTTTTTGAATGGCTGAGTATTCTAGAAGAAACCATTAGTTTTTTTTTCTTTCTTTTCCTTCTTTTAAAATTGGTGCTGGAGATGAAATCCAGAGCCTCATGCACACTAGGCAAGTGGCCTTCCACTGAGTTACATCTCCAGCCAAGTCGTTATTAACATCATCATCGAGAAACGCGTGCACGCGCGCGTGTGTGTATGTGTGTGTGTGTGTGTGTGTGTGTGTGTGTGTGTGTGTGTGTGAGAGAGAGAGAGAGAGAGAGAGAGAGAGAGAGAGAGAGAGAGAGAGAGAGAGAGAGAGAGAGACATGGTGCATGTGTGTGATCAGAAGACAACTTGCAGAAGCTGATTCCCTCCTTCCACAGAGTGGGTCCCAGGGATTGAACTCGGGTCACCAGGTTTATCAGCAAGCATCTTTACCCTCTGAGCCGCCGCACAGGCCCTCAGTCTTTTTCACTTCAAAGGCAAAACTCCCATCTCTCATGATCTTGGAAAGCTTGGAGAGGTCTCTAAGTTCTTAGGGAAGAGTACCACTATTTAGATACACACCTAGACATTGCTACCTGATTACTGCCAGATAGTTACCCTTCCCTGCAACGATTCTTTCTTGAAAATGTGGAAATATTTACCCAGCGTTCCCTTGGTTGTTTTGAGGTTGATATTCCCCCAGTTGTTTTGAGGTTGATGTTATGCAAGACTAGGCCACTTGATACTGTACCTGATTCTGATTTTGTTTTGTGTCCCAAGAAAATCAGATGTGTTCCTCCCACCTCTTTTTAAAAAAATAACCCACTGAATCCTAGTAGTGCTGACCATACAATGTTGGGTGTGGGGCCATCCATAGGCTCCTGGAGGGGGACACCTACCAGATGCCACAACCTTAAAAATACTCTCCTCTGCCAGAAGCCAACAATGGTCTATAGATCCTCAGTTATGGTGTGGGGACTCATGAACCCCACTCCCCTCTGTGCTAGAATGTTGACTGGCTGTGAGTTCATGAGCGCTGCTGTCCTGCCTTGTCCAGAGATCCTTTCTCTCTCATCTTCCCCAAGCACTGGCTCTTACAATCTTAACTTCTGTGATGGTCCCTGAACCTCGAGGGCAGGAGTGATACAGATGTCTCATTTCTGGATGCCACTCCACTGATACTTGGTCTCTGCACTTGGATCAGCTGTCAGCTTCTGTATTAATCACCATCCGCTGCACAAACTAACTTCTCTGATGAGGTCTGACAGCTGTGGTGCTCTGATTAGTAATGCACGGAGTCCACTTGGTGCTGCCTATGTGGTCCTCTAACTCTTCTCGGGAGCGGTATCCCTGGAGAAAACTGTTTTCCCTTCCTGAGCAACCATCTATTGGTAATAGCTCCTCAGGTAGGGGTGGGACTTCATGAGCCCCTCCCACACCCATGTGAGGATTTTGGTTGCCTTGATCTTATAAAGGTCTTATGCATAGTCACAGCTGCTGTGTGCTCATGTGTTCAATGGCTGTGAAGTCTGGCAAGTACCGTGTTCCTGCAGGTGTCACTAACTCTGGCTCTTACTTTTTGCTATCTCTTCTGCAACGACCCTTGAGCATTGGCAGTAGGGCATTTGATATAAATGCCCCATTTAGAGCTGAGTGCTCCAATGTCTCTGATTCTCAACACATTGCCCAGGTGTGAAGACCTCCACATGTGAAAGAGAACAAAGTCTCAGGGACTTTGTTTTTGTAGGATATTAAGACCCCCACGAGTTATCTTCTGTTTTTGTTTTTGAGACCTGATTTCACATAGCTTAGGTTGGTCTCAAGCTTGCTATGTAGTCAAGGATGACCTTGAACTCCTGATCCTTCTGCCTCTACCAGACAAAAGCTGGGGTTACAGGTGTGAGCCTCCACATCTGGCCTTTTCTTTTTTTTTAAGCTCTTTTCTTAAGAGCTCCCCATCTCCCAAGGACTGTGCTAGCTGGTAAGTGGGGATGAAGAGTTCTTAGTACAGGACCTAGACTGAGGGTTTATAGATTACTGAGGGGTCTGTTGTTAGAGTTTTTCTGCCTGGCCCACAGTCAGGACAAATCTCTCTCATCTGTCAGTCCCAAGCCACTCAAACCCGACCAAGTAAACATAGAGACTTATATTGGTTTCAAACTGTATGGCCGTGACAGGCTTCTTGTTAACTGTTCATATAGCTTAAATTAATCTATTTTTATTAATCTATATCTTGCCACGTGGCTTGTGGTTTACCGGTACTTTATATCTTCCTTGTCCTGATGGCGACTGGCAGTGTCTCCTGACTCAGCCTTCCATTTCCCAGTTCTATTTTCTTCCTTGTCCCGCCTATACTTCCTGCCTGGCCACTGCCAATCAGTGATTTATTTATTGACCAATCAGCAACATATTTGACATACAGACCATCCCACAGTACTTCCCCTTTTTTTTTCTTAAAAAGGAAGGTTTTAACCTTTACATATTTCCAAAGTTAGCTTGGTATATTTGGGAATTTGGGCGTAGCTTCTCTTATTATTTTTTGTTGGAGGGGGGCGCTGTATCTTATGGGGACATAAAGAATATTTTAGGATTATGGAGTAGTCCATGAGGGTGTATCGTTTGAGCCAGTAGTCTTGAAACGGTTTTGGATGTTGGATCATCTGGGCCATGGTGTCATCGG
Organism: Peromyscus californicus insignis; assembly: GCF_007827085.1. Classification (NCBI taxonomy): domain Eukaryota; kingdom Metazoa; phylum Chordata; class Mammalia; order Rodentia; family Cricetidae; genus Peromyscus; species Peromyscus californicus. Next base: position 70,832,112 of record NW_026294606.1, on the reverse strand, counting down.
AGACCTTTTAGGGGGTCTTGGCTGGTCAAACCTGATGTATCTTAATCTGGAACAAATCTATAGCCTCTGGCTTTCTGTGGAAACAAAAGCAGAATCTCCTTTCCAAAGCAACATATCCTTATATCCAAATTTTGAAGTCAAGGTATCTTTAAAATATACATTTTGGCATAACTCAATAGTTTTTGTAATCAAATGTTTCTTTTTAGTTATGAATATCAAAGAGAACATAATCCAGATTCTTTGTGTGGTAGCCATCTTTATGTGGCTTATTTTTTTATATTAGTTTGAGCCTATTGTTTTGAACTGTAGCCTTTTAAGCCTGAAACGGCGCTGGTGCTGTGGCTGCTGGCTCCGCCCATTTTAGCTTTCCAACATGGCGGCGGTATGTTTATCGCCAGCTCTGGGAGCCATCGTGGGTCTATGTTTTTATCCAAGCAGTATGTAGCCCAGAAACCTTTTTTTTTTTTTTTTGTTTTGTATTAGCAAAGGCTAAATCTATCAAGCAGCTTAATGTGCCATTTGTAGAGGCCTCATTCTTGCCATACCGTAGGTCGAGCGCGCACGCTAGGAACCCGCCAGTAGCTCAAACCAGCAGCTGCCGCTCATTTGAGAGAGACAATTAGGAAGCTGTTTTTAGCTCCGTTTTAGAATCTTTTTTTTTTTTTAGTTTTTAGGTGGAAACTCTTGCCCCACGTTGGGCGCCATTTGTTGTTAGAGTTTTCCTGCCTGGTCCACAGTCAGGACAAATCTCTCTCATCCACCAGTCCCAAGCCACTCAAACCCGACCAAGTAAACATAGAGACTTATATTGGTTACAAACTGCATGGCCGTGACAGGCTTCTTGCTAACTGTTCTTACAGCTTAAATTAATCCATTTTTATTAATCTATATCTTGCCACGTGGCTTGTGGTTTACCGGTACTTTATATCTTCCTTGTCCTGATGGCGGCTAGCAGTGTCTCCTGACTCAGCCTTCCACTTCCCAGTTCTATTCTCTTCCTTGTCCCGCCTATACTTCCTGCCTGGCCACGGGCCAATCAGTGATTTATTTATTGACCAATCAGCAACATATTTGACATACAGACCATCCCACAGTAGGGGTCCAAGTCAAAAAACCCAGCAAGTAATAAAATGCAATTAGGGTGATCAGGGAGACAGGAAGATCTGAGAAGAATGCTACATGATCTCTAAGCAAAATGGGATGACACTTGGATAGGAATAGCCAAGAAGGCTTCATGGCAGATGTGGTATTTGTTGGGATTTTTGACAACAGATATCTTTGGAGGAGCATGTTCAGGTGTTCAGGGTAGGGTAGGGTGAAGGGAATAGACAAGTTCAAGAGATAGAAATGCTTGGGATTAGTGTTTGGCCTTAGATGTCAGGCTGCCCAAGTGTAGATCCCAGCTTTACTGTATTCTACATTGTGACTGTGGAGAAGCCATTAATTTATTTCTCTGTCATTTGTCTTTGAATGGGATAAAGTGGTACCTATCTTATCGGGTAGTTGAAGGGTTATGCTGTTTGAAGTTAGCGCTGTTGATGGTGGGCTTAGGAGAAGCTGTGGTGGTTGTAGGACCCAGGAGCATGCCATTCATTTCGTGGTCTAAAACACAGCAGATCTAGGACTATGTTTAATTTGACGGGTGATTGGGGACTATTAAATTTTGTCTGTATGTATGCATGTGTGTTGTGTGTGCAAGTGCGTGTGGAGGCCAGGTGCCACCCACTGCATGCTTTTGTTTGTTTTTTGCTTTTGTTTTGTTTTGTTCTCAGGCCCATTCTTTCACTGGCCTGGAGTTCACCAAGTAGGCTAGACTGGCTGACCACCAAGCCCCTAGGGTCTGTCTCCACTTCCCCAGCACTGGCATTTCAAGTGGTGCCACCCTGCCTGGCATCACTGTGCTGGCTTTTTAAAATCGGGGTTCCAGAGATCAGACTCAGGTCTTCATGGTTACAAGGCAAACACATTCCTGACTAATTAGCCATTGCCCCAGCCCTTTCCAAAAAATTATAATTTATTTTATTTTGTGTACATGAGTGTTTTGCCTGCACGTATGTCTGTGCTCCACGTGTGTGCCTGATGTCCATGAAGGCCAGAAGAGAGCACTGGATCCTCTGAAACTAGAGTTACAGACAGTTGTGAGCTGCCATGGGGGTGCTGGGAATCAAGCCTGGGTCCCCTGCAAGAGCAGCCTGTGCTTTTGATCTCTCCAGATCACCTCTATTATTTTTAAAAGGTAAGTAATAGAACAGCAAGGTACCAGGGAACAGCAACATTGTAAATTTAATTGTCTTCCTTCCATTTCTAACCATAGCTGCAAATCACTAACAATGCTGCGCCCCGCCTCAGTCTGTGAGCTGTTAGGAACCGATGTGATACAAACACCTGTGGAAAGAATCACTGAGTGTTAATTTTGTGCAGAGGAGGAAAAAGATCATGTGGGGAAAAGCAACTTCTATTTTGTCATATATATAAAAATTACAAGGATTATGAATGTTAAAGCCAGTGGTCTTTTGACCTCGAACCCTTCGCAACCAGAGGGTGTTATAAAACTATACAATATGTTGTTTAAGAAGTCACTCGTTTCCCATTTGTAATATGTCTTGGGATTGCTGACTGGTGGCTTGTAGTTGAAGAAGCATTAGTGATCTCCGAGTCTCAGCTGATGGAGTTGTGTTATAAATCAATACCTGATAGAGCAAGCCCTCTTTTCTGGCTTGATATCTCTGAGCCCGATTACAGGGGACAATAGGTAAATATTTTTTTACAGCTAGCAATCTGTAAGAATTTTATTGATCTGAGATATTTTTTTTTTTTTTTTTTTTTTTTTTTTTTTAAAGATTTATTTATTTATTATGTATACAATGTTCTGTCTGCATGTATTTCTGCAGGCCAGAAGAGGGCACCAGATCTCATTACAGATGGTTGTGAGCCACCATGTGGTTGCTGGGAATTGAACTCAGGACCTCTGGAAGAGCAGTCAGTGTTCCTAACCTCTGAGCCATCTCTCCAGCCCGATCTGAGATATTTTTATTAGCCGCTCTTAGTTGTCGATGCTAGATAATCTGCCTGGAACGACTCCATGTTCACTTCAGGGAGAACAATTGCCGAGCTCGGAAAGCATTCATGTCCCCAGCTCTTTTGACCTTTGGCTGAGTTTTTGTGACTGTTCCCCTGGCCCTCTGTCTTTGATCTCCAGAGGCCCTCTGCCCCCTCTCTGTGAATGAGGCCCCTGGAGCTGGCCACATCTCACAGCTAAGCCTTGTTTTGACTTGTTCCAGAGGAAGCCAGCTGTTCCGTTTCACTTGCCTCCAGACAGAGCATGACTTCCCAGTGTTCTGAAGTTTCAGGCATGAACGCAGCTGAATGAGGGTTGGTTGGAAGTGGCTATGTGGATTCAGGTGACCTCAGGATCCACTAAAATTGGCCTGGTCTCTGTTTAGAAAGCTACTCCAGTGATCCAAGTCTGCTGAGGCTGTTTTGGAGATAGGCAACAACACAGACATTAAGAACATGCCAGTCTTTAGTGAGGGCTGGGGAGGGGGCTAGAGCATGCCTTTAATCTCAGAACTCAGGGGACTGAGACAGGAGGATTGTGAGTTCCAGGCCATCCTGGCTTATAAAGTGAGAGCCTATCCCCAAAAACAAAGTAAGGGGACAGGGAGATGACGTACTCAGCAAAGTGTTTGCCGTGCAAGTGTGGAGACTTGAGCTCAGATTTCCAGCATCTACATTAAAAACTCCGTGTATGACAGAACATGGCTGTAATCCCAGCGCTAGGGAGGCAGTGACAGAGACAGGAGGCTAGCTGGAGACTGCTAGTCTGATAGTCTAGGTGAATCAGTGAGCTAGGCAAGTACTCTAACTCTGGCCTCTGCCTGCACATACACACTTACACTCGCACTACCCTCTCCCCTCCACAGCAAACAAAACGACAACTAGAACACCCAGAACTTAATGGGATGGACCCAATGACTGGATTCCTCTGACTCTTAATGCCCCGTTACACAGGAAAGTCAAACCCGCCAAAGTCCCTTCCAGCAGGTGCCTCTTTCGTTATATTTCTAAGCCTAAATAAAAATAGTCCTCACCAGGCTGTCTAGCAGCCTTGGAGGTGTGTGTTTAGGCTGGGTGTGTGCTTGAATGGGGCTGTTCTTTCTAAATGGTAAGCAGTGAGGATGATGGCAAAACCCATTTCAATTCAGACTTTAGAACCAAGTTAGAAATGTGCTCAGCCCCCAGCTAGGAAAGTGGGTGTCATCATCCATGGGAAGGGGGCTGAGTCCCCAACGCTCCAAGAGTGCTCTATTAGCGGAGCCAGAGGCGTAGCTAGATGGAGGAAGTTTTTGTTTTTGTTCTTGATTGATATTCTTAGGAGTTGCCTTAGAATTTTTGGGAAATAATTATAAACTGAGAGGAAGTTGCAAATATAGAGTTTTGTGTGCTCCCTCCCCGCTCTGCTTCCCCTGGGGTTAGTGGCATCTTATGTAATTACAGCATAGTATCTGAGTCAGGAGACACTGTAGGTAGCTTTTTACATTCTTCTTTAGTCAGACTTCAGAGTTAGGGTCTTACTATGTGGTCCAGGCCACCCTTGAACTCAAGCTTTCTACTCAGTATCCTGAGTATTGAGATTACAGGCATACATTGGCAGCCTGGCTCCTCCAATTAAAAAAAAAGTGTGTGTGTGTGTGTGTGTGTGTGTGTGTGTGTGTGTGTGTGTGTGTGTTTGTATACTCATGAGTGGCATGTCCCGTGTGCTCACGTGGAGTCATGTGGAGGCCAGACCTAACATGTTGGGTACTCTCCGCCTTACTACCTTGGGACAGGGTCTTCCACTAACTAGGAAGCTCACCATTTTGGCAGGGCTGGCTGGCCAGGTAGCTCTAGGGATAGTCCTGTCTCTGCTGCCAATGCTGATGTCACAGGCATCCATAGTCATCCATGGCTGGCCTCTTACGTAGATTCTGGGAAACTGAACTTAGGTCTTCATGCTCACAGAACAAGCACTCTTTGTTACTGAGCCATCTACCCAGCCCCCATTGAAAGAAATTATAGCAAACTTAATGTGTATTTGAACACTTCAGAATATTCATTTCAGTGGTTTATTGTGTAGCCATTAGCATCTAGTTCTAGAATTTTCATCCCATACTGAAATTCTACGCATTGAATAATATGAATAATAATACTGTTTTCCCTGTTCCCAGCCCTCGGTAGTTACCACTTGTGTTAGTTACTTCTCTCTCTCTCTCCAAGACAGGGTTTCTCTGTGTAGCTTCGGAGCCTGTCCTGGAACTCACTCTGTAGACCAGGCTGGCCTCGAACCCACAGAGATCCGCCTGGCTCTGCCTCCCAAGTGCTGGAATCAAAGGCGTGCGCCACCACCGCCTGGCGTTACTTCTTTCTTTACTCGACAAAATACCTGACGGAAACAGCCTCGTAGGGGAAGATTTATTTCAGCTTCTGGTTTCAGAGGGTTCATTGGCAGTCAATTGACTCCATGTTTTTGGACCCGTTGTGAGGCAGAAGAACATGGCAGTGGGAGCCAGTGGTATGAAGTCTCTTTAACCTCACAGTTACTGTGAAGCAGAGAGGAAGGCAAAATGTAGAAAATGTAGTCCTCAGAGATAAACCCTCAATGACCTACTGTCTCCAGTTAGGGCTTACCTCCTCCTTTTTACTACCTCCTAAGAAGGCCATATATTATGAATAAACCAAGAGATTAATGTATTCAGTACCCCAGAATCTTCATGAATGATGCTCTTTCCCTCACACAGAGAGGTATGCATCATTAGTCTCCTTCATTTCTTGATCTGATCAAGTCAACAATCAAGACTAACCATCACACTCATTTATTGTCTGTCCCCACAGATCTGGGTCAGTGGAGTCTTGTCTTCTTGTGACTGGTTTATCCACTTAGCAAGGTTCATTGAGTGATGTCTTAGCAAGCATCAGAATGTCCTTCCTTGCTAACACTGAATGGCATGCTCCTCCTGGAACCGCTTTTTGTTCCTCTCTCTGCTGATGCACACTTGGATCGCTTCCGCTCTGGCTGCGGTGAGTGATGCTGCTGTGGGCAGAGGTGCATGGCCGACTCTTCACATCTCTGCTTCTTTCCAGTTCTCTTGACTGCATATCCGGAAGCCAGGAACAGGTGAGGGCGCTAAGTCAGCACTTGGCATTTTCTTCTTCATCTGGAAGAAATAAGATACTCTCAGCTCACAGATGCTGCCACTTCAACTACCCATCATTCTCCACTGTTCCCATATTCCTGCTTCTTGTTTTTCAAGCTTAGGCCTACCATCAGGAAAACACTTTCTTGCATAGTCTTTTAATCTTTTTTTTTTTTTTTTTCCAAGACAGGGTTTCTCTGTGTAGCTTTGGCACCTTTCCTGGAACTTACTCTGTAGCTCAGGCTGGCCTCGAACTCACAGAGATCTGCCTGCCTCTGCCTCCCACTTGCTGGAATTAAAGGCCTACGCCACCACTGTCCGCACCCCCTTTTTTTTAATAGCTCATATCCCATTTTCAACTTCTTAGCCAAACTTTCTGCTCTACTTGGAAGACCAAACTCATTGAATTTTTTTTTTTTTAAACTTAATTTTGTATACAGCGTTCTGCCTGCATGTATGCCTGCAGACCAGAAGAGGGCACCAGGTCTCATTACTGATAGTTGTGAGCCACCATGTGGATGCTGGGAATTGAACTCAGAATCTTTGGAAGAGCAGCCTGTGCTCGTAACTGCCCAGCCAAAACCTTCTAGGATACTCCTCCTGCCACACATGGTTGCCCATGTCTGTCTTTGACAGCTCTTCTCTTTCCTACATGCATTTCAAGGGCAAGCATTCATTCTTTAGTCCTCTTTTTTCAGTCTGCCTCTCCTTGGATCTCTTTTCTGGCCTCATGGCATTTGTGATCCCCACAGGCTGGTGGATGTCACATTTGCCTCTGTTCACACCTGTGCACCCCAGTGCCTCCTCACCACCTTTTGGCTGTCAAGTAAGCATCTCAAACTCAATCTAAAACAGACTCACTGACTTTCTCTGTTGTTCTAATTTCTAAAGGTCTTATAATAAAAAACATGGTGCCAGATATTGGGGTAAATGCTAAAAGACCAGAGAGACAAAGGAACAAGCCACTGCCTGTCCTACCTCTAGGACTCCTCAGCCTGAAAAAGCCTCAGCCTATAGGCCTCTAGCCAAATGAGCCTCCTCAGCCAAAAAGGTTACAGCAGAAAAGGCCTCTAGCTGAAAGGGACGCTTCTGCCGAAAAGCCTTTAGTTCCTGTCTCCTCAAGCCTTCTATACCTTTCTCTGCCCAGCCATCACATCCTGGGATTAAAGGCATGTGTGCTTCCCAAGTACTGGGATTACAGGTGTGTGCCACCACTGCCTGGCTCTGTTTTCTCTCCTAGACTGAGTCAATCTCATGTAGTCCAGGGTGGCTTTGAACTCACAGAGATCCAGATGGCTCTCTGCCTCCCGAATGCTAGGATTAAAGATGTGTGCCACCACTGCCTGGCCTCCATGTTGAATCTAGTGGCTTGTTCTGCTCTCCGATCTTCAGGTAAATTTTATTAGGGTACACACTACGTCACCGCACTTCTCACCTAAGCCTGCTGTTCAGCATCATGGTACCTGTTACGTTCCCCCCCCCCCCCCCCCCCCCCCCCCCCGTGACACAATTGCTGTATTTGTGTCAACTTGACCAAAATGCCTGATGGGAACAACTTCAGAAAGATGTATTTTGGCTCCTGGTTTTAGTCCATTATGTTGGGAGAAGCATAGTGAAGTTCATGGTGGTAGAAAGTATGTGATGGAGGTGTGTAGTCGGAAGTTTCTCGGGCCTGCCTGGTCCTGCAGCTGCTTGTAAAATAATCACACAGAGGCTTATATTAATTACAAACTGTATGGCCTATGGCTTCAGCTTCTGGCTAGCTAACTCTTTCATCTTAAATGAACCCACTTCCATTAATCTATATGTTGCCATGTGGCCATGGCCTTACCGGTCTGCTGGCATCTTGCTGTGGCTGGCGTCTCTCCTGACTCTGCCCTTCTTCTCTCCGTATCTCTGCTTGGGTTTCCCGGTTGGCTGTAAACTTTCTTGCCATAGGCCAAAACAGCTTTATTTATTATCCAGTGGGAGCCACACATATTCACAGCATACAGAAAGACATCCCACAGCGGAAGTGTCCTCACAGCATGGCAGACCAGGATGAAAAGAGGGTTCTGGAGCCAGGGAAATAGCTATAACCTTGGACCAGCCCCCAGTGACCTACTTCTATCAAGTAGCTCTTCCTAGAGGGATAGCCCAGAATTCCAAAACAGTGCCACCAGGTGGAGAACAAGAGCGGAAACCATGAGCCTTGGATTCAGATAGTAACATTCTGCCCCAGCCTTCAAAAGCTCATGGCTATCACATGATAAAGCAGTACACTTGGGGGCTGAAGCAATGGCTCAGCAGGTAAGAGCACTGACTGCTCTTCTAGAGGACCTGGGTTCAATATCCAGCACCTACCTGGTGGCTCACAACCATCTTTAAGTCCAGTTTCAGGTGATCCAGTGCCCTCTCTGGTTTCCAAGGGCTCTGCATACACGTGGTGCACAGCCAGACATTCAGGCAAGACACCCACACATACAAAATATAGTAGTAGTAGTAGTAGTAGTAGTAGTAGTAGTAGTAGTAGTAGTAGTAGTAATAGAACATTTAGTCCAATTTCAAGAGTATTTATAGTCTTAGGTCAGCGATATGACTCGGTGGGTAGAGTGCTTGCCATGTAAACACAGCTTGAGTTCAGTCTCTGGAACCCATTGGAAAGTGAAAGAAGAGAACTAACTCCACAAAGCTGTTCTCTGCCATGTGCCATGGCAAGTGTACATCCTTACCACGAATATGATGCACACACAAATGATAAATAAAAATAAAAACGGTACTCAGAGTCATAACAGTTTCAACATTATCCAAAGTCAAAAGTCTCCTCTGAGACTCAAGACAAACTTAGCTGTAAACTGACAAATCAGTGAGAAAGACACATAGTTTCAATGTACAATGGTACAGAATAAACGTTAGCATTCCCAGAAGGAAGAATAGAGGGATACCAAGAAAAGATTGGACCAAAGGAAGACCAAAACACAGCCGAACAAATGTGAAATCCAGTAGCTCCATGCCTGGCATCCAGGGGGTATGGTAGCATGATGTGAGCTCTAATGGGGGTGGGCCCTGTCCCTACAGACCTGCCTCCTGCAGCACTTATAGCTCCTCTCAATGTCTGCTGTTTTCCCTGGCAGATGCTTCATGTTCCTAGCATCCACCACATCCTGTGATCTCCATGGAAACTTAGACTTTACTCTCAAAGCTTCATGTATAGCCTGATCATGGGCTCTCTGAGCAGAACCTTACTATGCCACACTGGTTCTCAGATTTTTCTTGTATTCTGCATGCCTTAAAAAATCAATATTCAGGATGGGTGGGCTGGAGAGACAGTTTAGTGGGCAGAGCACTTGCTGTTCCTGCAGAGCATTAGGGTTTGATTCTCAGCAACCACATGGTGGGTCAACACTGGAGTTCCAATTCAAGGCGGTCTGCTATCTTTTTCTGATCTCTGGGGTCACCAGGCATGCATTTGATATGTACATGCATACATGGGTGATTTGAATGAGAATGGCCTCCATAGGCTCATATACTTGAACACTTGGCTTCCCAGTTAGTGGGACTGTTTGGGAAAGATTAGTAGGTGTGGCATTGTTGGAGGAGGTATGTCACTGGGGGTGGGATTTTATGTTTCAAAAGCCATGCCAGGTCCAGTCTCTCTCTCTCTCTTTGCCCGCTGCTGTTAATGTCCCTGGGTGAGAATAAGACCACTACCGCAGGTTTTGAGCCAAATTTGAAGCAAACTTGATTTTTATTGGGTGTACCCAAGAGCTGGCCAGTGACTGCCTCCTAAGTTGGATTAGATAGAGATAGCCCTGAGTCCCCTTTCTTAGGGCCCTTTTAAGGAGCAAAATCACAAGTAGTTGCAAAGCAAATTTACAGAAGCAAGACAGGAGCATATAGGAGTTACAGAAAAATCTCAAAGACAAAACAGACAAGCAAAAAAAAAAAAATCTCACCCCCCCCCCCCCCAAATGCAGCATCACCATTTGGTCACTGATTAGGGAGGGTTAAGATGTTCTCAAAAACAAGTCAAGGTTATGGGTTGGGGCATAGGAAACAGAGACTTAAAAACAAACTCAACTCTTCCAGTACATGGAAATTTGTTTTTTTTTGTTTGTTTGTTTTTGTTTTTGTTTTTGTTTTTTTTGTTTTTTCGAGACAGGGTTTCTCTGTGTAGCTTTGCGCCTTTCCTGGAACTCACTTGGTAGCCCAGGCTGGCCTCGAACTCACAGAGATCCGCCTGGCTCTGCCTCCCGAGTGCTGGGATTAAAGGCGTGCGCCACCACCGCCCGGCGGAAATTTGTTTTTAACAATACAACATATGGTGATTTGATTAGGAATGGCCCCTATAGACTCATGTGTTTGAATGCTTGGCTCATGGGGAGTGGCACTATTAGGAGCTATGACCTTGTTGGAGTAGGTGTGCCCTTATTGGAGGAAGTGTGTTGCTGTGGAAGTGGGCTTTGAGGTCTCATGTGTGCTCAAGCCATGCCCGGTGTGACAGACAGTTCACTTCCTGTTGCCTGGGATCAAGATGTAGAATGCTCAGCTCTTTCTCCAGCACCATGTCTGCCTGCATGCTGCCATGCTTCTCACCATGATGATAATGGACTAAAACTCTGAAACTGTAAGCCAGTAAATGTTTTCCTTTATAAAAGTTGCCATGACCATGGTGTCTCTTCACACAATAGAAACCCTGACTAAGACACAACACAGTGGCTCCTGCCTTCTAAATAGAGTCAGGCAGATTCCTCACTATCTACAGATCAGGATGTAAAGCTCTCAGCTACTGCTCCAGTGCCATGCCTATTTGCTTCCTGCCATGATAATCATGGACCAACCCTCTGAAACTTTAAGCAAGCCCCCAATTAAATGCTTTGTTTTATAAGAGTTTGTCTTGGTCATGGTATCTCTTTACAGCAATAAAACAGTGGAGGTCTTTCTGTATGCTGTGAATGCATTGCTCTGATCAATTGATAAAGAAAACGCTGATTGGCCAATAGCTAGGCAGGAAGTATAGTGTAGGCAGGATAAGGAGAGAGGAGAATTCTGGGAAGTGGAAAGCTGAGTGAGGAGACGCCAGCCCACTGTCCAGGGAGCAGCATGTCACAGGCACACAGGTAAAGCCACCAAACACGTGGCAACATATAGATTAATAGAAATGGCCTGAGTTTAAGTGTAAGAGCTAGTCAGTGAGTGGTAGGCCTGAGCTAATGGCCAAGCAGTTTTAAATAATATTGGCCTGCGTGTCTTTATTTGGGTCTGAGCGATTGCAGGACCAGTGGGTGAGAGAGATTTGTCTTGACCACAGGCCTGGGTGGAACTGGAGATAACCCCAGCTACACGAAGGCAACATAAAATAGTAAATAAACCTGAAAAAAATCAGTATGGGGCTGGAGAAGTAGTTTGATGTGTAAGAGTGAAGCAAGGGGACCTGAGTTTGAATCCCTAGCATCCATGAAAGCAACAACAACAACAGCAGGTATGGCTCATGTGCCTAGAACCCCAGCATTGAGAGGAAAGACAGATGGATGCTGAGACCTCACATGCCAGTCAGCCTAGACAAAACCATGAGCATCCAGTTCAGGGGTACCCTATCTCCAGTGAGGTGGAAAGTAATAGAGGATGGCATCCAGCATCCTGCTTTGGCCGCACTTATCGATTCATAACGGGAGCCATAGCCTAAGCAACCCTTGACACACATGCCGCCATATTTGGGCTTCTCTCCTCTTTTCTTAGATCTAGGCCTTGCTTAAGTCTCCATAGCACCAGAACCTCTTCCCACAGATACCAGAACCTCTTCTCAGAAATCAGGTGACCGTGCTGCAGTTAGGCAGTTAGGGAAGAATAGATAATCCTCATAGCAATATTCCCTGCTGGCTGAACAACCCATGATTAAAGTCCCCTCCCTGCTTGCACCCCCATTTGCCCCCACCTATATATGCCTTAAGAGGAAAATAAATTTTTTTGAGCTTGATCAGACATCCTGTCTTGCTCTCATTCTTTGTGTCTCTTGTCCCTCTCATTTGTTGGCCCTCCCTTCCGGTCCCCGTTGAAGACCCTGCTGGCTGGGGCAGATTCACACGGGTATGTGTAACCATATACTTGTATGTACACACCTGGAAGCCAAGAGTTGATGTCAGGTGTCTTCCTCTGTTGTTTTCTACCTTAGTTTTCCTAGGGTGCTAGGAAAAAAGCTATGGCACCTTTGGAGGATGGGGCCTACACTGGTAGAAGTAGTTCACTAGGGGGTGGGTGTTTGGAGGTTATAACCTGGTCCCTGGCTCTAGGGCCCTGCTGTGGGATGTCTTTCTGCATACTGTGAATGTGTTACTCCCATTGACTAATAAATAAAGCTGCATTGGCCTAAGGCAGGGCAGGATGGAGCCAGCCGGGGAAATCCAAGCGAGATAGTGAAAGGAGAAAGGAGAGTAAAGAGAGATGCCAAACACCGCCCCCCATCCCAGGAGCAACATGTAATGGGATACAAGTAAAGCCATGGAACACGTGGCGATACACAGATTAATAGTTATGGGTTCAGTTAAGCTATAAGAGCTGGCTAACAAGAAGCCTGAGCCATGGGCACGAGGAGGGAGGAGAGGGGGATCTGAGGTTGGTATGTAAAATCAATAGAAAATTTCTTAATAATAAAATAAATAAATTGAAACATTTATATTGCATATATAGGTAGTTGTGAGGCACCTTGTGGTTTCTGGGAATTGAACTCAGGACCTCTAGAAGAGCAGAGCAGTCAGTGTTCTTAACCATTGAGCCATCTCTACAGCTCCTCAGCTCATTTTTAGGACATGCTAGGGTGGGTATTTAACCCTGTTAGAGATAACAAAGTTGAGCTTTGGAGAATTTCCATGCTCACCACAGGTCAGGTAAGGACAGAAGTGGAATTCAACCACTGGCCTCCCCGCTTCCAAAACTCACGCTCTTTCTACATCCTTAAATTGCCTCCTGTGGGGAACACCATGGGGAGAATTTCCTAGGTACACTTGAATTATTTTTATGGGCTATCAAAATTCTCATTTTAAAATGAAATTGGATCTTTGCATCTAAAAACAGCACAGCAGGGATCTCTAACCCAAGAGATGGAATTATCTGATGAGCCATGAATTGGAGAGTGGATTCAGTTTTGAAGAATATTGCCAAGTGCTGTATTGGTGTGGCTAACCCCAGCCGGACACAGAGCTGCAGTGTGGGTAAAATGTCAAAGGAAAGGCTCTCGCTCCACCTGATCTCCGATGATGACAGGCCACTACAGGAACTTCACTCCGTGCCAGTTAGACTTCAACATACACCAAGCTTTACACTAGCACACTCTTCTCATTTCACATCCAAAAGTATGTGATGTGGTGAGTATTACCAGCTGGCGTCAGATGCAGCTGTGATGGAAGGCCTATCGGCTTCTGCTCTCCAGCCCGTTGGGTATCCCCCGCTCTGACTCACGTGGGAGACACAGAATGGAGGTGGAGCTGCTGGGAATGAAGCCACTTTGCTTGTTCTCCGGTGAAAGAGAGCTCAATGAGAGGCCAGACAGGGCCAGTGAAACGGCTCGGTGGGTAAAGGCTCTTGCTGCCACACCTGATGACCTGCGCTTTATCCCTGAAACCCAGGTGCTGAGAGAAGTGACTCCTGAAAGTTGTCCTCTCTCCTCCACATGCATGCTGTGGCATATGTTTCCCCCATACACACATAAAACCAATAACTAAATGTATTAAAACCATTAAAAAGAGAAAGAGTCTCAGAACTGGTGAAATCAGGTGGAATGAGCAGCACAGGCAGTGGACGTCAAAGGCAACATGCTTTTCTTAAATGATTGTAGAGAGGTTACTTGTTCACTCTGTTTTTTTTTTTTTTCTACTTTTTCAGAATATGCTATATAAGTTGGACAAGAAAACTTCTATTTCTATTCCAACCTACTTTCATAAAAATATTTTTTTTCTTTTTTTCTTTTTCTTTTTCTTTTGCAATACAATTCAGTTCTACATATCAGCCACGGATTTCCTTGTTCTCCCCCCCTCCCGCTCCCCTCACCTTCCCCCGAGCCTGCCCCCCATTCCCATCTCCTCCAGGGCAAAGCCTTCTCCACAGACTGAGATCAACCTGGTAGACTCAGTCCAGGTAGGTCCAGTCCCCTCCTCCCAGGCCGAGCCAAGCGATCCTGCATAGGCCCCAGGTTTCAAACAGCTGACTCATGCAATGAGCACAGGACCCAGTCCCACTGCCTGGATGCCTCCCAAACAGATCAAGCCAGTCAACTGTCTCACCCATTCAGAGGGCCTGATCCAGTTGGGGACCCCTCAGCCATTGGTTCATAGTTCATGTGTTTCCATTCGTTTGGCTATTTGTCCCTGTGCTTTATCCAACCTTGGTCTCAACAATTCTCGCTCACATAAACCCTCCTCATTCTCGCTAATTGGACTCCCAGAGATCCACCCGGGACCTAGTCATGGATCTCTGCATCCAGATCCCTCAGTAGTTGGATGAGGTTTCTAGCATGACCATTAGGGTGTTTGGCCATCCCATCACCAGAGTAAAACAATGACATCATGAGGTTTGCAGACACATGGATGGATCTAGAAAAAATCATCCTGAGTGAGGTAACCCAGACTCAGAAAGACAAACATGGTATGTACTCACTCATAGCAGGATACTAGATATGGAACAAGGATGACTGGACTGCTACTCACTCTGGTTTTAAAACATCACTCCAAGGTGAAATTTAAAATTCATGTTGTAGAATATTATTTTAAAGTGTGTTACTTTTGTTTAAGTTGCATTTTCTTAACTCTGTGAAGCTGTGTTACTTTGCCTGTCTAAAACACCTGATGGTCTAATAAAGAGCTGAGTGGCCAATAGTGAGGCAAGAGAGAGCAATAGGCAGGGCTGGCAGGCAGAAAGGATAAATAGAAGGAGAAATCTGGGAGAAGAAAGGAGAGAGATCTAGGAGTCAGAAGAGGAGGAGGACTCCAGGGGCCAGCCACCCAGCTACACAGCCAGCCACAGAGTAAAAGTAAGATTTACAGAAGTAAGAGAATGGAAAAAGCCCAGAGGCAAAAGATAAATCAGACAATTTAAGTTGAGGAAAGCTGCCAAGAAATAAGCCAAGCTAAGGCCGAGCATTTATAATTAAGAATAAGCCTCCATGTGTGATTTATTTGGGAGCTGGGTGGCAGGCCCCTCAAAAGAGCAAAAAACCAACAACAACATTTTGGCGCCCCACATGGGGTGCCAATTGTTATCCTCTTCTTTAATTGTTGCTGCCTTTTAAGCCACAGTGGTCACTGAAACTCTGCCACTCCCAGCAGTGGTGAGGCTACAAAAGCTGTAGCTGGAGGGAATTCTGTTCCCTCAGGCACTGACTCTTTCAAAGTTATGAAGGGAACTTAACTAAAACTCTATCCCTCTAAAAAACTCAAGATTCAGAAGTTATGGTGGAATTCTGCTCCTCAGAGAGGCTGAAGAGCAAGTAGCTCACCTCCTCTCCTTCCTTGCTTGTGTTCTCCAAAAAGCCCCCATGCTTCTCTTCGCCCCTCCTTAAAAACCCTTCTCCATCTGGCTCCTCCCTACCACTTCCTGTCAGCTAGTTGCTGACTCAGCCTCCTGACTGCAGGTGAATTTTATTTAATCAAACACATCTTTGCAACATTAAACAATTGTTCCAGAGCATAAACTAAAGCAACACACCTTAAAATAGCATTCCACAACAAAATTATCTTCTTTTCCCCCAAGTCAGGATTTCTCTGTGTCACCCTAGCTATCCTGGAACTTGCTCTGTAGATTAGGCTAGCTTTGAACTCAGAGATCCTCCTGCCTCTGTGCCACCACCACCTGGCTAAAAATTATCTTATTTGAAAATTAATCATGATATGGAACGTGTGGTGATGGGATTGACTTACATTACACAGAGGAAATAGTCCTAAACCAATTAATTAATCAATCTCTCTACCCACTGGCATTTTTATTAGAACTCTTTTGAGGTGCTCTGAGGCTAAAACTCAAACCTAATAACCAACCAACCAAACACCAAAAACACCCACCAAAGCAAACTATTTGTATGATTGGTAATGACATTTGGAGACAGTGCAGCATTTCTTGACAAAGCCAAATATACCTTGGGAATGCTTATAGCATCCTCTTGGTTATTTTTTAACCTTTAAAATTTTACTTAGCTTCATTAAAATATAATTTCCAGATAAAAATTATATATATTAAGCTGGAGGTGGTGGTGTATGCTTATTATTCTAGGACTTGGGAGGTGAAGGCAAGAGGATCAGGAATTTAAGGCCATCCTTGGCTACATAGTGAGTTAAAGGCCTGTTTGGCCTTCATGAGACCCTGACCAAAAAAACAAACAAACAAATCGTATATGTTTGTGGCAGTCAATACCATATTTTGTTATGTGTATACATAATGAAATGATTAAATCAGGCTAATTAGCATATCTATTGCCTCCCACAATTATGGCTTTTGTGTGTGTAGTGGGAACTTTAAAAGTCTGTTCTTTTAGCAACTTTCAAGGACAGAATACATTGCCATTAGTTCTAGGCAGCACGCTGTATAGAGCATCCTGTCTAACTGAGATTTCAGCATTTTAAGCAGTGACTGCTCATCCCCCTGGCCCCTGGGAACCACCTCCTACTCTCTGCTGCCATGAGCTCAACTTTTAGATTCCTTATGTGAGCTTGACCTTGTGGCATTTGCCTTCCTTTTCCTGGCTTATTTCGTTTAGTACAGTGTCCTTTAGGTTCATCCACATTTTAGTGAATGACAAGATTTCCTTCTTCATAAAGACTGAGTAGTATCCTCTGTGCATGTGTGTGTGTGTGTGTGTGTGTGTGTGTGTGTGTGTGTGTTTGTGTGTGTGTGTGTGTGTTTGTGCACACAAGCATATCTTTCTTTGTCCATTCATCCATCAGTGGATACTTAGGTGGATTCCATATCTTGACTATTATGAATATTGTAGTAGTAAATACATGTGACTACTGCTGCAATAAATATGGAATGCAGATATCTCTACTATATTGGTTTTACTTGTGTAGACAACCAGTAGTGGGATTGCTGGATCATAGGGTAGCACTCTCTCTCTCTCTTCCTCTCTTGAGACAGGGTCTCATGGTGTATATCTGGCTAGCCTGGAACTTATTACATAGACCAGGCTAGCCACAGACTCTTAGAAATCCACCTGCCTTTGCTTCCCAGGTGCTGGGATTAAGGGTGTGTGCCACCACAGCCAGCCAGGTGGTTCTATTGTTAGTTTTTGGAGGAAACGCCATGCTGTTTTCCATAGCAGCTGCAGCAATTTGCATTCTCACAGGCCAAGTTCACTTTCCTCCACATCCTTGGTCTTTTCAACAATGGGCATTCTAGCAGGTATGAGGTGTCACCTCCCTGCTGTCTTAATTTGCATTTCCCTATGACCTGTGAACATCATTTAAATACTTGTGGGATGTTTGCATGCATTCTTTGAGGATCTGCCTCTTCTGGTCCTGACCCAATTTAGAATCGGACTGTTTATTTTCCTACTGTTGAGTTTCTTACTTAGCAGATGTAGGATTTGTGAGTACTTTAGTCTTCTTCTATAGCTTGTCTCTTCATTTTGTAAATTGTTTCCTTTGCTGTGTATTCCTCTGCATGTGAATAGTTTTCCTAGCACTGCTTGTGGAGGAGCCTGTTATAAATTCTTGGTACCATGTTTAAACATCAGTTGACTATAAATGTGTAGACTGACTTTTGTTAACCCCCCACCCCACCCCCTTCTCTAGCTGGGATGGAACTTCAGCTTTCCATACACTGAGCAAATGCTCTGCTGTGGAGCTCTATCCTAGTCATATATCCTCTATTATTCTTCTTTTTTAAAATTTATTTTTATTTTTTGTGTGTTTTTATGTTTATTTTATGGTGTTTTGCCTGATCAATGTCTGCGTACCACTTGCATGCCTAGTGCCTGTTGGGGTCAGGAGAGGGCACCAGATCTCCTGCGCCTGGAGTTACAGACAGTTGTGAGTGATCTTGTAGGTGATGGGAATTGAACCTGGCTCCTCTGGAAGAAGGAGTCCTATCCTACAGCCTATGCTCTACCCACTAGCCATCTCTCCAGCCCCTATATCCTTTATTCTTAAGCCAGATATAAACTGTTAGAATTAATGCATTAAGTCAGTGAAGTCAGAGGATGCAAAATCAGTGTATAAAATTGAGTCTGTGGAATAAATGTTAAGTCCAATTATAAGTGGGAAATTGAGATTCCAAGCAGCTATTACCTCACCTGAGGTCATTCAGTCAGTACCTACCATGGTTGTGAGCCCAATGTGGGACGTTCTAGACTTGCATTTTCTCCACCAGCTGGCCACTGTCAACTTTAATGTTGTCAAGTCTTTGGGAGACAGTTTGTGTTTAGAACTCACTAGCCTTGCTGGCAGTATCTGGGAGAGCTGTTTCTCTCCCTTAAATAAACAAGTAGCTGCCACTCCTCATTCCTGGTTAAGCCAAATAGTTACTCTGGCAGGAAGCTGCTCTATGCAAATCTATGCCTGTAATTGGGAGTGTTATACTTGGTCCCCTGTCCCCTGGGGTTCCTATTCCATTTGTTTTTCTCAACTTCTGTCTCCCGTACCTCTCATTCAAATTCTGTGAACACCACCCCACTTGACGGTCCACCCTCATTCCTTAGGTTCTTAGGTCACATCACCAAGTCCTTAGAAGGGATTGACTACACCAGGGAGCCAGAGGTGGATTTACCTGGAGATGAATGAGACTCGGTGTCCCTGATGTTCGAGCCCCTTCCCTGGGCATCGTTTTTATGGTAGCTGTTTCGGTAAAGACAGCAGAAGTATGTAAAACGGGACAGTTTCTCTTCCTTTTTCCCCCTGTCATAGCTCCTCTGGAGTTGGAGAGTAGGGGAATGGCCACAGGTACCTGGAGGTATCATTAAGGGGAAGTCATGTCGCAGGTTTAATGGAGCATCTTTCTGTGGTCCAGAGCCATGCTGTAGAGACTGTTGCTGGCTATCCAGAATGGTTGTCAGGGGTTCCCTAGGGGTCTGAAGAAGATATTTGATGTCCTCTCTGGTCTCTGCCACCCCTCACATGTGTATATACATGCATATGACACATACACACCCCAAAAGATGCAAGAGACATAAATAATTTTTCCCTTGGGACAAGGTCTTTTGATGTTATCTAGGCTGACTTGCGACTCCCTATGTAGGTAACCATGTGGGCTTGGAACTCTGTATCCTCCTGCCTCCTTTTCCTCTAGAGTTCTGGGGCTATAGGTGTACCCCATGATGCCCAGCTATAAAATACAATTTTTTTTTTTTTTTTTTTTTTTTTGGTTTTTTCGAGACAGGGTTTCTCTTTGTAGCTTTGCGCATTTCCTGGATCTCGCTCTGTAGACCAGACTGGCCTCGAACTCACAGAGATCCGCCTGGCTCTGCCTCCCGAGTGCTGGGATTAAAGGCGTGCGCCACCACCGCCCGGCTAAAATACAACTTTTTAGACAGACTTTTGTTTTGTTTTGTTGTTGTTTTTGCCCTGGCTTTCTAGGACTCACTCTGTAGACCAGGCTGGCCTTGGACTCAGAGATCTGCCTGCCTCTGCTTCCCAAACTCTAAAATTAAAGGTGTGTGCCACCAGGCCCTGATAGTTACAACTTTTTAACCTGGAAAAGCATAAGCTAGTGTGTACTGTTGCTGGATTTGCATTTTGTGTATGTGTGTATAACACGTCTGGAAGCAGAAACTCCTGGGTGAATTACCTGTGAGATGTTGGAAGGAATTGAATGCTGGGGCAGAACTCAGGCTATACCACTGTTACGTAAGACATTCAACTGCTGAATTTTATAATTGTGGGCAAAGTATATTGTGTCAGTTCCCTCATCAGCTTGTTATGTTTCTGAAAGCCCAGGAGAGACAATTCATTGCTTTGAAGGAGGGCTCTTAGCTCCTCCTTCACCTCACACAGGGCCAGCAACATCTCTGGGCTGGAGCTCCTCTGTGTGCATGGCAGGGAGGGCAGGAGGTATACAATGTGTAGCTATTTACTAGTTTTTTTTTTGTTGTTCTTTCAAGACAGATGCTTAGAATAAAAATAGAACAATCCATTTAAAACTCCATCTGTATTTGTATTACAGCTGAGGGCTGTTGTGGATCTGTTTTTCCGGCTTTCTCTCTCCGTTCTGAGTTCCAGGCTGCCCCAGGCCTTCTTCTGCCCTGGTTCTGTGCCTCGGGACATTCTCCTAAGACACCTTGGCTAAATGCCTCATTAACACTCTGACTACTCATGAGCAAAGGAGCTCTCTTCCCGGTCCTGTAACTGCAAACAGTAGGCATCAGATCAGAGCTGCTCTGAGTGTGCACTCAGCACCCCTGCCTCCCAGGCTGTGGTTCTTCTTTAACTCCTTTCCTTCAGCTAGAGTTACCGCTCAGCTTGCTTTTTCAAAAAAATTTTATTTAACTTTTTTTAAATTTTTGCTTCTTTGTTCTCTTCCCTGCTGGGGGGTTGGGGGGTGGGGTGGAACCCAGAACCTCTGACATGCTTGGCAAGTGCTCTAACTCTGACTTGCATTCCCAGCACCCACTCTGCTCTCCAATCCTCTCTAAGGTCCACTTTCTCTGGGCAAATGATCTATTGAGACTAAATATTGTCCATTCCCGTTCAGGGAGCCATATCAGTTTGCAACAAAACCAAATGGAGTTTGTGGAAATCAAGCTAGCACGTGGAACATCGTTCCTGTCCTACTCCGGCATTGTTGGAGTCCTAGTGAGGAAACAGGAGCCCCATTGTAAGCTGTCATTGCTAATCCAGCTCCCACTGACGTCAGGTGCAGGGCCAGGGTCAGCAGGAGATTTTGTGAAGTGAAACGTGGGTAAATTCTAGCTTGGGGCCTGGCCTTCATATGGCATTCCAATATGAATCCCCTTCCTTCCTCTCGTCATGGTGGTCAGTTTGTATTGGTAGCTGTTACAGTGCATGGCTCTGCTTCGGAAAGAACCACTAAGAATTTCATGAGCTGCATTCCTCCAATGCCACGGGCTGTGTCAACACAGCGCTAAACATTGTGACAATTTTTGACTGAATTGAGTTAACTGACTGCCTGTTTTGAAGTATTGACGCAGCAGCTAAGAGTAGGAACTGTAGGCAAGCCAGCTCTTCGGTATGATGGGAGATGGCAAGAGATGGAGAAAGGAAAAAATCAAGAATAAAAAGAGGAGAAGCCTATGACCAATGCAACATACCTGCTCGAGGGCTGCTTGGGAGGCAGATGTGGAAATGAGACTCAAGAGATTCCAGGACACACAGCAAACAAAACTAATCTAGTGACGGTGCCACCTCAGCCCTTTTCCCAAAGCTTCCTGAATGTGTTGGGAAAGAGGTAGGCAACGGAGGGTCTCAGTACTGCCTGGGAAATCGTAAGCGGGAAGTGTGTGGCTCAGTCCTTCTAGCCTTCAGCCACTGTGAGTCCTCCCTTCTCCCTCCTCCCTCCTTCCTCCTCCCCTTCCTTCTTCTGATCTCTGAGGATGAGCAGCGACCATTCAGGTCTTGGAGCTCCTAAATGCACTGGGCTGATGTAAAGACGATTGGGTTGAGGAATTGTGCTAATTGTGAAATATTTGTTCCAATTTCAATGTATTTTATTTTAAAAGCTTTTTAAGGTTTATTTATTTTATTATTTTATGTGTATGAGTGTTTTGCTTGCCTGTATGTGTGTGCACCATGTGTGTGTGTCTGTGGAGGTCAAAAGAAGGGGTCTGATCCCCTGGCACTGGAGTTACAGGTGGTTGTGGACCTCAGTGTGAGTGCTGGGAACCAAATCTGGGTCCTCTGTAAAAGCAGCAAATGTTCTTAACTGCTGAGCCGGCTCTTCATCTCTCCTCAGTGCGTTTTCTTAATGATTAACAAAGAATTTCACATTACTGGCATATAGCTTGTGCAAGTTGCTGCACGGGTATGTCGTGTACAATATAAAATAATGTGTTCATGTCTGAGACACATATAATGCTCTTAGTATTATATGCATTATATGTAGTTTTATTTCTAAGATATACAGAGATATTACTCCACATGTATATGTATGATGCAGTACAAATTATATTATAGGTGATAATCTATGTGCAACACATAGTATTCACATAGATTATAATATATATAATGTAATAAAATTCACATAGAGAATAAGAGAAAACAGTAATTTTAAGCCCTGAAGTGTGTTTGTTGGTGCGGCGAGCCTTCTATTAGGAAGGATGGTGGTCATTTCTGCTATGACTTAGATACACAAGTGCCTCTGTGACACACTGACTTAGATTGCTTTGGATTTATACCCGGGGTGGCACAGCTAGGTCATGTGGTAGGTGTCTTTTTAGTTTTTGAGGAACCTCATGCTGATTTCCATGGCAACGGCCCAAGTTGACATCTCTCCAGCAGTGTGTAAGGACAGCCTGACATTCTCCCAGCGTTCATTGTTGTCTGCCAGAGCAACAACAGCCCAGGAAAGCAGCACTCTGGTTGTTTTCCGTTCCAGGACTACCCTTCCCTCACGTGGAATTGATTGGAGTGATCAGATCACTGTGTGGAGATGTCAACTTGAGACTTAGTCTATTGCATTTTCTCCCTCGTGGCTTTCTTCCTGACAAGGCTCCTGTCAAGAACCTGTCTGTAGATATGGACCAGTTGTGTGTGTAAGTGTGCGCGCGCACATATATGTATGTGAATGCCACAATATTCTGTTGTGTTTTTAAAGATCCAGGGCACACGTATGAAATAGTGAGTGCAACCCAGCTAAAAATTAACCCCTGATGGCTAGAATTGCTCTGAATGTCAAGCTAAGGATTTTCAAAATTTATAGTAACTAGCACACAGCTTGTACGTTTATAAACATTATGATGTTGAAAAATAATACAGCTGCATGTCGAGAATCGAATGTGACATCTTAACGCGTGTTCTTCCTCTCTGCGTGTCTCAGGAGCCCAATTATTGAAACTTAAGAATGCAGCATTTTTAGCGCATGATGACAGAGCTCGTGGGAATAATTAATACCACGAATTTTAATCTATTTATGGGTTTTACAAGACACATAGACCAACAGAGAGAAGCAGCTTGACAGATACATTTACTTATGTGATTTCACTTTGAAATTCTGTTTTTAAGAATGTATGTTTCCATTAAAAAAAAAAAAAAGTGCCGTGTCCTGAGACCTCATGCTAATTTTACCTCCCTGTCTTTGTATAATGAGAGAAATGTTGTCAAAGCCATTAGATCTGTATGCAATGTGTAAACGAATCTGGTTTTATTAGGTTGTTTTTCATAGGAGCTACAGAGAGTCTGCCTCAAATGACCTTAAGATGCTATTGGCTTGTATCTGGAAGTATGGAGGCCATTGAGGTAGTCGGCTCAGCATGTGACTCTGCCTTTGTCTGGGGAATTTCCATTGGCTATTGTTTGTTTTTTTCTAAGGTTTTCATTTTGGTCTAATTTTCAGGCTGCCATGGTGACAAAGAGGCATAGCACCTGTCACTCCATGTCCACGGGCTTGGAGTACAGAGAAAGCCTGGCCAGCAGGTCTGTGTTCTGACAGATCCAAGGAGAAAATGGGCTGGCCAAAGGAGAAGAGGAGGAAGATAAAGAGAGAAAGACAAACCACAGAGGAATAGCCTAATGAGATGGGAGTTTATCACGTGCCTTAAGAAGTCCAGGCTGGAGGCCTGCGTGATAGAGTATGTCTGTAGTCCCAGCACTCAGAAAGTTGAGGCAGAAGGCTTGTGAGTTTGAGGCCAACCTGGATGAGTGAGACCCTCCCTGTCCCATAAAAATGAAACAGAATAGCAGGGCATCGAGCAGGGGTGGGAGTGCGGCACCCCTTGGGTCACATGCTATCACCTCATGGTGTGTAGGCGGCTGCTGGACCTCCAGAGCACACCTCTGGCTCAGGGAAAAATCAAGCCTGCTCACTTGAATGGGAAGAAAACGGAAACATTTCCAGAAGCCATGCCCAGCAGATGTCTGCTTGTGTGCTTTGACAAATATTGGGACACTTGGCTACTGAGGCATCCTTTTCCCTTTGTCTACTTAATCCATTTCCTCTTCTTCGTTAGCAACAGAAGGTTGACACTCTTCAGAGAAGCAATGGATTCATTAAAAACTACGTGTCTCTAGAGTTGGGGAGGGGCCTCAGTGGTTAAGAGTGCTTGCTGTTCTTATAGAAGACCAGAGTTGCGTTACCAGCACACAGCTGGCACAACCATCTGTAATTCCATCTTCAGGGAATCTGATGCCCTCTCCTGGCCTCTAGAGATAGGCACTCACACTCACAAGTGGCAGTGTGCACCCACACCTACACCCACACCCACACACCCGCATTTTCTCTGACACCTCCCTTCAGACTTCCCTAAAGGTTATGTGGCCCTGAAAGATGCTGTCATGTTGGGGGGTCCCAGAAAAGCTGTTTAAAGAATGGACCATTTTTTGTCAGACATCTTTGTTTTGTTAAGTGACCCAGGCACAGGACATCTGCCCCTGAACTGATTATTTCATAAGAACAAGTTTACTCAGGAGTTAGTCCAATGTGCAGGGAGGCAGGAGAGCCAGTCGCAAATCTTCCTCCCTTAAGGACAGGGCCTACGGATATTTACAGGCTAAAGAGCAGGGTGGTCTGAGGTAGGAAGTCAGGAAAAATGAAGTGATGGGTGGTCTGCTCATGTGTAATCAAACTCCAAGGCTATTCCTAAACCTTGCTTTCAGGAAACTGCAGTATCAGCTTCCACCAAGTTGGAGGTTTGTGGTTTCCATTGGCTAGAGTGACCTCCCTGATAGATGACCTTCACAATAGTTAGTATTATCAATGGTAGGCCAGAGGAGTCAGGTAGAGCTGAGCTACTTGACTTTTGGAATTGGTGATGAAGGCATGTTATTACAAGCCACCGTCAGCCATGGCCAAGCCATTTTGTAAAGCTTCTCCATTTGACAATCCCCCAAAACGTAAGTAAATGGGTCCCCAGAACTGAAGTAGCTTGTTTTTCTAGAATCTTCCCTTCCCTGCCCTATCTGCCCTTGTAGCAGCCACGGGAGATATTCGTCCACAGCCTGACATCATTTCACCCACCACTCACCTTATTTCCTTAGCTCCCCCTAGCAATGGCCAATTGCAGGCCAAAAGGAGACTGCTCAGCCCCCTCCCACTTCTCCTTTTCTGCTCTACGACTAACCCAGACTAGAAGCAGACAGCAGACTCTGGTTCCTAGACTAGAGACCCTGCTCTGTGGGGCTTTCTTCTGAATAAAAGCCCGTATTGTCACCTACCTTCTCCCGGCAGGCCGCAAAGAGAAGCGAGAGGCCCATTCAGACTTCCTTTGCTTTGGTCTCATTTGGCACGTGTGTCGTCTTGCTCTGTGGGATCGGAACAGACCATCTAGAGCTGTTTTGCAGCTGGGAGGCGCACATTGTGTTTTAAGGACTGCAGAGAAGGAGGGATAGGAGACTAGGTCTCTTGGCTGGCTCCGGATGTCTACTTCCAGATCCTTTGTTGTATAAAAACAAGTAGACTACTGGATCCCTTTATAATTAAGTGACTAGAGTTTCCTTTTGGTCACCTGTGTTGACTGATGAAGCTCCCCTTGGTTGAAGAATGAGGTAAAGATTGGCTAGTTGCTCAACAAACTATCTTTTCTTTTTCTTTTTCCCTCCTTCTTCCCTTCCTCCCTCCCTCCCTCTCTCCCACTCCTTCTAACTTTCTTCCTCCTTCCCTCCCCTCTCCTTTCCATTCCCCCTTCCTTTCTTTTTGGAGACAGAGTCTCCTGTGGCTCAGGCTGGCTTTGAACTTGTCAGGCTTGAGGGTGGCCTTAACCTTGAGCCTCTTGCTTCTGCCTTGTTCTGTTTTCTTATTGGTCCCGAGCTAGGTCATCCTGCAGGTGGGTGGGGCCTATGCCTGAGCTCAGGCTCGTCAAGGGGAGTGGAAGGAACATATGTAGCTTCCAGGCTGGACGCCTGCTGCACCTGCTCTTCCCTCCTGCAGTAAGAACGAGAGGTGTTGGGGTGGGGGGTAGTAGGGATGCCAGAGAACAGCCTGGGCCCTGATAACTGGGAGTACAGCCCCCGTTTTAATCACACTGTAATATAAGCAAGGAAGCAACTTTCCTGCTGCAGAAACCCCAGGATAGTTTCCTTGGGGTCAGCTGTGTCAACATTATCTGTCCTAACAGAGGCGGTTCAGGACTGTGAGCAGGAATCTGAGATTCACACCCACAGACTCCCAGGTCTTCTGCCCACTCCTTAATCAATGGAATGTGCTGATTGGCTTAAACAAACCCTGGCAAATTCCTGGAGCTGGGGATGAAGCCAGCTTTCCCTGAGGCAGATGAGTCCCAGAAGCAAAGAAATGGCACACTTTGTTTAGTGGTTTGAGCATCGGTTAATATAGTGACGGTTTGCAGAGGTGGAGGAGGTACAGGGATTCCATGAATGAGGCAG
Source organism: Peromyscus californicus insignis (assembly GCF_007827085.1). Lineage (NCBI taxonomy): Eukaryota > Metazoa > Chordata > Mammalia > Rodentia > Cricetidae > Peromyscus > Peromyscus californicus. Next base: position 70,805,492 of record NW_026294606.1, on the reverse strand, counting down.
TGCCCTTGCATGGCATCTCCTCCCTGGGTCTGGAGATGGCTCTGTGAACTGTTCCCAGAAACTAGAAATAGAGGTGTGGTAGCAGACAGATGGAGGGAAGAGACCTGTTTCCCTAGTCCTAGGTCTGAAGTTGTGAGATGCAGTCAGGCTTTGAGGAGGGAGCTAGGGAAGAGCTGTCATGATAGGGAGCTGCTCCCAGCCACTGCCTTTCTGTGTCCCAACCAAGGGACACAGCGCCCTGACTACTCAGTGGCTAGCCAGCTGCATAGATTTCTTCAGTGGAGCTAAACCCCAGCCAGGACCTTGACAACTCTCTGGCACTGATGACATAGCCTAGGTTGTCTCCAAGACCCTGGAAGAAGCTGACCTTCAGCCGAACTTCTTTAGCCCTGAAGGTAGCCCTCAGTAGAACATTTTTCTGCTGCTGTACTTTCGTTCCCTGTCAGCAAGTTTCACCAAAGACGCTGTGAACTGACTCCTCACATCTAATGCCTTTTTCTTTGCAGTTCCAACCAGCCCCGTCAGGGGAAGTTTCAGGGGATACTCTGTGTGTGTGTGTGTGTGTGTGTGTGTGTGTGTGTGTGTGTGTGTGTGTGTGAGAGAGAGAGAGAGAGAGAGAGAGAGAGAGAGAGAGAGAGAGAGAGTTAGTTCAGATGCAGGTACACATGCATGTGTGTACATTTGCCAGCAGTGTCTATGTTTTTAATTTTTTTATTTTTATTTTGCAATACAATTCAGTTCTACATATCAGCCACGGATTCCCTTGTTCTACCCCCTCCGGCCCCCCTCACCTTCCCCCCAGCCCACCCCCCATTCCCACCTCCTCCAGGGCAAAGCCTCCCCCGCAGACTGAGATCAACCTGGTAGACTCAGTCCAGGTAGGTCCAGTCCCCTCCTCCCAGGCCGAGCCAAGCGATCCTGCATAGGCCTCAGTGTTTTTAATTTTTTATGTTTTGATTTTTCAAGACAGGGTTGCCTTATGTAACCTTGAAACTCACTTATGTTCTGGAACTCACTCTGTCTGCCTGCCTCTGCCTCCCAAGTGCTGGGATTACGGGCTTGCACCATACCACCTACCTCAGGTGTTTTCTTTTTTTTTTTTTTTTTTTTTTTTTTTTTTTTTTTTTGGTTTTTCGAGACAGGGTTTCTCTGTGTAGCTTTGCGCCTTTCCTGGAACTCGCTTTGGAGACCAGGCTGGCCTCGAACTCACAGAGATCCGCCTGGCTCTGCCTCCCGAGTGCTGGGATTAAAGGCGTGCGCCACCACCGCCCGGCCAGGTGTTTTCTTAGATTGATCTCCGTTTGCTTTTTGAGACAGGGTCTCTTGGTGAACTTGGAGCTGTCTAGTGAGACTAGGGAGCTTCAGAGGTCCTCCTGTCTCCACCGTGTCCAGAATTTGGGATTACCCTGCACGGTCCTGCCTAGCTTGTATGTGGATGCTGGGTATCTGAACTCAGGTCCTCATGCTTGAATGACAAGCACATTACCTACTGAGCCAACTCCCTAGCCCTAAGGCACAATGGGAAGTCCCTTGTCGTCACTGGTGGGCAAATCAGGTTTAGCAGCAAGGGAATCTGTTCTTCCCCTTCTCCTGTCCTGTGAGCTCCCTCAAGGGCTCCCTATTGTCCAGACCCAACTGAAGGTCATGAGAGCTCATGATGCAGTCCATGAGGGTCAGACTCCCAGGGTCAACAAAGACGGAAAAAATAAGAGTGTGCAAGGAGTCCACATCCACACCAAACCTGAGTTCTGCGAGGTGCTAGACGTGGTAACGAGGGGAGGGTCCATTGTACAGTATCTGCCTGTTTAGTCTCTACTCAAGCTAAGTACATGACTGTAGTTAGCAAATCTTTTGGCCACGTGAAAGGCACATAGCAGAAATGACTTCACCAACATGATAGATTCCAAGTTCCATAGGATGTCGAATGACTTATTTATCAAAGCATTAGAGTTGCCAGGACAACAGAACTTAATCTAGTAGTATTTGGAACACTCCCTTGCTCTAATTCCTGTCAGAGATACTTATTTATTTCTGCCTCTTTAGGATTCAAAGACATTCTTTTCATAGCAATTATTACATCTGTAATATCCACTGCCCTATTAATAGTCTTATATATGCCAACAACTGTTTTATTGGGCAAGACTTTTTTGATCTCTTGTAATTGGTTTTATTCCAGAGCAATCAGGATGCAATTGATGCGGGAGATTGTTGTAGGTTGTACTGTTAGTCCTGAATGGATTCCCTTGCTGATTCACACTTGCTGGCTAATTGTTCATGCATGATGTTCACATTATTTCTGTGTTGCTGATATTAATCACAGCAGACCCAGGAACTCATTGTGAAAGCATGTGCTGCATTGTCCTGAGGATCTCTGCAGATTTTCTCCAGTAGATGCTTTCTTTAACCACATGTTCATAAAATTTTAGTGACAACCACATTTTCCTATCCTAGAGTATCTTTGTGAGAGAAACAGAGCAGATATGGTTTTGTAAAAACGAAACGAAACAAAACAAAACAAACCTGGTGAATAGCTTATTATTTGAACAATCATAAATATTATAAATAAAAAGGTAAAAATAAGAATTATTTGTATTATACTCTCCAAATATAACTGCTGGTAATATATTGGCATATATTCTTTTAGAACTTTTTAAAGACTCACATATTCTTTTCTTATTTTTCTTTTTTTGAGTGGGTGTTTTACCATGTAGCCCAGGTAGAACTTGGATTCAAAATTCTTCTGTCTTAGTCTCCAAAGTGCTAGGATTATAGCTCTGACCACCATACCTAGCTTTTTATTCATTTATTTTTGGTATGTGTGTGTACATACAAATGCGTATATGTTTGTCTGCACACATGTGTGTGCATGTGGAGGCCAGAGGACAACCTTGGGCCTGAGGCATTCTCTCCTCATTAGAGGGCAACTCCATTTAAACCCCATTTATATATCTATATGTATATATTTTTAGGAAACTTCTACAGTATTAGGTTTCTGAAGCAAGCTTTCTTGTCGGTCACCAGCTCACAAATAGTGACATGGAAACTTATTATTAATTATGAAAGCTTGGCCATTAACTTAGGCTGGTCCCACTAGTTCTTATAACTCAAATGGCTTTATTTCTGTTAATCTATGTTCTGCCAGCCACATGGTTACCTCTGCTCTGTACTGTATGTCTGACTTCTTCAGAGTCTCACTGGCATCTTCTTGGCATAATCCCAGCGCCTAGATTCCTCCTCCTCTTCCTCTCTCTCCACAGAAATCCTGCCTATTTCTCCTGCCTAGCTATTCGCCATCCAGCTCTTTATTAAACCAATCATGGTGACACGTCTTCACACAGTGTAAACAAATATTCCAAAACAGGTTTCCCTATGGCATTTTCAAAGCTCTCTAGTGTTAATTACTCCTCTCCATATTCAGACCCCAAACTGGTCAGCCTGCAGAGAACAAGAGACCATGGGGTGCTCAGACCTAGATGGGCTGTCTTATTATAGTCCTTCCCTGCAAGACTCAGGAGTCATTGCAAACGGGGTGGGGGTGGGGTAGGAAGATGGTAAGAGCCAGAGGAAGCAGACATCGGTAGAGGAACAGGACACACACAAACTCACAGCAGCAGGGACAGCATGTGCAAAATCGAGACACCCCAAGTCCAAGCATGGGTGCGGGAGGGGCTCATGAAGTCCCTTCCTTGTCTTAGGAACTACTGGCAGTTGATAGCTCCCGGGGGAGGAAGAGTCAGTTCTCTTCAAGAATGTGGCCCATGAGAAGCTGCCCATGCTCCAGTAGATGGACTTATACCCATGTACATACAGACACTGCTAGGTGGACTCAATGGGTTAAAAAAAACAAGTGGCATGATAGTGGAAGGGAAAAATGGTGGGGGATGGATTTGGTCAAAATACATTACGTGTATGTATGAAATTTTCAAACAATAAAAAAGTTTAGAAAAGAAGTGTGCATATACAGTATCACTTTTAACAGCTTCAAAGTAAATCACTACAGATACATTGCAATTAATTCACATATTCCCCTGATTTGGGACTTTTGTTGTTTTGAATTACAATTTTTTAATTTATTTTTATTTTATATATATGAGTGTTTTACCTTCATATGTGTATGTGCACCACATATGTGTAGTGCCTGTAGAGGTCAGAGCAGGGCATAACATCCCCTGGAGTTACAGAGGGTTGTGAATGGCCATGTGGATGTTAAGAATTCAACTGGGTCCTTTGTAAGAGCAACAAATGTTCTAAACAACTGAACCATCTCTTTAGTCTGGTTCTGATTTCTACCTATCTGTCTATCATCTATCTATCTGTCTATCTATCTATCTATCTATCTATCTATCTATCTATCTATCTATCTATCTGTAGGTGGAAATTTCTGTCCTGCCAGCAGCTCCCAAATAAACACACTGATATTATATTAATATTAATATTAATATTAATTACAAATGGTTGGCCAATAGCTCAGGCTTATTACTAACTAGCTCTTACATTTCAAGTTAACCCATATTCCTTATTTATGCTCGGCCACATGGTAGTACCTTTATTAGCATGGCATGTTCATCTCCTGCTCCCTCTGCATCTAGCTGGCAACTACAGACTCTGCCCTTCTTTCTCCCAGCATTCTCAGTTTGGCTTTCCTGTCTAACCTTATTTTGTTCAGCTATTGGCCAGTCAGCTTCTTTATTAAACCAATCACAGTGACATATTCACACAGGGTAAAGGAATATTCCACAGCATCTATCTATCTACTTCTTTGCTGTTACTATGGCACGGGGAAAAGATTATTGCATATTTATCTAACACACTCACTATTTCCCCCAACTTAGGACATATTAGCTTGAAATAGAACTGCTGGGTAACATGATAAAATGTTTGATTTTTTTCCAAGCATATTTGAAGCAGCTATGGAAATCTTATTTTGCAAAAAGGTATCCTTTCCTTTCAGGGTCATCTATTGGCTTGCATTATTTCAATTCAAATAGACATCTTTGTGGTTGCAGCTTGGGATTTAGAGATACAAATGGCACAGATAAAACTTGTTTTCATTTGGAGTGTGTGGTGAGTGTTTTTAGCTACACATGCAGCAACTGGCTCTGGCTGAAGCAGAAGAGTAATTGATGTGAGCCATGCTCTTTGGAGGGCAGGATTCTATGCAAGGTTAGGGGACCAGGAGAAAGGATGAAACCAAAGCAAGGGTGGGCTGATGAACTTCCCACTTCTGCCTCTGGTTCTAAATATCACTCTTGTGTTCTGGCTTCCCCTATAGCCCTGGACCCACATGATGTCTTCCTCAGTTGCAGTTTCTGAAAGTCCCCAAGTGTCTTAGGGGTTCTATTGCTGTGAAGAGATACCATGACCAGGGCATCTCTCATAGAGGAAAACATTTAATTGGGTGGTTTGCAGTTCAGAGGTTCAGTTCATTATTATCATGGTGGGACATGGTGGCATGCAGGCAGACATGGTGCTTGAGAGGTAGCTGAGAGTTCTACATCTTGTTTAGGCAACAGGAAGTGGTCTGACTCACTGGGCGTGGCTTGAGCATATATGAGACATCAAAGCCCACCTCCATAGTGACACACTTCCTCCAACAAAGTCACATCTACTCCAACAAGGTCACAACTCCTAACAGTGCCACTCCTTTTGAGGCCATTTTCTTTCAAACCATTACACCAAGGTTGTAAGGTTGTCTTCCTGAGCTGCCCACAATGCATATAGCCCAACACAAGTGAGGCAGGCTGGCTGTCATGATGTCATGAATGGATAAAGCCTTCAGGACAAAGGATTGGCCACTGTAGTTATCAGCCTAGGCTACTCTAGCAGATGCCCGAGCTGGTGACCCAAATGACAGGAGTTTCTTTCTCTTTCTTTCTTTCTTTCTTTCTTTCTTTCTTTCTTTCTTTCTTTCTTTTCTTTCTTTCTTTCCTTCCTTCCTTTCTTTGTTAAAATTTTTCATTTATTTTATATACCAACCACAATTTCCCCTCCCTCCTCTCCTCCAGTTCCCTCCCCCACCTTCCTTCTACCCCCTATCCCCCATCCACTTCTCCATGGGAGTCAACAAAGTATTGGGCAGGTTGAGGGCTGGATGGAAGAGGAATTTATTTGCCACAGTCTTGGAAGGTGGAAGTGCAAGGTCAAGGTTCTGGGTGATTTGGTTTCAGGTCAGAGGGTTGTGTTCCTGGCTCACCAATGACCACCTCCTGCTGTAACCTCCCATGGTCTCTTCTCATGTTGGGGCTGGGTGAGCAAGCTCTCTGGGGATCTCTTCCTTTATGACACTAATCCTGTTGAATTAGGGTTCCACCCTTACAACTTCATTTAATCTTAATTACTTCCTTACTCAGATATAGTCACACTGGATTTAGGGATTCAGCCAACACATTTTGGAGGCTCATGAATGGTTATGCTATAATATAATAAATAATCTGAATTTCTCACGTTTCAGTGGAGGTTACTCTGAGTCTTGTTCTGACCCGTCTGCCAGGGATCTCTAAGGACTCATGGGATAACCTGTTCATAAAGATGTGTAGTTGCTTCCTAACTTCCCCATACCAGCTTTTTAAGCTCACACCCTAAGTAGACAGCTTGCCTTCAAAGCTTTATCTTAAGGTCTGCCTTCGAAGAATCTGACTTGGCATAAGTTTTAAGGAAAGAGACTTATTCCTGAAAGACTGCTACTATAGTCAGAAGATGCAGGCTGTACAATTATTCCTGCTTAGGAACAAGGTTGGTAGAGGATAGTGACCTCATCTGTATCCTGGCTCCATGAGAACCAAGAAAACCCGTTTATGGCACAGTGAGTAAGCTTTCAGATCCATTAGGTATTTCATTTATCAGTTTTCTGTTACTGTAACAAACGACTCGTGAAAAAACACTTCTGAAGAGAAAACATTTATTCTGTCTCACAGTTTTGGAGGTTTCAGTCAATCTGGTTAGCCTGCTGCTCTGGGGCCTGTGAGGACTCCACACATCATGGCAGGAGTGACTGTGTAGTAGAGGAAGCTCATCACCTCATGGCTGCATGTGAAATAGAGAGGAAGAGAGAAGGCTGGGATGGTAATATTCCCATTAAGAACTTACCTCCAAAGACCCAACTTCCCCCCAGTAGGCTCCATCTCTTTAAAGTTTCAAATCCCCGTATTTCCAGGGACTGGGAACCAAGCTCCCAAATGAGCCTTTGGTGGACACTCAGAGCCACAGTAAGAGGTTGTTAGATGCAGGAAGGCCCTTCAGAAACTGGGCAGTCAAAAAGTATAAAAGAGAATGATAAGCAGTGGTGGCACATACCTTTAATTCTAGCACTCTGGAGGCAGAGGTAGATGGATCTCTCTGAGTTTGAGACCAACCTGGTATACAGAGCGAGTTCCAGGACAACCAGGGTTATACAGAAAAACCCTGTTTCAAAGAACAAAACAAAATAAAAACAAACCAAAGCAACCAACCAAACAAATAAAAACCAAACCAACTGAAAAAAACAAACAAACAATAAATATCCTTTTTGAGGAGCTTCCCGTGTTTCTGCAGGATTGTTAGCTCCCCACTATGAAAACAGATTGTGGGGTGATGGGATGGCTTTAAGCCTGACAACCTGTGTTTGATCCCCAGGACTCAAATGGTGGAAGGAAGTAAACCAACTCTTTCCTACAAGTTGTCCCCTGACCCCTGTATGTGAGCCATGGTACCTGCATACACTCATACACATAAGCAAAGTAAACGTAAAAAACTAAAAACAATGCTAAAATGCCAGATTGTATCTAGACAATCTGCAAAAGTCAGCACAGTATCTTCTCTATTTGTCTCTATCACTTTCCTGTTTCAGTTACAAGGAGTACTAAGTCTTTGGCTGCAGTTCCACAGAAATGGAAAATTATGTACCAGCTAAGTTGAGGGGGAAACAAGGGGAAAATTCTTCTGTTAGATCAACACCCGTGGAGGTTCCATCGCTTTCATAAAAGCAATTTCCCAGTCTGTTTTCACACCAACTCATCTGAAAACTTGTGGCTTCTCTAGGGAAAGTACCCAGATCAGGATGTCTTAAATTCTGGTGTGGGCTCGGTGGCCATCTGGGCTTGCCTAATGATGCTGAGAAGGTCCTGAGAGAGAGAGAACTGACTGAGAGAGGAAGGACTGAGCAGGAGTATTCTGCTGTAATGGGAACAGCTCTGGGCACAGAATGGGCAGCACCTTTCCAAAAGTATCCGCAGGGCGCGCTGGAGAACAGACTAGCGTTAAGAGCACCAGCTACTCTTTCAGAGGACTGAGTTCAATTCCCAGCACCCATATTAGGAGCTTACCACCATCTGGAACTCCAGTCCCAAGGGATCCAACACCTTCTCTGGCTTCCAAGGGCATTAGGCACACATGTGGTGCACAGACACACATGCAGACAAAACATCCATATGCATAAACAAAATAAAGTATCCACAGGAGTCAGATCATGCTGGAATTTCAAAAGCACCAGGATTTGATTCCCCAAGACTTCACTTCCAGTCTTGTTTCCTCTCTCCATTCCTCTCTTCCTTCCTCCTTTCTGCCTTCCTTCCTTCCCTCCTTCCTTCCTTTCTTTCTTGAGACAAGGTCTCTCCCTACGTTGCATAGGCTAACTTCAGACTCACAATTCTCCCACCTCAGCCTCCTGAGGTGCTGCTGTGCAGTGGAAATGCTATTATTGTTGTGTGTACGTGCACATATATACTTTGTATGTGTGTGTAGATGCTTGTTCATGTATGTGTGCATGTGTGCGGAGATCAGAGGTCGAAATCAGATATCTTCCTCAATTGGTCTTCACCTTAGCTTTTGAAACACCATCTCTCATTGAACCTGAAACTTGCCTGTTCTGCTAGCCTGGCCAGCAGGCAGGGAGCCCCAGGACCCTCCAGTCTCTGCCTCTTAGCTCTGGTATTAAGTGTGTGCCTGCCACCCCCAGCTTTTGGCGTGGGTGGTAGAGATTGAACTTAGGCTCTCATGCTTGTGAGGCAAGCGCTTTACCATGTGAACTGTCTGTCCAGCCCATGTATCAATTACTTTAAAGAAACACACAAACTTGACTCGAGTACAACCCTCTGAAAGATAGGAGCTTGAATGGGCCATTCCTAGACTAGAGGGGATTTTTGTATAGTCTTAGGGAGCCACAAACCCACTAGCCAGGTCTGGGTAATTCATTTCTGAGGGCAGAAGCCCTGTGAGCTGATTGCTTTTATGTGTTTACTTGTTTTGGCTTTGGAGACAATGTCTCATTATGTAGCCCAGCCTGGTTTCCAACACGGGATCCTCCCTCCCTAGTGCTGGGATTATAGGCGTGTGCCACCATGCCCGGCTCCTGACTATGTCTTTTTCTTTCTTTCTGTATGTGTGAGTGTGTATATATGTATATGAGTATGTATTTATGTGTGTGGGTACATATATATGTATGTGTGGATGTGTATATATGTATATGAGTATGTGTATATATGTATATGAGTATGTATTTATGTGTGTGGGTACATATATATGTATGTGTGGATGTGTATATATGTATATGAGTATGTATATATGTGTGTGGGTACATATATATGTATGTGTGGGTGTGTATATATGTATATGAGTATGTGTATATATGTGTATGAGTATGTATATATGTGTGTGGGTGTGTCTACATGTATGTGGGTGTGATTACCCAAACATGCACGTGCAGGAACCAGAGGTTGATGTTGATCACCTTCCTCTAGCATTTCCACCTCACTTTTTGAGACGGGGTGTCATCGCCGAATCTGCAGCTCATCAGTGGCCTAGACTGGCTGTGTCTGTCCCCAAGGCTGGTAGTGCTGACACAAAACACCATGTCTAGCTTTTATCCAGCTATTGAGGATCCAAACTCAGGCCTTCATGCTCGCATGACACGCAAGTCCTTATCCACTGAGTCTTCTCCCTAGTCCCTGTTATTTCTTCAGGATCTATCTGGTTTTAACCTCTTAATCCCTCCCAACGGGGATGACATTTCAGCAAGTGTTTTGGTGGGGACCTTCAAACACTAGCATCCTAATGTCTCTCTCGCTAAGCTGTGTTCTGAGCACAATGGAAAGCACAATCATTCCACCCCAGCTGTCTCCAGAATCTTCGCCCGTTTCTGCATCAGCCGCAGTTCAGGCGCAAAGTCTATCTAGGATTCGGGACAAATTTCTTCCAGCTGTGAGATCGTAAACTCAAAACCACGCCATCTACTTCCTGGACATGGGGTGGGACAAGAAGAGGAATGGCTTTTCCATTTCAACGGGGAAGTAGGAGAAGACAGGGAGTAACCAGGTCCAAGCAGGTGTGAGACCCGGCAGGGCAGATGCCAACCTTAGGACTTCAGAATGTTGTGTGCGTGTGGTCATGCAGGCACACATGGATGTGTGCATACGTGTAACACATTTACAGAGTTTTACTCTTTTATGGGCACACACTCATGATGTGTGCTTGTGTGCACAGGCCATGGTCCACTTGTGGAAGTCAGAGGACAGCTTGGTGGAGTGGGTGCTCTCCTTCATCTTTGTGTGGGCTGCAGGGATTGAACCCATATTGCTAGGTTTGTGCAGTAAGCACTTGATGGGCTGTGCCATCTTGCAGGCCCAAGATTGTGTGTTTAGCTTTTTTTTTTAAGTTTAAAGTTTTATTTATTATTATTATTATTATTATTATTATTATTATTATTATTATTTTGTGTGTGTGTATGGTGGGGGTGGAGCATGTTGCGGCATATATGCAGAGGTCAGAAAACAACTTGCAGGAGTCCTCTCCTACTGTGTGGGGTCTGGGGATTAAACTCAGGTCTTTAGGGTTGGCAGTGCCTTAATTTGCTGAACCATCTCATCGGCCCCGTGATTACTAATTTTAAAAATCGTTACCATATAAAAGTTCTGCTCACATCTGACATTGATCCTGACATTAAACAACAAGATAGACTCCGAGGTCGGAGGGACAAAGGGGAGCCGAATCACTGATGCACCAAAGGTCCATGTGCTAGGGATTTGTTTCCCAGCCCGTGGTTCTGTTGGGAGATGGTAGAAGGTCTCAGCTCATCAGTGTACTCCCTGGAAGGGAAGAGCGGAACCTAAGCCCCTCCTCCCTCCTTTTGCGTCCTGGTCGTCCTGGTCACGGGGTGAGCAGCTGTCTTTGTCTGCTATGTTCTCCCACTCGTGATGTACTGCCTCAACGCAGGATGGAAAGCCAGTGAGACTAACTGGCCATTGGCCCAAACATCCAAAACTGTGAGCCAAATATCAACATTTCCTCTTTTCAAGTCGGGTCTCTCGGATAGTTTGTAAGGGAAAGCTGACTCTTAAGTGAAAAAACAGCAGACACTGGTGGCTGCAGCTGAAGGGACGTGGATAGGGACGTGCATCCATATGTGGGGCTCTCATAGAGGGAGAGCTGGAAGGGTTTTTGGAGTGGGAAGAGTCAAGGGGCTCTTATAGAATAATCTTACAATTTTTAGCTCCTCTATGCTGGGTTACCCACCTCTGTCACCTAAACGTATAGTTTCCTAGTGTCCTCTGTGATTCAGGGAATGTGGCTGTCAGAGTTTGGGGAGCCATGGCAGAAGAGGGGCCATGTGCACAGGGTTATAACCAGAGAGCAGAGGAGAATCTAAAGAAATACCATTGTAAGATCCAAGAGTTTAGGGGAAGGGATGCCACCACTCTGATTTCTGCTTTGAGCATATCTCCAAGATGTGATGAAACTCCTTGAGTTTTCCCTGATTAGTGGAATTTAAATTCACAGCAGACAGCTATGAAGCATGGGTGAGAAGTTGATGTCTAGAGGGCTTTTGGGAGAGGAGCCTCTATAGTGGAAAAGGTTATGAGGGGCACTTCTACCTTTATTGGTTACTTTATTGTTCCTATAGCCAAACACCAGACAGAAACAACTTCATGGAGGGAAGAGGTATTTTGGTTCATGGTTTCAGAGTGTTGAGTGCATGGTTGCTTGGCCCGGGCAGTTGGGCAGAACATCATGGTGGAGAGAGTGTGTGCCAGAGAACTGTTAACTCATGGTAATCAGGAAGCAGGAGGGAGGAGAGATAGAGATAGAGATAGAGATAGAGATAGAGATAGAGATAGAGAGAGAGAGAGAGAGAGAGAGAGAGAGAGAGAGAGAGAGAGAGAGACAGAGACAGAGAGAGACAGAGGGGGGGCGGGAAGAGAGGAAAGAAGAGGGAGGTGAGGAGGAGGGAGAGAGAGTGGAGACCTGGTATAGATATCTTCTAGAGAGAGGAGGCATGTCCTCAGTAACCTACTTCTCCATCCAAGCCTCCAAATTTCTATTTCCTTTAAAAATAATGCCACCAGCTAGGAACCAAATAATCAGAACAAGAGCCTATGGGGGACATTTCACAGTCAAACCATAATAATGTCTTTCTCTTATGACAGAAATATATGGGTCAATATTGAATTGCCGCTTGCAAAACTTGGGAGTGAATTTGTCTTTACACCCAGTCCCCACAGAAGAAATGCCTGTAGACATATTGTAGAACAGCATTTTCCACCCTGGCTGCCCATCAAAATTACCTGCAGAGCTCTTAAATGTACAAATGCCAGCTACAGACTCAGAATTTCTGGCAGCGAAGCCTTGGGCTTCTGAATGTTTAAACAACCTCACAGGGATTCTGATGTACAGCCAGGGCTGACTGCCATGCTGTAGACAAACCAGCTGAGAGAATTCAGCAGAGAGAAGGAACCATTCCTCTCTTCACAAGCTGAAGAGCAAAAATTAAATACTATATATATATATATTTAAATATTTAAAGCAAAGTCCATGCCAATGTATCCTCGTCATGCTTCTGGTTTGGAAGTCTGAGCTCCACCACAGCTGTTAACTGGGAACGTGTGAAAACGAGGAAACATCCCAGCAAATTGCATGTGGTAGAAAATGCTGCAATGCACTTCCTCAACTGTAAAACTTGGACATGTAGTAATGGATGGAACCATGGAGAAAATTTTGAATGAGGTCCTGTGCTTTTTGCAGAATGCTCAGTTCTGTTTGTACAGAATGGGTCAAGGTGACACCAACAGAGTGATGATGATGATGGTGACTTCGGTCACAGGCATTGTTCCGAAGGGACCAGGAGCAGGAGGTGTAGCTAGGTGGTAGAGTATATGCTTAGCAAGTATGATCTTAATCTACAATATGTGTGTGTATGTGTGTGTGTGTGTACACACACACACACACATACACACAAACACAGAGTGTCCTAGCACGGCATAGAGTCCAAGCAGCATTTTTGAAGCTAAAGGAGTAGAAATATTCAGAAATGAAGAGCTGTCCCCATTCTCAACACTGTCAAAGCAAAGTCAATGACAGAAGCAAACCCTAGACACTTCGGAGGACTTTGAAGAGGTAAACTTCAAGTGACTGCCTTACTTTTGGCTATATGCACAAACCTTACTAAATACGTAAAACATTATCTTGCAGAACCCTTATATGCTGTCCAATATCACTAATACTATTCCTGCTTGATCATAGTATATTTTGGCATGTTGAGTTTGCTGAGAAATGTGCACATTTTAAACTCTAAGGGTGTGGGGAGGTGTGTGGCTACATGCTTTCAAAACAGTGGAGATGAGTTTGTTTTTTCACCTCTCAGAATTACAGTTATGCAATTAAATGGCTGACGTCCAGTGTTTAGCTAGTCATTGAAAGCACCTGTCTCATGCTTGGGGCTGCCTGGCAGGTTCATAGATGGGATACATTCTGAGGGAATAAAAGTCCTTTCTGGTGACAGGTAGTCAATTTAATTACTAGACTGTGTTGTGTGTCTGGATGTGCTGCGGTTTTTATGCCGCGCCTCACCCTGACAACTTGGGGATTTATGTTTTTAAAAAACATCTTAAGTAGGGTTAATTTTGTGGCTGTCACTCAGACTGAGCCAGGTGCATTTCCTCACTTATGGCAGTCTGCTTTTCTTCCTTGTGGTTTAGTTTTGTTGAGTGATACCTCTCCTAAAACGTAGAGACCTGCTCTTCTTTCATAAGGATAGCTGTATCTACCTGGCCCTTCCAGGGTAACTGTTTGGATTAACTTGACAATAATCTTGTTAGGAGAAAGGAGGGTGGGCCAGGCCTGGGAGATATCTAATTTCAATCAGTTAGCAACTTATGAAACTTTTAAAATGAGCTTAGAAATGGACATCAGTTTAGAACACTCCCTTGTTATTTTCCTTTAGGTCATTAGTCTTCAGGGCCTAATTATTCAGTCTGTCTGTTGGTCAATTCTTGAGTCTATCCACTGTGGTTGCTGTAGACAGAATATCTCACTTTTAAATTTAAAAAAATTATGTTCATTTATTTGTGTGTGTGTGTGTGTGTGTGTGTGTGTGTGTGTGTGTTATATGTGTACCACGGCATGCTTGTGGAGGCCAGAGGACAAGTTTTAGGAGTTGGTTCTCTTCTCTCACCACGTGGCTCCTAGGGACAGAACTGGGGTTGTTGGGCTCAACAGCAGGGGCCTTTACTCACTGAGCCATCTGGTCAGAACCCCATCTCTTCTGAGGAGGGGCTAGGGAAGTCAGAGCAGGCACTTACGGCAGAACCCTGGGCACGGGAACTAGTAGAGACCACTGAGGAGTGGTGCTTACTGGTTTGCTCTCCATAGCCTGCTTTCTTATACTAGATAGGCACTACTGGCAGTGAGCTGGGCCCTTCTACATCAATTGAGAAAACGCCTTTAATCCCAGCACTTGGGAGGCAGAAGCAGGTGGATCTCTGTGAGTTCAGGGCCAGCCTGATCTGTAGATCAAGTTCCAGAGAGCCAGAGCTGTTACACATAGAAACTCTGTCTTGAAAAACAAAAAATTTAAAAAGCCCTTATCTCTAAGACCTTGTATTAGTATCAGTGTCATAATACAAAATATATTCCATAGTTTTAAAGTCCCAAAGTCTTTAAAAATTCAGTCTCTTTAAAACATCCAAAGTCTCTCTAAAGTCCAGAGCTCCCTATTTCTTCTTCTTGGATTCTGTCATTTGCCCTTCTTTTGATTTCTGTGGAGTTTTGCAAGGTGACCCTGCTGCTTTGTAAGGAGACTCTTTCGGTAGCACATGACTGAACAGGTGAACCAAAGTAGCTCATTTTTGAAGAAAGGATAGGGGGACTTCTTGCTTCATATGACCGAATGATGCAGGGGTAGATCTTAGGAGAGGTTTGGTGGGGCCTTACAGAAAGGGGATAGATAAGGCTTCTCTCCTATTTCTCAGCTGTCACAAATACACTTGTCCCTCATTAGCCGTGGGTGATTAGCTCCAGGACCCTCTTAGATACCCAAATCTGGTGTAAGACATCACAGTGTTTGCGTATCCCTCACACAGTCTGCTGTGAATGTTCAGTCATTTCTAGATTATTTGTGACCCTGAATACAGGCAAGTGCCATATAGGTGACAGAACATGGTCCATGAAGGAAGCCGTGTGAGGAGATTTCTGAGACCTTGTGAGAAAATGCCAACTGAGCACAAGAGTCTTGTAACCTCTGTTCTTCCATAACATGGGTTGTTCTTGGAATGCGCTCTCGTGCCCCTCCCAGGCATAGTGAATAGGAGTGGGTTCACTTCAGATTACCCTGAGAGGGCCATACAAATGTCATGACAGGTAATAACCCAGTTAGAAACTAGGCCTCAGTTTCAGCTTCCTGAAACTAGACAAGTTATTTCTACGGAAGCCATGAACAAAGGACCATCAATCAACAATGCCCCTGACAGCAGGGAGATTGTGCATACTAAGCCTGAGTCAGCCTCCTGCACTATCTCAAGGCAATGACCAAACAGGGACAGATCCTGGGACTTGTCCAAACATGTCCAAAGATGGAAGAGTTGCAGTCCTAGCCTGCCCCTGCTAGCCCTAGCCAATCAGAGATATACTAAGGTAACCTCCGCTTGCTTAGTCAATCATAGATAGGATGAGCTAACTGTTTCTAGAATTCCTTTAGCTGTATATAAAAGGAACCTGAGAGCTTCTCTCTGGGTCATCATCTTGCCTTTGTGTTGGATGTGCGGCCCCAGCATGCTGGAACCTTTACTCTCAAGATAATAAATGCCCTGCTGATTGAAGACATGGATGGTGGTCTTTTGTGGGACGACGCCAGGATCCTAGCATACCCGTCATCTTACTTTTGCTATTGGAAGATGTTTCCAAGCACCAGTTGTCCTCTCAACTGTACACAGCCTAAACTCATGTGACCTTGCTTTACCCCCAGAATATAAAGCTCAGGCTTAGTACGCACAGTCTCCCTGCTGTCAGGGACATTGTTGATCGATTGTCCTTTGTTCGTGGCTTCCTCAGAAATGGCTTGTCTAGTTTCAGGAAGCTGGAACTGAGGCCTGGTTTTTAACTGGGCTATTATCTGTCATGGCATTTGCATGGCCCTCTCAGGGTCATGAATAAAGCTGGTTATTGCATAATACTTGAGTCCACCTCATTTTTAGGCTCCCCTCTCCCAGGTTCATGCCTCCACCTAGAGCAGTAACATATAGGTGCTTGTTATACTGTGTTGTTCAGGAGGTAATGGCAGAGCAAAATGTCTGCCCATGTTCAACACACACGCATTCCTCCAGAATAGTCTATTTGGGGTTGGTTGAACCAATGGATATAGAACTCATGAATACTGGAGCCAACTCTAATGGCTTTGTGAAATTAAAGTTTAAAAAATAAATTCCTCTACTTAAATAAACAGAATTTAAGCCTGTATACTTCACATATCTATTAACAATGATTATAAAACCAATTGGTAAAGTTATCCAGATCAATAGCTAAACAGGAAATCATAAAAATTAGTAATTAGTTCCAAGTGAGGATTCTTTATAATTTAATTTCTTGTAAAATACCCATACATCTTGTTTTTAAGATCAAGGTTTAATAATTTGCTTACTGTTAAAGAAGGCTTCTGGGTTTGATAATATTTCTTGTGGAATTTTATAGAATTTAAATATTTTGAAATACATTAGTTTTGAGATACTATCACTCTTCAAGTGGGGGGGTGTTCTCCAATTGTTTAGTGTTTTATCATCTAATTTATAACATTTCATAATAACATGCATGCAAAAGCAAATACATTTCAACCATAGTTGATTTTTGTGTCCATGAAATCTTTGCAAAAACAAGTTCACACTGCTCCAAGGTTGTCTATCGTGGAATTCCTTACAGGTTCACATAAGGACTTAAGGATGTCATGCAGGAAGAATGTCTAAGAGTCTGCTTCTGCTCTTGATGAACACTGGTTGCAATTGTTATGACTGTTAGTCTTACGTTAGGGAATCCATGTCCTTTTCTCCTTCAAGAAGGACTTTGTGGTGCTGAGGGTGGGATACCAGGTGGATGCTCAGCCGTGATTTCATGATTTTGAAGGTTTAGAGCTTTGCTCATCGGGCTTCATTGCTTTCAAGCCTTGGTAACAGCTGACTGAGGTGGGAGCACATGGCCGAGCAAATCGACTTGTCTCGTTTATAAAAATTAAAAGAGGAAGAAGGAAGGGACTGGGGTCCCACAGCCCCTTAACACCCTAACATCTGCATCTGTGGCTGGGGAGGAAATTCATTGGTAAAGTGCTTGCTCTGCATCGTGAGGATTTGGGTTCAGTTCCCAGAACACACATAAAAAGTGTCACGTGGTGGCATGTCATTGTACTCTCAGCACTGGGGAGACAGAGACAGGCAGATCCCTGGGGCTTCCTGGCAGCCACTGTAGCCTAATTGGCATGTCCTAGGTCCCAGTGAGAGACCTTATTTCAAAAAGTAAAGCAAGACCATCAAGATGGCTTGTCACACAAAAGTGCTCGCTGCTGAGCCTCATGACCCTGCCACCCACATGGTCAAAGCAGAGAGCTGACTTCCCCAAGTTGTTCTTTGAACTCCTCACATGTGTCTGCACCACAAACAGACAGACAGACAGACAAGTAATTAGATAAAGTAAAGATAAAAAGCAAGGCGGATAGCTTCTGAGGAACAGTATCTCAGGTTGACCTCTGGCCTCCATGGACTCACAGACTTGCTCTTTCACACATACACTCCAATCTACATGGGCACTTGCATGCAAATGGATATACAACACACCCATGCATACCCACACTTACATGTTTCATATTTAACAAGTCTTTCTCTGTCCTGCCAGCCAGCTCCAAAATAATATCATGGAGACTCATTATTAATTATGAAAGCTTGGCCTTAGGTTAGGCTTGCTTTTAAGTAGCTCTTATAACTTAAATTAACCCATTTCCATTAATTTATATTCTGTCATGTACAGGCCATCCTGTTTCTTCCGTGTCTCCTGTCCTCTCTTGCATGCCTAAATTCATCTCCACTTCCTTTCTCTTTGCCTGGAAGTCCCACCTATACCTCCTGCCTAGCTATTGGCCATTCAGCTCTTTATTAAACGAATCACAGCAATATATCTTCACACAGCGTGCACGTATCCCACAACATCCATATATGTGTCTCTGTGTCTGAAGAATAAATGAAGTGAATGAAGGAAGCATCCAGATGCTACCTTGCCTACAGGATGCCACCTGGAAATGATGGGTGACTCAAAGGACACCCACAGGCATGAGTCATTAAAGACACAAAGGCCTTGGGGCCCCCATTGAGAAGAGCAATCAATAACTCTATTCTCTGTAATGTTCCCACTAAGCCCCTGAAAGAGAAATTCTAAAGACTGGGCTTTCAGACATTTGACTCTCTGTCTTTCACATCTCCTACAGCTCCATAGCTCCTGCTCCATTTCCAGTTTTACAAGTCGGGGAAGCTCTCTGTCATCAAATGTTTTGTGGGAAAGCATGTCCGGCCCACAGAAAGAAGAGCTGGGAAAGGATCTTAAAGAAGATGAGGTTTGTTTCTGTTTGATGAGAGTGACTCATGGTGTAGAATGCCTCCAGGTAAAAACAACAATGTTTTTTAAAATGTATCCATTGTCAGAAGTGTTGGGCCTGTAGTCAAATAATTGCATAATGGAACTGTAGAAGCCAGAAGCAGATGAGAGGTTCAAGTCTTTCTTGTTGAATAGGCTTCTCCTACATACACCAAAATAACAACACAAGTCCCCATCAATAAGCTCAGGTGTTGTCCGGGGGCTAGCATAGAACATTCCAGAGATAAGAAGTTTTGTTGATGGGAGAGATGCTGAATCTGACCCCCTCACCTGGTATCCGGGTCTTGTAAAGACTTTTCAGCTCATTCCAGTGTTAACCATGGCTGAGAATTCAAATTCCAGAGTCACATGACTTGAACTAAAGTCCAGTTCTTGCCGTGTTAGTTGTGTGGTCATGGGAAGGTCCTCTCCATGTACCTTATTTCCCTCATCTGTGTCTGTAGCTGCTAGAAAGATTATCATGTTTAGACAAATGCTTGGTGTGTCCGGAGGTGTTGACTGATGCCATGCCAGTTTCTAAAATAATGTGTTTATTAGTTTGCACGTCTGTGTGTGATTTGAGGTGCCGAGGTGCCTATGTGTTGGTCAGAAGACAAATTTTCAGAGACTGGTTCTCTTCTTCCACCATGGGTTCCAGGGACAGAACTTAGATGTTCCACAAGCATTTCCCCCCACTGAGTCACAGCCAGACAGACCATGGCTGTTTTTATTTTATTTTATTTATTTGTGTGTCTATGTGAGTGAAAGCTATGCCTGTGGGGATGCCCACATGCCAGAAGATAGCATCAGATCTTTTGGAGCTGGAGTTACAGGCAGTTGTGAGCCACCGGATGTGGGCACTGGGGACTGAACTCGGGTCCTCTGGAAGGGCAGCAACACTCTTAACTGCTGAGCCATCTCTCCAGCATCCCCCACCACCCATGACAGTTTTAAGAATGACCATGAGTCAGTTCCTAGGTATGAATTAGAAAATTGGATAAGAATACATGTGGATGCCCCTGAACAAAATGCTGAACATATAAACCCCGCCCCCCCCCCCTCAACCAAATTCTAAGGAGCATTTTACCAGGTAGTGTGAAGGGCTCCTTCATGAATAGACAGTGCCACCCACATGGTCAAAGCAGAGAACTGACTTCCCCAAGCATTGCTGATTATGAAAGGGGCACTTAACAGGAAAAACTGTAACAGAAAGCAAAGCGCACACTTTCTGTTTTAACTTGGAAATATTCTTAGAAAGTGGAACATCTTTCTTTCAATGTTGCTTTTTAGTGCTAGGGACAGGACCCAGTGACTGGCACACACTTTTTTGGTTTACAGAGAAAGGAACTCATTCTGTAAATGAGGCCGGCCTTGAACTTCCTGTGCGTCCCAGGATGGCTTTGAACTTGATAACCTTTTGTCGCAGCCTCCCAAATTCTGGGATTATAGCTGTCTGTGTACCTCCAAATTTCAATTCTGCTGAAAGTTTAATTCTGAGAGGTCAAATTGGAAGCACTCAGATATCAATTAACTCCGTCCCTGAAATATGACTGCTTATGAAAATGGCGTATCTATCATATAGCATCATTTATTTACTGATTAAGTCAGCATTTATCCTAATCCTTAAGTATTAGAACAATTATTCTGGGCTCTGAAAGGATATTTCCATGTTAGTGGCAATATGGACCCTTATGTCTTTCATTTCTAATGCTCTTGTTTGGTACAAGCAGGCGATGACACCTGAGATTCATTAGGAGATTAATTACATTAGTTCAATTCATTTCTAGTAATCAACAGTCATCCACTTTCAATTAACTTTAGATGATCCTTCTCGCCAATTCCTCATTAGCTAATCAGAAGATGTACCAGATCCAGGATGCTGGGTTGTCTTTTCAGGCAGTTAACAATCAAACATTAAGTGCTTATAGTGGGCCACACTATGATCTGGGGCCGTAAGAATTATCTAGGTTATTCCAGAAGTCAGAAAGTTTATAATTCGTTAGGAGGGATTATTTATTTTTTGCTCTGATCAGAAACTATTTCAGTTTTGGGTTAGTGTCTGAGATTTGAAGAAATTTTAAAGGAGTAACTTGATTTAACAACTTTTTGGCATGAGCCACCAGTGAGAAGCTATGACAGAAGGAAGGATTCTGAAAGCGAGATACAGAACAAGAAAAATGGACAGTTTGGAAAACCCTTTTAAATTGCTGGGGGAGTGTCCTTGGGTGGTTTTAAAAATGACCACAGACATGGTTGCTTAAAAGAGTAGTGGCCATGGCTGGCCCTTCTCTAGTGTGGTGAAGGTGTCAGGGGGTGGCACTCCCTCCCATTCTCTTTATCTCAGGACCCCTTCCCTAAATAAGGTGACATTCATGAGTGCCAGGGATTAATAAGGCATTATTGAGTTATCTTTTTTGACATACCACTCAATCCACTCTTACTATTTGTAGAATATTTTTGATATTTTTATGAAAAGTACTCTCAGAAAAATCACAAGCACCCTATTAAAATATCAGTGCCAAGGCAAGTCCCCTGAAACAACAGTATTCCATCACTTCTCGGTACTTACGTGAATATTTGAGACTACTTAAGGCACTCCCCAGTCATCATGCTTGAATTTCTGTTTGGATTTGTATGCTTTTTAAGCTATTAATTACAACGGCACCTGTTATTACTGCAGTATGTCAAACTTTGAGGACGAAGCGGGTGGACTTATAACCAGAATAAGGGATTTAAATGCCCAAACTGTGACACATCTCAGCTTTGACAAGCCTTTTCTTTCTGTGTCACACTTGTGGAAGGGCTCCTGAGACACTGAGATTCCACTTGTGTTCGAGACCACATACGTGTGCCATCAGGTCCCGGGGAAAGAGCCAACAAGTTCTGGCTTCTGATTGGATGTGTAACGATGGTGACTGAATTGCACTCTCATCCACATGACAGCAAAAGGGCTGTACAAACTTTGCTTGGACCTGGTGGGAGTTTCGGTCCAGCTCGAGACCCTGCTTCCAGAACCGGAGAGGAAGGTAGGTGGATACAGTCACCGTGGACAGGAGCAGAGGTCCTGAGCAGAGCCTGTGTGGCAGCCAGCGCTGAGTTAGGAGAACCGGCCTTGTCACCCAGGTGAGTTGCTTGAAAGGGAACCTCAGTGGGGTCTCATCTTACCGACACCCCACGCTTTGTGAGCTTCGTTTCCAGGAGACTTACCAGGCTCTCATGGTAAAGATCAGAGAAAAATCCTCTGTGCTTTCTGTTGGGAGACAGCAAAGGAACCATTTTGAAGTAGCCAGAACATTCTATTGCTAACAAAGAGAAACGCTTTTTTTTTTTTTTTTTATTTTGCAATACAATTCAGTTCTACATATCAGCCAATGATTCCCTTGTTCTCCCCCCTCCCGCCCCCCTCACCTTCCCCCTAACCCGCCCCCCATTCCCACCTCCTCCAGGGCAAAGCCTTCCCCGCGGACTGAGATCAACCTGGTAGACTCAGTCCAGGTAGGTCCAGTCCCCTCCTCCCAGGCCGAGCCAAGCGATCCTGCATAGGCCCCAGGTTTCAAACAGCCGACTCATGCAATGAGCACAGGACCCAGTCCCACTGCCTGGATGCCTCCCAAACAGATCAAGCCAATCAACTGTCTCACCCACTCAGAGGGCTTGATCCAGTTGGTGACTCCTCAGCCATTGGTTCATAGTTCATGTGTTTCCGTTCGTTTGGCTATTTGTCCCTGTGCTTTATCCAACCTTGGTCTCAACAATTCTCGCTCACATAAACCCTCCTCATTCTCGCTAATTGGACTCCCAGAGATCCACCCAGGGCCTAGCCATGGATCTCTGCATCCAGATCCCTCAGTAGTTAGATGAGGTTTCTAGCACGACAATTAGGGTGTTTGGCCATCCCATCACCAGAGTAGGTCAGTTCAGGCTGTCTCTCGACCATTGCCAGTAGTCTGTTGTGGGGGTATCTTTGTGGATTTCTGTGGGCTTCTCTAGCACTTTGCTTCTTCCTATTCTCATGTGGTCTTCATTTACCATGGTCTTCTATTGAGAAACGCTTTTTTAAATGTCTTTTTATTTTATTTTGAGTTAAATTTAGTCTTTTGTAATTTGCTTTTAGATAAATCTATCCTTTCATAAATGTGCATAATGAGTTCTGATTACACTCCCTCTCCACCTTCTCTCTCTCCCACCTCCATCAACCCCAACCCCCAATCTTTGTGAGTCCCTTTCTAAAGTTCTGTCTTTTTGTTTTGTTTTGTGACCCACTCAGTTTAACCAGGGCGTTGCACGTGATGATGGATGGGGAACTTTCCATTGGCGCCTGGTGGGCTCATCAGCAGCTGAAGACAATGACTGCTCCTTACCCCAGCATCCATCAGTAACCAGTAGCTCCCCAGCAAGCTGTAGTTCTGCATGACTGACAGTTGGCAGGCTCAGTCTTGCGCTGGTCCAGTGCGGGCAGCCGTGGCTCCCGTGATTCCGTCATGTACAGAAGACAGTGCTTCTGCAGCCCTCTCCCTCTCTTCTGGCTCTTACATTCTTTCTGCCCCTTCTTCTGCAGGGTTTCCCAAGTCTTAGGGGAGGTAGCATAAATGTCTTGCTTAGGGCTGAGCACTCATCACTAAGAGCACTATGGACAGCCACTGCTGTTTACTGCAAAGAGAAGCCAAGAGAAACAACTTTATCAGTGCCTTACAGGTGGAGTTTTATGGAGCTTGAGCCCCCTGGGAAAAGGGTAAATTACCAACTTTAGCCCTGTTTCTTTCCTGTCTCCCCAAAGGGGAAGATGGGCAGGGACCTGTGATGTGATTCTGAAGGCAACAATCAAGAGCTTCAGCTCTTTAAAACACTGAAACCCAATCGTGGGATGCGAGAGGGATTCCCCTCCCTCACTATCAACACACGAGATAAAGAGACACAACGAAAGAACCGTGCTTCTCAGATCTTATTTTCAAGGAAATCTTCAGGTAGGGAAACCAGAAGGCAGTAGTCAGGACAGAGGAAACAATGGGGCAGGATAACGGCAGTAACCCTAGCCAGGTGTACAAGGAAGCACACAGACCCTCACAATGAAGCCACCCTGCTCCATCCATCACATCCCACTTCTAAGGAGAAACCGCGGTCGGGTGGACTAACGGGTAACACAAGAGACGGGGGGAAGCATCAGTATGGTGATATTTTATTTGTGCTGAAATGTGATTTTAGTTGTATGTTAATAAACAAAGTTGCCTGGGGGTCAGAGCTAATAGCAAGCCATAGCAGAAACCAGGCGGTGATGGCGCACACCTTTAATCCCATCACATGGCAGGCAGAGTCTGTGTGTTCAAGGACATAGCCAGCTTGGAGACACACACCTTTAATCTCAATACCAACCACAGAGACCTGGAGGTCTGTATAGACGGGCGGTGACGAGGAGGTCATGTGGTTGGGTTTACAACCAATGAGAAGGCAGAACAGAAAGTCAATAAAAAGACAGACACACAGGAAGTAGGTCTCTTTCTGAGAGGAAGGATGGTAGCAGAGGGTGGTAAGAAGGTGGTTTTAGTCTCAGCTCTTAGCTACTGCTTTGACCTCTTGGGCTTTTAACTCTGCATTTGGCTCTGTGTTTCTTATTTAGTAAGACCATTACATCTGCACATCAGACCAGACAGGGCAAGCTTCAAACATGGCAGAGATGTTGCAGTTATCAGTCTGGGAGTTCAAGACAACGCTGTCAGCTGTATTTACAACAAGCAAACGTTGATGTTCTGGGAGCTGTCGTGGGAATGATGGGCAGCGTGGAGGAACAAGGGGCCCGCAGGAGGGAAACGAAGGAGTGGCAGAGTGCCTCTAGGGGGCGCCTGGTTCGATGTGACGGTGCAGATGGAGTCAGTTTCTAGAGACGTCAGTAGAGTCTTCCAACACCGATTCAAGGGGAAAAGACAAACAGCATGGCCAGGGACTACGGGACAATGACAGAAGGTGCGACGTAGGCACAATGGGAATGGCCAAGGAAAGAGGAAGAAAGGAGCAGAAGAAACGTGTGGCCACACGGTATCTGAGGACTTCTTAAATGAATGACCCACACCAAACCACAGCTTCCGGAGATGCAGGAAATGCTAGGTAGAATTAAAGAAAAACAACAACAACAACAACAACAACAACAAAAACCCCATCTGTACTTAGGCATATCATACTCAAACTTTAGAGAACCAAAGGCAAGGGAAAACTTGAAAGAACTCAGAGAAAACTGTACCTCACGTACTGAGGAACAAGGATAGGGATTAAATTGAACTTCTCTCCGGAAATTACGAAAGCAAACAGGATGGGGTCAAATATTTAACTTGAAGGGAGGAAACCATCTCTCTAAAACTCGGTACCTAGTGCAATATTCTTCCAAAGTAAAGCAGGGAGAAAGGCTTTTTATAGAAGGAGTTTGTTGCCAGAGGACCCGCAGCGCAGAGACTGTCAAAAGAAATTCTTCAGAAAGGAGGAAAATTACCCGTGTCAGAAACTTGGGCCCACACAAACAAAGCAAGGGGTTAGAAAAGGGGGAAATGAACAGAAAATGGTTTTCCTTAAGTATTGTCACATTTATGTATTTATTGTATCTATGTGCACGCATGTGTGCATGTGCTGTGGCATGAGTGTGGAGGTCAGAAGACAGCTTGTGGGGGTCAGCTCTCTCCAGCCACCCTGCGATTCCTGGGGATGGAACTCATCAGGCGTAGTGGGAGCCATCTTGCCAGCCCTAAAAGATTTCTTCCTCCCTTTCCCCACCTCTCCTCTCCCCCTCCTCCTCATTCTCTCTGTCTCTCTGTCTCTGTCTCTGTCTCTCTCTCTCTGGCAATCAGAGGACCACCTCAGGTGTTGGTCCTTGCCTTCTGCCTTGCTTGTGACTGGGTTTCCCTGTTGTCTGGCACTGTATCCAGGCTACAGGGCCTGGGAACTTCCTGGGATTTTCCGTCTTCTTTTCTTCCTCCTGGGCTGCTAGAGCACAGGGATTACAAACACACACTGTCATGCCTGGCCTCCTGTGGGCTCTGGGGATTTGTACTCAGTCAGGTCTTCATGTTTGTGTGGCAAGTGCTCTCTACCCACCACTGAGCCACCTTCCCGCCCTCTCCCCCCTCATTCTTACCTGCTCCCACAGAGTCACTCAACAACGCGGTTTAGTGATTATAGCTTATAGATAAGGAAGAGGAAAGGCAACGAGGTAACAATGGATGGTAGGGATGAATCTGGAACATTTCATGCTTCTTTCACTATTTATTTGAAAGGGGGCTTGTTCTAATTGTCTGTTACAAACTCTAGAAATAAGAAAGATGTTGTTCGTATGATAAGGTGAGGCTAAAAAACAGAGTCATAGTAATTGTTCAGAGGAATAGGCTAAAAAGAAGTGGGGGGCAAAAAGATATTAAGAAAAAAAGCAACAGATAGAAAAATAGTTATGAGGGGCTGGAGAGATGGCTCGGAGGTTAAGAAGACTGGCTGTTCTTCCAGAGGACCTGGAACCACGTGGCAGTCCATAACCATTTGTAACTCTCTTTCCAAGCCTTCTTTTGACCTCCACAGGCTCCAAGAATGGATGTGGCACACAGACATGCACACATACATATAAAATTAAATAATAATAAATTTTAAAAAGAAAATAGTTTTGGATACAATAGACATTAGCCCAACTCTGGGGGAAAAAAATCTTTATTTTATAGTTGAAACTACTCTTTCCTAGGATAAGAAGGGTTATTCTACGGTTTGGTTTTGCCATTTACTGATTTTGAGACGTCCTTGTATTTCCAACTTTATGTACAAAATTTTAAAAGGGGGTGACAATCCATATTAGAATGCTTGTTGTAGGTTTAAATGAGACAATACACCTATATAAGACCTTTACTACAGCACTCGGTACACACTAAGCACTCAATAAATGCTTCCCACTACCATATTTTGAAAGAAATAAAAGAAAGTGTATTATTAAGTACCTATTGTGTGTTAGGTGATGTATTGATACATTTGATTTGTGTTTATTAAATAAGTATGCCGTGTGATATGAGCATATAGGTAAGTTAGAAAATACTATTAACGGACATGTGTGTTGAGGAGACACACACATGCACACACGCACTAAGAGACAGACAGAGAAGAAAACTTCCACTGGATGTATGTGTTTTCCAACTGTATGTTGCAACTCTGCCTCTTGAGAAGATAGTATCAGGGCAGGAGGCCTTTGTGAGGTAACTGGACTGTGAGAGCAGAGCCCTAATGAATGGGAACCGTGCAGTTACAACAACAGCCCCAGCTTTGCTGAGCAGCCAGACAGCCCAGCCTGCTTGGGGAGCCCCAAGCCAGAGAGAGAGATGGGTCTCAAAGAACAAGACGGATGGCTCCCGAGGAGCCACACCTGAGGTTGCACATGGACGGACACACCCCCACACAGAGAGAAGGTCTTCATTGTAGACGAATTTCTAAACTGTCTTATTAAATAAGAATCACAGAGCCAAATATAGGGGTGAAAGCCTTAGAGATCAGGGCAACAGTGAGAGTCACCAGCTAGCCTTAACTCACGCTGTAGCTTCCCAAGAGAGCTACTTCCTGTCTACTTAGGCTTTTATTGCCTTGCTGTTCTGCCCTCTCATTGGCTCTTAGCCCAGCTACCTCATTTCCTTGTTACTGCCTGTCTGTACAGACCTCCAGGTCTCTATGGTTGGTACTGGGATTAAAGGTGTGTGTCACCACACTTGGCTGTTCCCTAGTGTGGCCTTAAACACACAGAGACCCTGCTTGCCATGTGATCTGATTAAGGTCGTGTGCTACCACTGCCTGACTTCTATGTTTACTTAAAAATGGCTGGCTATGTCCTCTGATCTCCAGGCAAACTTTACTTATTAACATACAAATAAAATATCACCACATTTCAGCACAAATAAAAAATCACCACACCTCATTACTTCCATCATGTGAAGACACAGGAAGAGGTCTGTAAGACAGTGGGCCCTTAGCACACAATGAACCTGCCCTCATTGTGACCATCCAGCCTTCAGAATGGCAAAGATTAAATTTCTCTTATTTATGATGCTTTCTTATGACAACCGACCTGGTCTGCCTCCCTCCATTCAACAGAGACTCTTGTCAGTACCCTGGCAAACATCCTTCAGATATTTTAATGCAAATATGTATATGTTTACACATGTACAGAGAAAATTCAATATTTATGCATGTGTATGTACAGGCACTTTTATTAAAGGGGGAGGATTACATGTGTTCTGTTTACGTATCAGTGTGTTCTCATAGATCTAATGTCTCAAGGCTTCTGCGTAAATACATATTTAATTATTTCGAAGTGTATAATAATTTTACCTGGAGTTTTAAAATAACAATAATTTTGCTTTGCTGTTTGATTATATAGCGAGAATTTATATATGCAAATGGGAATTAAAGAAAATAATGGCCAGGAACTGAAGCCACCACAGCACAGATCTCTCATCCCTTTTAGTGAACTTCTTCAGGAATTCTCCAGGACACAGGAATGCAACTGAAATCCCCACTTTCAGCAGTACATTGAAACAGAAAGGAAAAGTAAAGTGGAAGTCCTTCAAAGGCCAGACGGAAGGACCTTTCAAATAACTCATTCTAGAGCATAAACCATGTAACCTTATCAAGAGTCTGTGGGAAACAGAGCAGAGAGAGAGAGAGAGAGATTGAAATTCTGTGTGCTGGGCTCAGCAGTTACCGCTACTCGGAGGGATAGCACTGAGTTCTGAGGAGCCACACCCTCATTCAGTCTCTGACCATCAGGAGTCCCAGGAATGGGTGGGGACCTGCATTTCTTTCCCTGTGTGCTTTTGACCTCGCTGTGCCCTTCTGTTCTTATTAGCAGGCCAAACAAGGGCTGTGGTGCAATGCTTGGGTATTATCAGGCACACTCTTAACTGGAGAACAAAACCAAATCCATCCCCAACTGGTCATTACTTCCTCTTTAGTTCTCCCCCTCCCCCCAGTGGTACAAGAGATAGATTTGAATGAGAGAGAGAGAGAGAGAGAGAGAGAGAGAGAGAGAGAGAGAGAGAGACACCAGGTGGAGCCTGATGGGGCGGAGGTAGGATGGCACACACAGCAGTCCCCACAACCAAGCCCTCCTCTGCTCTGTTGACACTTCTAGCGAAAACAATGCTCATGAGCTGGGTGTGGAGGTAACCCCGGCACTGGAAGGACCAGGGAATCAGGACTTAGAGGCCTACACGGACTACACAGTGAGAGCCCTGCTTTGAATAATTAAGCAAACAAACACATTGGGAAAGGTAGACAGGAAGGAAAACACAGAGCACAAACCCGCCTCTGTTACCACTTTAGCGCTTCTTCCCAGGGCCGCTGGCTCTCTACACATTGACATAAAATTAGTGAAAAAGAAGATCACAGGAAACCAGTCTTGCAACATGTTTTTTTTTTTCCTCCCGACGTAGCAAAACACCGGAAACCTCTTTTCATGTCATTAAATTCTAGTTAACGTGTTTTACCTTTTCACTTGAGTGTTTAAGCAGCACTCTTGTTACTTTACATCTCCATCCTGTTTTACTTGAGCACCGATACCTGTTTTTATTGGCTGAGGCTGAGCAAGCGGGGGCAGCTGCGGTGGGGGGGGTGGCGGTGGGGGTAGGGCGCTCAGGTTTCCTTTTTATATAATGAAGGCTCTTTTCTCCATCTCCGTGAGGGCAGTCCCATTCATCTCACTTAATTCGTATTACTCATGCTGAAGAACACTTTCTAGCTCTGATGCCTACCGCTAATGGGCACATTCTGTACATGGAGCGTTTGTGAAATGTTGGTAAAGAGCAGGCTGCACACTTTCCCTGTTTGATGAGTCACTGTCAAGGAAGGAAAATCCCGCTTCCCGGAGTGAAGCCTGGGCCCCTTTGCTGAGAACAAGCCCATGTTTTAGCACAGATTGCTGATGATGTTATTTTACCTTAAGACATTCTTTTTTCTTTTTCTTTTTTTTGGTTCATTATTTGAAATGGGAAGAAAATCTCATTTGACAAGTTTGAACCCATAGTCCCCTGGAGAGTGAGAAGTATGACCAGGGAAATGTGAAAACTAAAGACGGTCACACAAACTACTAGCTTAGTTTCCATTTGGGGCCACCTTCTCTGTTTTCACAGGAAACGGTCCCTGCCATCCATGCTTGTAATCCCAGCCCTTGGGAAGCTGGGGCAGGAGGAGCAGAGTTCCAGACCAGCCTGGGATACATTGTGAGCCTTTCTTAAAAAACCAAAACAATCTCTGGGCATGGTGCTGCTTTGCCTTTAATTCCAGCCCCTGGGAAGCAGAGGCAGGTGGATCTCTGTGAGTTTAAGGCCAGTCTGGTATGTGTATCGAGTTCTGGGCCTGCCAGGGTTACATAGTCTCAAAAAGCAAACAAACAAACAATATCAACACCAACAGTAAAACAATCAGGGCTAGAGAGATAGCTCAGTGAGCTAAATAGAAAAAAAAAGTGCTTGGCACACAAACACGAAGACCTGAGTTCAGATCTCCAGAACCCACAGAAAAGCGGGGCTCACACCTGTACCTTCAGCACTGGGCAGGCAGGGACGAGATCACTGGAGCTTACTGAGCTAGTACCAATCAGCTAATGTCAGGTTCTGGGGTAGACTCTTATCAAATGTGGGAGGGTGGAGAATGATAGAAGACACCTGACGTCATCAACTTATACCCCTACCCATACCTGCGCGCGCATGTGCGCGCGCACACACACACACACACACACCATACACATATAAAAACAAACAAGAAACACACTTGTGACCTTCTCAGAGCTCAAGCTGTTAGGGCTGAGTTTAAAAGCATAGTTAGAGGACGGGGGGGGGGGGGGGGGGGGGGGGGGGGGGGGGGGGGGGGGGGCTTCGTTGGTAGAGAGCAAGCTTAGCATGTGCCAGGCCCTGGGTTCTCTCCCTAGCACCCCATCCACTAGCAGACTTAGCTGACCTCAAGTCGATTAAGCAACTGAATTAATTTGTTAGTATAAAATGAAACATTCTACTCTGTCATGATAAAATGTCAATGACATAACTGACATTTGTCCTTGACTCGGCTCTGTTGATTTTTCCAGGCACTTGGCTTTTTATGAAATTCATTTCTGGCCCTGGGCTGACCTCAGCTGCCCTTGGCCGAGTTCAGGCAGAGGCCTGTCAGTTCGTGGGCCCTTTCTCTTTCTTCCGGTCTTCACTGCCGCGTTTCCTGTTTTGGCTCCTTCCACACTCTGCCCTGTGCCTTCTGGGGGTGTTTAAACTCCTGTTAGCCCTGTGATTGCCACCTTCTCCTCCCACCCCTAAGTTCATGCCTTTCTCTGCTCCCTTCTCTCCTTCCCCATCTGCTGCCCTCTCTCTTCTCCTTGCCTTTCTGTGAGCCATGGCAGAGGCACATTTGGACAACAGCAGACTGTGATGCTGTTCTTGCTCCTCAGCTCTGGTGTTGTCAGAATTGCCTGGAGCCCTTCAGAACTGGCAAGTGCCAACCCATGTCCTGGTCTTTGACCCTGACCCTGTACATGCTTCCTTTCTCTCTTTGGTTTTGTGAGCATCATTCTGTCCAACGGCACCCCAAAGAAATGTCCCATTTGCATTAGAATAGTTCCTTTTTCTTTAAAGACTAATTTTTTACTTATATGCATGTTTGTGTGTCTGCCTGTGGGTGTGGATACCTGTGCAAGCCGGAAGGAGACGTCAGATTCCCTGGAGTTGGAGTTACAGGCAGTTGTGAGCTGTGTGATATAGATCTGTGAACCAAACTCAGGTTTTCTCCAAAAGCAGCAAGTACTTTTAACCCTTGAGCCATCTCTCCAGCTCCAGTACCATGACAATTCTGAGAGATGCTGTGAGGATGGAAATAGACACCAAGGTTTGGAGTCTTAGTGTAAGTCCAGCAAACCAATGGGGACTCTTCTTATTTTAAAACAAATATTGATCACTTGTTGAAACAATAGTTTAGATAAATTGGGTCAAATAAAACATATTACTAAAGTATTTTTACTTGTTTTTTCTTTGAAAAATAGTTACCAGAGAATTGAAAATGATATGTGTGGCTCAATTTTGAAACCCTTGCTGTGTTTCAGTGTATAGCCAGGTCTTTGAATTGTCACTTAGAAATGGGCAGTTTTCTATGCTTTAAGGACTCAGGATGTGTGTGTGTGTGTGTGTGTGTGTGTGTGTGTGTGTGTGTGTGTATACATATGTACAAATATGTACGTGTTTGTGGAGGGGGAGGCCGGAGATCAATGCCCGGAGTCTTTCTCAGTTGGTCTCTGCTTTACTTCTTGAGGTAGGGTCTTTGACTGAACCCGGCTGGGGCTCACCCATTCAGCTAGACTGACCGGCCAGCCAGCTCCAGGGATGCTACTGTCTCTGCCTTCCCAGACTGGGATTATGAGCATGGCTTTAAAAACAGATTTACTGATTTGCAGGGTGGGAACAGCACATGTTCCATGGTGCAAATGTGGAAATCAGGGGACAACTTTCACAAGTCAGTTTTCTCCTTCTACAACCCGGGTCACAGGGACTGAACTCAGGTTGTCAGGGACTCACACTCAGGTTGTCAAGTGTGTGCTTGCTAAGCACTTTACCAACTAAGCTCTCTCTTCAGCCCCAGACTCAAGGTTTTCTTCTCAATTCATTAGCATTTCCTTGTTCTTACTTTGTTTTTGTATCTTAGAAATAGGGGTAGTATGTCTTAAAGATAAGGATATATACACTTTTACTAATATCTCCTAAAATTAATTAAAAGGAAAAAAATGATCATTAGCTATATCTTATCTAGGATCAGATATCTTTTTTTTTTTTTTTTTTTTTTGGTTTTTCAAGACAGGGTTTCTCTGTGTAGCTTTGGAGCCTGTTCTGGAACTCATTCTGTAGCCCAGGCTGGCCTCGAACTCACAGAGATCCTCCTGCCTCTGCCTCCCGAGTGCTGGGATTAAAGGCATGTGCCACCACTGCCCGGCTAGGATCAGGGTTTTTAAAACTGCCTGAAACAATTCTTATTTGATCATGGCTGTGTTATAGAATTTAATATTACTTTTAAATGGTTAAACTTTTATTTGCTTTTGTGTATGCTGAGAATTATTCCTTAATTTGTCACTGAACATAATTACAATTCTTGCCAAGCAGGTTGAAAATCTACTTTGCTTTGTGGCTTGAAATTGATGCTAATTAGTGAGTCAGAGCTTTGGTACAAAAAGCACAGGAACCTACTACCAGGAAGGAGAAAAACTGCTTATTTTTATTTCTGTCATTGTGTCTATTAGGCAAGAATATCTTCCTTGAGTTAGTTAGAAGGCACGTGGAGGTCCAGTGTTAGCTTGGGCTGCCCTAAAAATACACCTGAGACTGCGTGGCTTAAACAGTCATTTACTTTTCTGGAGGCTGGGAGTCAGGGTGCTGGGATGGGTCTGAAGGAGACTCTTCCTGAAGGGAGTACCAACCTTGGCAGTTCTTCTTACAAGGGTGCTGATGTCACCAGGAGAGCTTCATCCTCAGGGTCTCTTCTAGACTTCATTTTCTCCCACAGTTCTCATCTCTAAAACCAGAGCATTGGGAATTAACATCTCAGCTTATGAATTCTGTGGAGGGGAGACAAAGGCATAAAGGAAAATTATAGTTTTAATCATTGTGGTGGTTTGAATGAGAATGGCCCCATAGGCTCATATATGTGAATGCTTAATCCCCAGCTAGAGGAGCTATTTGGGAAGGATGAGGGCATGTGGCCTTGTTGGAGGAGGTGTGCCATTGGGGGCCAGGTCTGAAGTTTCAAAAGCACATGCCATTTCCAGTTAGCTCTTTCTGCCTCACAAGACTGTGGATCAAGATGTAAGCTCTCAGCTACTGCTTGAATGTCGTGCATGCCCATCTGCTGCCGTGATCTCCACTGTGATGGTCTCTGTGAAAATCTATGAAACTGTTAGCCCCAAATAAAACCTTTCTTCCCTAAGTTGTCTTGGTCTTATCACAACTGTAGAAAAGTTGACTATGACAATCATATAGATTTTTTTTCTTGTATGCATTCTTTACTGTATCATCTTTTACTTATTTTTAACATACTATTTTTATTCTTTGAGCATTTTATACATAATGTAATGAATTTTGATCACATTCACCTCTCACTCTTCCCCCTAACTACTCCTTGCAAGTCCATCCTCCACCACCTCCTAACTTCATGCCTTTTTATTTTTTAAATAACCCAACAAGCCCAATTTGTGCTCCCCCATACTCATGGGTGTGGGACCCTCCACTGGAGTGTGCTCGGCTGACAGGAGCCACACCTTAAAAGAAAACTGATTCTTTCTGCCCTCGCAGCCATCAGTTGTGAGTAGTTGCTCAGTTAGGGTGGGGACTCATGAGCCGCTCCCTCCCTCCCTCCCTCTGGGCCGGAATGTGGACTGGCTTGCTCTTGTGTAGACAATCACAATCACAGTTGCTGTGAGCTCATGAGTGTGGTGGTCCTGTCGTGTCCAGAAGACACCGTTTCCCTCCTGTCCTGACATCTGGCTCTTACAGTTTTTCTTCTCTCTCTTCCCTGATGATCCCTTTGTCTTGGGAGAGGGGGAGAATGTGATATAGATGTCCAGTTTGTGGCTGACCACTGACATTTATTCTCTCTGCACAATAAACGTGGTTTTTTTTTTTGTTGTTATTGTCGTTTTGGTTTTTGTTAGTCTCGTTGTATAACTCGGGCTAGTCTAGAACTCACTCTGTAGACCAGGCTAGCTTTAAAGCAGATTCTCTGGCTTCTGCCTCCAGAGTGCTGGGGTTAAAGATGAGCATCGTTGTGCCTGGCAAGAAGAGTATTCTTCATGTCAATTTTATTTTGGTAGTCTGCTATTTATAAAGTAGACAGATGATTGAGAAAACAGACGAGTACATGAAAAGGATGATAATAACTACCATCTTAGTCATGGCCCATCTGACTTCACATGTAGCATAGAGTCTAATTTAAAATTTCAATCTAACAGTTCAGTGACTATAACAAATATTGATTAACTTCTTACTAGGCACTAGGCACTGTGCTTAGTGTTTTTGATGAGCATATTTTATTTTAAAAAATCGTACAGCATTGGCAGGGGTAGAGGCCATTTCTCAGACCTGGCGAAATGGCGATTTTCTATCTATGACATTTCTTTCTTTTTTAAATTGTTTATTTATTTTTATGTGTATGGATGTTTTGTATGCATGTATCTCTGTGCACCGTGTGAGTGTTTGGTGCCCACAGAGGTCAGAAGAGGGCACTGGATCCCTGGGAACTGGAGTTAGAGATGTTTGTGAGCCACCATGTAGGTGCTGAGAATCAAACGTGGGTCCTCTGGAAGAGCAAGTGCTCTAACCACTGGAAAAAGTCTCCAGTCCTAACATTCCTTTTTTGAGACAGGGCCTCATGTAGCCTCAGGATAGCCTTAAATCAACCATGTAGTTGTAGTGATCCTCCTGTTTCCATCTCCTTTCTGGTGGCATTGTTGGTGTGTGCTACCACACCTGGTTTTATGTGGTCCTGGGGTTTGAATCCAGAACTTTACCAATTAGGCTAGATGCCTAGCCCTGTTGATAACAATTTTAACTCTGGTCTGCGAGAGTAAGATCCTATTTCCTTCCGTAGTTTGTGTGATGATAAAACCTTTAGGGAGCCATCACAGAAAAATATAAAGGAGACACAATTTGCTACACTAAGTCAGAGGCATGGGGACAGATTCAAGAACTCTTTGGAGACAAAATCAGGAGTTGATGGCTGGGTTAGGGTATAGGGGAACACTCTAGGTTGACTTTAGGGCACTTGCTGAAAAGATGAGACTATTATCCCTTGAATTGCTCTGTACATAAGGAAATAAAAATCTAGGGAGATTTCAGAGAAACATTTTGACCTGTATACTACTTACGTTGTATCTACATGAGCAAAATTTAATGAAGCGAGGTAAACTGGGTGAATAAGTCTTTTTATAAGGAAGCGAGAGAATGAACATCTGTTGTATTTACCCACTTTGTTTTACGGCTGTGCATAAAGACTCCTAGCCATATTTACAACTTGTCCTTTAGGACTTTTGTAACTCACTGTGGCTGAAAGAAAGGATACCATTCACACAGATAGATGTTTTAGTTTTCTGTCGCTGCTGTTACAACACAATTAATTGAAACCCAAATGGCTTACTTCTCATTAGACCCTACTTTTTAAAGGTTCTGCTTCCTAATAGTGCCACAGGCTGAGGTCAAAGTCTTTATGATATAGGGTCTTGATGGTGTGGTATGGTTCTGTGTCCAAAATATAGTATCATGTAAAGTAAGAAATTCACGGGGTGGGGGGTTGGGGGTGGGAGATATTATTTTGCCTGCCATCATCCCTTCTGGGATAGAGACCCCTAAAATAAAGTGCAAGATAAGGGGTTAGCATTCATCCTTCCTTCTTCTGTTTCCAAAGTTGGGAAGGTTTTGCGTAGATCCACCTCATCATCAAGGTTCAGTATTTAGAGATGCTTTGATATTCGGGAATTGAGCTGATTTTGGTGAATCTTGTCATTTGTTGAGACGTTTTTTCATCATTTGAAGTTCGCTGCTATGTCATGCCATGTTGGGGGATGACATTAACATAACAGTAAAAACAGAATATTATACAAAACAGAAAGTCAGGGTGATCACTTTGGAGTCCTCACATTAGATGTCCTCGAGTTCTTGGGAGTAGGATAATCCACCACAGCTATGTCCAAGTAACTGCTTATCAAAGCCACTAGTTAGTCTTTGGTAATACTAGTGACTCTTTAAAATGCCCGATTTTGAGTTCAATTTATATAGCTTAAATAATCATTGTCTATGGCAGATTCTTTATAAACAGACCCCGTAGGGAAAAGTAAACCCATCTGAGAACTTTATCTAACTTCTAAGTACAGAAGCCTTTTTATGAAGGGGACTAATAATGGCCCATTATTTTTTTTTTACCTCTGTGGCCATGCCAGCAAAAAGGACAAAGTGGATGTGCTGGCGTACAGTGACCACAGGGCAGAATTTCTAGGCTGGTCAAGTAAAAAAAGACGTGAGGGCAGAGGTCTCCCTGGTGGAACAACTAAATCATTTTATCTGCTTGAAGGAAGAAGGCTAGGCCAGAGGACAGGTTTCAGCCAAGTTCCAGGGTTTTGGTTTGGGAAATAAAGAAGTCCTTGTAGAGACAGATGGGATCTGAGTTCTCTCAACATGGCATTAAGAAACTTAGAAGCTGGCTTGATGCACAAAACAACGAGTCAGAGAAACAGACTCAGGAGGGAAACCGTGCCCAGGAGTCACTGTTTATCCTTCAAAGAATAACACATGACAGTTAATTCCAGTGTTAAGGTGTGCACTTGTCTATACTTTCAGTCAACATTTAATTAGTACTTACTGTATGTCAATCACTGTGATGGGTGGCTGATTTTGTCAGAAATTATACAGTTTATAATAAGCTATAAACGTCACCACCATTTTACTCCTGAATTCTGTGCTCAGTATTTAAGAATAAGGTATTTACATCTTACAACCTGCAGTTCCAAAAACCTAATGCTAAAAAAAAAAAATTAAGAAAAATTGCTGTCCTCTAGGAGATTACTCTTTTGCCCACAGGCATCTTTAATGATCTTTGAGGTGTTTTTAAGGATAAGTGGTACTCTCTGATAGCAAATTATCCTTTTATTTGCTTTGAAGGTGGGTTTGTGGACACAGCAGTGAGTGGTTAGAGCCGTTGGATTTGGAGACTATGTTTAAAGAAGTTACCCTCTTGGGAAAAGTCAAACAGCCGGGTATTATTCTGAATATGTTCATGGCGCAGCCTGCCTGAGAGGCTTGGCAATCAATAGTTGTCCCCAGAAAAAGGTGCAGCTCTGATTTTTCTTGAAGTGACAGAAATATTTGTCACAGAAGTTGCTAAGTGGCATGACTGAATCTTAATCCTCTTGCTAGGAAAGGAATGTGTTTGTTACAACCAATTTATGATAATCCTAGCCGATTTGCGATTTGCGTGGTGCTTACAGAGAGAGGCCTGGGAGGTTGAAGCGCTTACCGACTGCTGACTCACTTAATCCTCGCTCCAGAAGGGTCAGAGCTATTTTGTAACTGCTGTCAGCCCCATTCTGGAGATGAGAAGATTGAGTCAAAGGGAAGCTCAGCATTGGCAGAATGCCACAAAGCCAGAAAGAAGCAGGGACAGGCACAAAATATAGTTAACATGGCTCCGTTTGTTTGCTTCTCATAAACGAATCCAATAATTTCGAGATTATCATTAAAATGAAAGAAAAAATCATTGCTGTTTTGTCCGGGTCCTTCCTACCCTTAGCTTGATTTTCTGGCTCTTCTGGTTTGGATGTTGGGTTTGTAATTGCTTCTCTGAGCTCAGGAGAAGAACTTTTCTCAGATCTTCGTGTTACTTAATTGCAAAACAATATGTTGTATACACTCAAAATGAACACCGACTGTATTAATCAAGAGAGGCTTGATTCTGGCCTATAATGACCAGTCGCTCTCCAATGACATAAAAAGTATAAAAAGTGCGGCGACTAGGGGGCACCAAGAAAGCTTCCTCATCCAGGGTCGTAGGACTTCAGGCAGGCTCTATAGACTCATTTTCTCTGTCCAGCGGTGGTGGGAGCCAGGTGACTTAAGGGGGTGTACCGGAGATTTGAGTCTCTCGTTCCCGCGAACCTCCCAGTTCCAGGCCGAGCTTGTCTTCAGCCCTA
This sequence comes from Peromyscus californicus insignis, assembly GCF_007827085.1. Lineage (NCBI taxonomy): Eukaryota > Metazoa > Chordata > Mammalia > Rodentia > Cricetidae > Peromyscus > Peromyscus californicus. The sequence goes on along the minus strand of NW_026294606.1, from coordinate 70,766,941 downwards.
GGCGGAGAGAAAGCCTCATCGCAGGCAGGGAGTCTTGGCCAGTGTGCTGGGCGACACCATGCAGCGCTGGCCCCCCTGAGCCTTAGGAGGAGCTCGGGCACATCTTTGGCCGACCTCTGGGTGTCAGGGACATCACCCTGGAGTGAGGGGGGGGGGGGGGGGCGGGCGGGCATCCATCTCAGGAAGAAGAGAGAGGAAGGGGGCTGGAAGTGCGCGGGTTTGAGCTTTTCCGGGGCTCCAGTTACCCCCAGCTCTGACCTCCCCCGCCTGACTTGCTCTGGCGCCGCCGCCCACCTGGGCGTCCGAGGCTGCTGCGGCGTGGGTGCTGGCTCCCCAGGCCTCATTGGGTGGCTGGCTGTGTGCGGAGTTCTCCGGGTCCCTAGCTTCCTCCCCTATCCAGCCCCCCCCCCCCCCCCCCCCCCGCGCGCCGCCCTCTGTCCCCTAGTGCCAGACAGGCTGGTTCTCTGCCCCTTGGGTCGGTGCGCGCTGGTGGGTTTGGCCTGCGCGGCGGCGGCGGCGGCGGCGGCGGCGGCGGCGGCGGTGGCGGTGGCGGGGGAGCGAGTGAGCGAGCGCGAGGGGCGGGCGCGAGTGGTTGTGAGTCACCGGTACCTGGAGCGCTAGCGACGCAGAGCCAGCGGCGCACAGCCCGAGTCGGGAGCCGAGCGCCAGCGTCTCAGAGTGCGGCCGGCCCCAGGCCCCGCCGCGCCCCCTTGCACCCCACCAGACCAGTTCGCCCGCGCTTGGAGCCCTTCTGCTTGCCCCGAGGTGGCACGGGGCTCGCCGGGGGATGTCACAGCGGCTCCCCGGAGCCCCCAGCCACCGCCGCAGCAACAGCCACCGCCCGCGGGAACCGCGACAATGAATCCCCAGTGCGCCCGCTGCGGAAAAGTGGTGTATCCCACGGAGAAAGTCAACTGCCTCGATAAGGTGAGCAAGGGGGCGCCTGGCCAGCCAGCCCGGACCTGCCGGGCGCCCGGCTGCACCTGCTCCAAGAAGTTTTGGCACCTGGGTTAGAAAGATGAGTAGGTTGGTATGTGTCCTGGGTCTTGGCCCAGGTTGAGGATGCTCGAAGGAAGACCCCTGTCGCTGTGTCTGAGACCTCTACGATCAGATGATAAGGGTGTTGGAACTAGGAAAGGCTTTTGTCCCGGGTGTAGGGTGCGCGACATCCACACAGCTGCCTTGAAGGACGCATGGCAGCCCCGGCACGGAGGAGCCAGGATGGGTACCCAGTAGATAGGCTGAGCCATCCTGGAGCCAAGCTGAGAACCCAGGAGCTAGGCTGAGCACCCAGCAGCCAGGCTGAGTCACCCACGAGCCAGGCTGAGAATGGGGGGTGGGGGGCAGTTGACAAGCCGCGCCCCCTCCCCCGTTCAGTCTGTCCCTCCCTCCCCACTGCACGGACCTTGGCACCTTCATCTCATCCAGTCCCTAACTGTTCTGGTGACAACGGCTTTAGGAAAAGGCAATTAGCAATTAACATGTTGTGGGGCGCCGCTGCCGCAGTGCTAAGAATAATCCCTCTAGGAAAGACCCAGCCCGGTGTAGCAAGCTGAGCCACCGGGCGCCTAGTCCACCAGGGTAAATTCCAGAGGAAGTGGCTTTAGCCTGGTCTCAGCAGCTCTGCCCTTCCTGGGTGTGGATGGAGTTGAACAGCCTACAAGACAGACCCAGTGCGATCCCTGGTGACTGACAATTGAAACCAGCGTAGGCAGTCCCAGTGAAATTTGCTTTGGTGTTACAAATGCCTCTGTAGAGTAAGCTGTCTCCCAGACACAGACGGCGTTTTGCAATTTAGTGGAAGCTGGGCGGGGATGGGGACAAGGGTACTTACATAGTCCACCTCTGCTACTGTGGGTTGTCTGACTTCCGGTGGACACGTGTGTGAAAATCCTACAAACACAACATTTAGACGTTTGGAAAGAGAACCACTTTCATTTTAAAGCCGCACCACCCGTCCCGTTTCTCCATTAACGGACTTCAGGGTTCCTTTTCGGCTGTAATATGGATAGACCCTTGGCATTTCTTCCATTGTGAGCCGGCAGTGGTGGGATTAATTTAAAAATGAACTTTAATAGCTGCCTGAGTTCTTTGCAGAACTGGAAATAGATAAGCGTGGGCTACTACCTACGGTCATTTCCTGGTAGTGTTATGATATGGGCTGCCTTCTCTGCCGGTTCTGTCCAGAGCTGGTATTGCAATGGAATATTAAGTATTGTTTTTGTTTTTCTTTCCTTCTTAGTATTGGCATAAAGGATGCTTCCATTGCGAGGTCTGCAAGATGGCTCTCAACATGAACAACTACAAAGGCTATGAAAAGAAACCCTATTGCAATGCGTAAGTTCTGCCAGTGTGCTGTGCCAGGTGTAGCCCAGCAGGAGAGCTTAAGTTAGTAGACATGGCCCTTCTGAAGAACTGACTCACTGTGCCACCCAGGTGTTCAGGTGGCCAGTGACCTGTTTCTACCACAGACTCCATGGTCGCTTACTATGTTGAAGGTTCTGTATTTATGTCCTGCTAACGTGTAGGGTAATTTGTGTGACATTTCCACCAGGTTAGCTTTTGAAGTTCACAGCATTTCCGACTTAGGGACATTTATTAGAAGCTTGAGAACTTACCCACTGAGAATGTGTGGGCTCTGACATGCATGTCAGGTAGATTCCATTTTAATCATATGTCAATTTCCATTTTAATCATAGGATGTTGCTATCTTGCAATTTTATATCTGAACCTAGTTGCTAGGGAAGGAAGTCTCGTTTGCTTGTTCTTCACTGAGACCGCCCCAGGTATTCTGGGGTTTGAACAGGGAATGAAAGAATCGTGATGTGATTCCTACCTGGTTAGTATCAGATCTGCTGTCATAGACTTTCTGTAGGAGACAGGGTACTTCCGGCTGCCCAGTGGTAGGTGGGGAAATAAAGCAGTGGTACTTTCTTTGACAGGCTCCCCTGAGGGCATGTTCTAGGCAATATTAGCTAGCATTGACACAGTGTTTACCATGAGTCAGGCCATGCTTAGAGTACTTTATGAATACCAAGTTATTTAATCTTTGGTAAATCCTACGAGTAATGGGGGGCATTAATATTATTCCCCTCCATAACAGGGAATGAAACTAAATGGAGGAGCTAAGCTTCAGAATGGGGCTCAGATCACTTCTAGAGGCTGTAAGTGGCTCCACATTGGGCAGAAGCTCCCAAGGCTCTCTTGTTGTCTTGGGACCTGTGCTGCTTTATTTTCCTGAGCATCCCGCCTGTCACACAGTGGTTTCACTGTGGGCTTTGAGTTCTGAGTGTTGATCCTTCCTCTTCCCAGTTCCCCTGTGGTCATGGCCAGGCCTAGAGATGGCTGGGAGACCTCTGGACAGACACTAATGTTTTAGCTGGAATATTGGCAGAAACCCCTCTTCCCCAGAGTGTTTAAAGCAGCTCCACAGGTCTCTGGGAGACTGAGGTCCGACTGTCTTCATCTTGTATAGAGAGTATATCACAGTCAGCAGACATTTGGTGAACAAACAGTGTGCTCAGACCTCTGGTGCAGAGCTTAAAAAATACCTGGGATCTGGGGGGATGGTTTGGTGAGTAAGAGCACTTGCAGCATAAGCATCAGCACCCATAACCTTAGCATTTTGGGGAGTAGAGACGGGGATCACAGGAGCTTGCTGGCCGTTCACCTAGACAGGTTCCATGAGAGACTCTGTGTCGAGGGAACAAGGTGGAGAGTGACAACTGGTATTCTCCTCTAGTCTCCTTGCGTGTGCATGTAAGTTTCACATACATACACACATGCACATACACACAGTATGGTGGAGAATTACAGTTTTTTTTTTCTTTGTAGTTGGAATTTTCTTTGGGCTGCCAAACAGTTCCCAATATAAAGACATGGAGACTTATTAGTTTATCAATTCTTGGCCTTAGCTTAAGCTTGTCTCACTAGCTCTTTTAGCTTAATTTAACCAGTTTCTATTTATCTACATTTTGCCTCAGGGCTTTTTATCTTTCTTTTATTCCGTATGTCCTACTTTACTACTTCCTCCATGTCTGTCTGCCTGGCCCCTGGTGTCTCCCTGTAGTCTCTTTTCTTTTTTCCCTGAGCCTAAATTCCTCCTCCTCCTTACTTTCCCTGCCCAGAAGTCCCTCCTATACCTTCTTCCTTGCTATTGGCTGTTCAGCTTTTTTTTAGACCAATCAGGTGACTTAGGCAAGCAAGGTAAAACAGCAACACATCTTTACATAGTTAAACAAATGCAACACATCTTTGCATAGTTAAACAAATCTTCTACAACATTTCTTGAGTTTCTTTCTGGTCTAGTTTAGTGCTCACAGGTAGACAGATGCTTTCCAAGAAATTAGAATTTTGAGGACTGAAGAGAATTCAGGAATTCCTTGGATAAGTATAGTACAGATATTCTTTGAATCTGTTTTCAACCCTCCCAGACCCCATACCATACTGAGAAAATCTAAAGCAAAAATGAGATTGTGCGGGCCATGGTCTTCCGCCTCCTTAAGAAGGATAAACAGTTTCAAGTCAAAGGCAGGTGCAGCAAGGAGAGGATAAGGGGTTCACAGCACATAAAAAAGATAATTGTTCTTTAGGTAAAGGAAAGTCAACCATCCTTCCTGTAACTGTTTAGCTTGTGGCCTAAAGTGGATCCCTGGGGCTTGCTGACCAGCTAGTCTAGTATACATGTTGAGTTCCAGGCTCATTTCAAAAACTAACTAGATAGACAACTCCTGAGGAATGATACCTGTGGTTGACCTCTGGCCTTCACATGCATGCTCATATACATGTGCCTAGATGTATATGAACACACACATTCAAATGAGCACATATACACACAGAGACACATACACACACACACACACACACACACACACACACACACACACACATGCACACAGACACATTCTAAAAGGAAAAACAAGAAGCAAGTGAAGTCATCTTTCTGGGCCAACTCAAAAGTTCAGTGCTTTCTGCTTAGCTCAGCTCCATTCTATGAAAGAGTCCCAGAGTGTGCGGCAAGGTTTGAACAGGTTGGGAAAGGCTGGTTTGAACTATGACTTAACAGTGAATTAGTGCCAAGAAACACTGGGATTTGGACCCTAAAACAACAGAACTCCATCAATAGGAAATACCCTGCTGTGAGGTTTCTAGGCTTGAGTATTAGTTTTTAATAATTTTAGATATCTCTAAATTAAATATTTACAGATTTTCTGTTTCTGATGATTCTAGTACTTTGTTAGTAATTTGAACTAGAAGTTTTAAGAGTACCACCTGGCTCTTTTGCTTATTATTGAACTTGGCAGTTCACTTTATTGAACAGCTAAAAGGAAGGTAGGAGTCTATCTTTCTCGGGTGAATGAGAGAGCTGATGTCTTGTTATGTGTCTCATTTAGCTCAGGTTTGCATCCTATCTTAGCATACTTTCTCCAGAAAGCAAGGCTTCCCCAGTTGCAGGTTCTGTTTGCCATGATGTTTCCAGGCTCAGAGGTCTCTGCTGTTCTCAGCCCATATTTTTCTGAGGGCATGCGTCGCCGTGTGATCTGGCCCATGCGGATTCCCCTCTGGGGATCCCATGCATCTGTTCTAATTCAGGTGGTGCTTGTCAGTCAATTGTCTCCTGTAGTTTCTGACAGAAGGGCGGCCGTCATTTCTCTGGGTCAGTGGTGGAAAATTGATGCTCTAATGAATTAAGCTCCAAGAAAATGAAGCGTTTTCTGTCTGTCCATGGAAAGCAACGGTGTAGCTGTGCCTAGTTTGGTTCGGTAGTTGATGCACACATACGCTTGTGTCACTTTTTAATGTGAGAGCCTTAAAAGGAGAATGCAGTCATTAGTATCTGAGGCATATAGGGTCCAGCAACCCCTCCCCTCTGTCTATAGGAATATTGGTAGATACTCAGGCCCTTAGGGAAAAGGATGTAGTATTTGCATACCTCCCACATACTATAAGTCACCTCTAGATTACTTATGTCCCAGCATGGTGTAAATGCTGTGCAAACAGTGCTCATGCTGTATTGTTTAGGAAGTGATGACAGGAAAAGGCCTGCACATGGTTAGTAGAGACACATATTTTCCAGTAGTATTCATCCATGAATAGTTGAACCTGCAGCTATTGCTGTCCCAGGTAAGGAGGGCAGATTTTACATTGGTCATCTGTGTGCTTCTCATCTGCAATCAACTTTTATTAATGTTTTGTCAATTTTACTTCATATTCTTCCTCATACATCTAATTCTATACATTTTAAATATTGTTAGGCCATTGGCCAGTTTCATATTTTGTCATATTTCATCCTTAAACATGATATCATGCACTAAGAATAAGAATATTTTCTTCAAGAGTCACAGAACCATTTCATGTGTAAGGAAATAAAATTCATAATATTTATATTTGGTCCATGTTTAACTTGCATTTCTTTCATTGTCCTAAGATTCTCTTTTTCAGTTTGTGTGTGGGAGTGTGTGCAAATGTGTGCATGTTTTATACTGGGATCCAATCAAGGTGCATAGTTTACATTTAGTTGTTAGGAAAATACCAACTTTTCCTGGTTACGACAAGTTCAATGTCAGGCATTCAATTTTTGCTATCAATTCTCTTGGCTTCAATAGTCTCTTAAGAGAGTTTTCAGGCAGAGTACTTATATAGTATTTTCTTTTAGACAGTAGCATGCATAATTAGCTTGAGACCCTTTGAAATAAATATTAACATTGTGCTTAAAAATTTGAAAGCATAAGCGGAGGCATTCTCTTTGTAATTGATACCTGAGGGCATCTTTTTTTAATGGAGTGAGGCAGTGAATACTTCTTGGGTTTAGATGCGTTGCTTGTTTATATTCTCATGTGTTCAGAGAAGAAATAAGTATTCTGTTTGCTTTCATGCAAAGGAGGACATGTATAAAATATAATTTACATGGTATTTACATTTTGATCTTTTTTATAGGATGATCAAAATAGAGTATAGACTCGATGTGAGATTGGACACAATGCACATTTAGTTCCTAACACAGCAGTGCACACTATTAAAATATTTAAAAACAAACTGGTCTACTTGAGGACGTGCCATGTTTTCATAAGCCTTTATATTTCATAAGCCGGCAGTGGATTCTTGTTTAGCACATTCAGGATTTTCTGCATCTTAGAACTTGCAAAGCAAAGAGGACTAAGCAATGTTCTTACTGCCTAGAGGTGCTGGGAAAATAACACGAGATGATTAGACAAAAAACACAGCTTGTATTTATGCGTGAATTATATGCCAAGCTAAACTACAAACATTCTGATACCCCACATGCCACACAAAGAATATAAACCCCAAGGCCATTTGTCAAATTATTTAATTTATTGTGTGTGAAAGTCAAATTTGCATTTATTATGTGTTTGCAAAAAAATATATTGGTTCTTAGAATTTTCTGAGAAGGCATTATTGCTTAGAAGTAGCAATATCAGTGACTGGCCTTTAATATGCTGCCACCAAGTGTCACATTATCTTAGGTCTAGGGAAGGACCAGACAATGATGCAATAGTTTAATATGACCTTGCCAATATTTTCCCCAAGTCATTCCTTCTGTAGATTTGTGTGTGTGTGTGTGTGTGTGTGTGTGTGTGTGTGTGTGTGTGTGTAAGGGGCTGGGGTTGAACATTTGTCCCGACTGTGTCAAATGTATTTTTAATTGTGAAGTAAAAACAAAAACAAACAAACAAAAAAACCCCAAACGATCCCAAACCCACAGATATCTGTGCTAAGTACATTTAGTCACCTTTCAGTAAGATTCCCTCCCACCAAAGAGTCTCACTTAACATGATTTTGTTAGACTTTTGAAAATGAAGCAGCAGGAGCTGTGTGCTGCATTTGCTGTCTCTCTCTGGCTGCATTAGCATTTCCCCTTGTGAATATTCATTGGCTAGCTCCAGCCTGGAAGACGCTGAGCTGGGCGCTGCTCATTAAGAGCCACCCAGAATGGTCAGTGCGCTTCTGCCAGCCTGTCTTGCGGGTGCATATCTGGGCCAAGGCTCCTCTGGCTCCCACTCAGCTCTTCTCTGTGCTAACTCCTTGTTAGTACTCTTTCTTAGGTTATCAGAGGACAGGGAAGGGAAAGTAATGAAATGTAAACCTGAGCTCCACGCCCACCCCACCTCCTGTTTCCCTTATCTCTGTCTGCGCCTTCCAAATTTGGTCCTCTAACACTCGGTGGCCTCAGGTTATTTCAAGGGGATTTGTGAGTTTCCTCTACTAAGTGAGCAGTAGTTACTGAAGAAGGTTTCCTGAACTCCAGCCTGTCGTTGGCACTTTGGAGCATGGCCTAGATGGGTTTGAATCCTGACACCATCTTGTCCTATAGCACAAGTCTTTGGATGGTTTATTCTTCCTCTATAAAGCAAGAGCAGTAATAGCATGTGTTATTTACTTTTCTAAATGTGGGACAAAATGCCTGAAAGCGGCGACTTCAGAGAGGAGAGATTTATTTGACTCACAGGTCCAGATGGCAGAGCCTGTCACAGTGGGGAAGACGTGGAAGTGGGGGGCTTGTCGATAGTCACATGGTGGTGGCAGACCAGAAGCAGAGTGAGAAAGTGGGTGTGGCTGTAGCTCTCGAGGTCCACCCACTAGTGTCCTGTATCCAGACAATTGGTCCAGTTTCATGAAGGTTCAGTAGCTTCCCACAATAGCGTCACCAGCTGGAGACCAAGTGTTCACACACAAACCTGTGTGTGTGTGTGTGTGTGTGTGTGTGTGTGTGTTGGTACACATTTACACCATAACCTGCCAAACTCACAGCGCCAGGTGAAGACTGGGAAAGCTCAGGACCAGCCCATAGCTGACCTTTATTAGGCAGTGGTTTCCTTTTCACAGTGGGAGATTTTTGAGGGGCAAAGAAAAAGTACAGGAAGATGGAGAAGCATAGAACATAAATAATAGCAGTGACTCTAATAGACAGAGTCATATTGAAGTAAGTGTGTGCGTGTGCGCAAGTGTGTGTATGGTGCTGGGGATCGAACCTGGGGCCTCATATATGCTCGGCAAGCACTGTCTCAAAAAGCCACACCACTAACCCCCCATACCAATTTTTCACACTGTGGAATGCCGTTTCTGTAACCAGAACTGGAGGAAAGTCATGAAGTAGCAACACAGAGAAAACATGAGAGTGCATTTAAGTGTTAAAAGTTTGAGACAGGCTAGTCTGTAGTTATGCCCTGTGCACCAGAGAGCACGCAGAGTTGCGGGTGGATACAGTGAGGAGCAGTGTGTTAATGGGCTGGAAGTGATCTCTTCATGGACTTCAGTGGCTGTTGTCTTCACAGTCCGCCATCGTGCTAGCCCCACCCTTTTCCCAGGGGCCAACCTGGCACCCCAGTCCCTCGATCAGCTGTGGCACACCCATATCATGCTGTGTGGGATCCATGTGGTTCTCCATCTGTGTCCACTCAGGGAGGGGAGTGTTCTTTTTTGCTTACCTGCTTGTCGCCTGAACCTGCCATGTGATGATGCTCAGTTGACATTAAGCTTTTCTTGGGGACTGTGATCATACTAACATCTCAGAGTGTGGACTCTGCGCTTAATCCTAATTCAGCGTGGGGCCTGGCTGGGTTTCTCCTAGGAAGGCAAGCAGAAGTTGGACAATCTAGTAGGAGGGAGGGGTAGGATAGGTTTGGGGAGCCTGAAAGGTGCTTTTTCCAAATCTGAACAGCAAGCGGGGAATGTCCTTATTGACGGGCTAGGCTTGTGAATTCCGGTCTTGAATGTGGTGGGGCTCGCTGTTGCCTAAAGGTTCAGGAGTACTTGGGGAAAGTTTCAGAGAGCATCCCTTATCCATGTTTGTGTGTTTTCATTATAGTTGGTGAAGTGGAAAAATGTCTTCTCCTCAACAGGAACCTTAAGGAGACTTAATGGGTGGGAGGATGTTTGTACCATCCAAACGACACCTATTAGGCACCCACGTGTCAGTCCATCCTGTTATTTATCACAGCAAATTGGTGACATGGCCTAATATTTCTCAGAGATTGGAGAAAATGTCACAGTCTTAAAAGTGACAACTTGGAAGCAAAGACATTGTGGCATGCTGGAGTTCTGCTGAGCACCGACTAGAATATGCCTTGCCTGCCTTGAAGTCTGATACGTCGGGGGAAAAATTAGGTCTTTATTCCTTGACATAAACATTTCTATTAAAGGATGACAGATCTTTCCCTTTCCTCTCCTTGTGTGCCTTGTCCTTCCTCTTCTTGATAACTGAAAAGGAGAGGAGGATGTACTTGATATCACATGAAATGTTCTAGAATATATGTGAAATGTTCTGCTTCTCAGGAACCTCCCCGAGCCACGGACAAAATTTGACTCATTTCATTACCTTCTGAAATGACAGAGGATTGTTTTTACAAACGATGCATGGAATTCCTCGCTATTTGAAAGTATTTCCATAACCAGGCAGTGGGTGGCACACACCTTTAATCCCAGCACACACAGAGAGAAACAGGTGGGTCTCTGTGAGTTCGAGGCCAACCTGGTCTGCAGAGTGAGTTCCAGGACAGTCAGAGCTACACAAAGAAACCAAACAAGACAAAACAAAACAAAAACAAAAACACACAAAAAAGAAAATATTTCCCAAAGGTGCCTTTGATGTGCACCTCTGTCTCTTTATGGTGATATGTTTGATATGGAATGATGTGAGATTAGCAAAGATTCCAAGATAAAGCGCCGGAAATACCTTCCGAATCTTGGTGAAATGCAAGGTCAGTGTGTGATATAGATGTGTGTGCTTGAGGATGTATTGATTATGTGACAGAAGCTGGTGTAAGAGCACAGTGTTGGATGTCTTCCTTAAACATTTTCAGATGAATGTTTTACCAAGTGGTTCCTGAGGAAGTTCGGAAGTGAGAAAGACTCAGACGTTGCTGTGTGTGGCACCCTGTCCTCTGGTGCACTGAGCCCCCCCTTGCAGTCTCTAGGGAAGAGGTCGAATTTTGTTTGCTTTCCGTTTCTGCTACATGGTTAGTGGGCCGAGGCTGATCTGGGCTTTTAGCACTAGAAGTGGGATCTTGAATAATATTTATGAGCTGAGTACCCAGCACCATTCAGAGCCTGAGTAAAAAGGATTGTTATTGATTCTTCTGTGCTCAAGTTTGCTGCTGGAATTCAGCAAAGCTCCTCTAATGATCCAAATGGCTCTTCAGCCCTTTCTGATTGAGACAGGGTAGGGGCGCTGACATAGACGTGGGGGCAGGAAGTTGTGAAAGGACCCGGCTTAAATGTCCGTGGTTGTTTATTGTGGAGTTGGGAACCCAAAGTTAATTGTATTTGTATTTAGCTTTGCATTTTCTTAATGGAGCCCTGGAAGGAGCGACCTTGCAGTGTTTAGCTTCTGTTTACCTTTCTATAATCTGCTGGCTCTTTCTCACTGAATTCTAGGAGGGGCTAGAAGACGACCAGTTCAGTGTGTGCATTCCTAGATCACATGGACTGAGAACTAGGCTGGTGGTCTGTTATGTTCCCGCTTCATCTCAGCGGTCTAAAAAGATTTTTAGACAAGAATCCTTGATTAGCTCCCCTGATGCTCATTATTCATCAAAGGCAGATGCAAACCAACACAGAGAGCTTGGAGCGACAGAGTGATGGTGCCCAGCCAGGGGCTCACAGATCCCAATGACAGAGGGATGTCACAGTGTTGCCTGCTAATACTGAATGTGGTCCTTAAATGTGACTTCATGATCCATTAACTGATCAAGAGAATGATGTCTACCAAATTCAGGCAAGGCACCAGAGCAGCTGCCTTCAGCCAATGCACACACGAATAGAGAAGGCCTGCTCCCACTGGTAACCACAGCTCTAGAGGAGCCAGTGCCCTCTCTGGCCTCCTCACATGCATATACACCCACAGTAACCATAATTAAAAATATGCCGGGCGGTGGTGGCGCACGCCTTTAATCCCAGCACTCGGGAGGCAGAGCCAGGCGGATCTCTGTGAGTTCGAGGCCAGCCTGGACTACCAAGTGAGTTCCAGGAAAGGCGCAAAGCTACACAGAGAAACCCTGTCTCGAAAAACCAAAAAAAAAAAAAAAAAAAAAAAAAAAAAGAAAAATCTTTTTCTAAGAAGAGAAGGCCTGCTTCTTAGGTATTTAAAAAAGAGATTTACTTGTAATTTTTAATTGTGTGTATCTACATGTGGATATGTGCACATGAGTGCAGTTGCCTGCAGAGGCCAGAAGAGGGCATTGGATCCTCTGGAGCTGGTTGTGAGTCACTTGACACAGGTGCTGGAAACCGAACTCAGATCCTATGCAAAAGCAGTGTGCACCTCTGAGCCAGGTCTCTAGTCTCCACAGATGTGTTTTTGGTGGTTTGATGCCTTGGAGAGTTTGTGTCATTCTTTCAAGGCTGCTCTCCCATAGTGTCTCCAGGTTCTTGAACTTCATGCATCCCATCATCTCTCCTTGTTCTCGATCTCCACATCGATCCCTTGGCCGTTCCCAGGTTCGGCTTTTTTTTTTTTTTTTTAAACTGTGTTTGCCCAGTGACCTTACTGTTGTTGCCTAATTGTCCTTGGATTATTCCTTCTGCCACCACAGTTACCTTTCAGTATGTGATTCTGGCCGTAATACTCCCTGTATAGATACATCCGATGGTACTCTTTGCCTACAGAGGAAAGCAAGCTGTGTTTTTGACAGATGTTCACAACTCTCTTTCTTTTACCTTTGTTTCAGCTGCCCCCCTTCTCTCCAGTCACACTGGGCTACTGGCTCTGAGGTCTTCATTCAGTTTCTTAGCTGATGTCTCAATAGCTTCACCTGCAGAATGGGTACAACTATAGACTATTTCTCAGGAGTAAGAATTTATTAGAATGATAAAATGAGCTTAGCAAAATTTTGGGCACACAATAAGGACTAAGTAAAGCTTAGGGACTATTTTATCATGGTTTATCTAAACACCCAGATTTAGTCATTTATTCTTGCTCATGTATGAGTTACTCTGTGTATGAGTTACTTTATCTTCAATGCTATGACTACCTTTGTGAAATACACTGAATGTTTTAGTCACCTATTGGACTTTTCCTTTGTGCATTCATTATAGTTTTTTTTTTTAATCTTTGGCTGTGTGCACGTTGTGTTCGTGTGAGTATGGCTGTGTGTGTACTACAGTATGAATGTGGAGGATGGAGGACACAGCCTTGAGTGTCAATACTCACCTTCCCCCTTGTTTGATACAGTCTTTCATCGCTCACTGCTGTGTATGTCAGGCTAGCTAGCCCACGAGCTTCTGGGGCTTTTCCTGTTTCCGCCTCCCACCTGGCCATTTCTCCAGCATCACCAGTTTTTAATGCCTCAGTTTTACCAGACATTTTCAGGCTCCTCTTGCACCACAGCTGCTTTGGCTACCCCATTTGAGGTGACTTTCTGCTGAGATAGGAACATGGGAATTCTCAGGCTGTGCTTGGAGATGGGGACAAGGAAAGGCAAGTCAACTGTAAGAGATTTGCATCTTTAAGGCACCATTTCTGGCAAATATTGAAGATGTTGAGAGTGAGTGTTGCAATATTGCAAGGCAGTCCTGGAGTTGGCATCGTTCCACAAGTGAAGGGCATGGTCCCCAGCAAGAAGGGTTGCCACTTAAGATTCCAGCCACAGTTAAGGAGTTCTCTGCTACCCGCATTCCTGACTGGCTGGATGGAAATTTCAGAGTGACATCAACTCTTTCAGATATGATAATTAGTTTGGATGAATCACAGATCTCAGCAAGAAGTTAGGAGAGGCATGATCAAAGCACACTGAATGAAATCCCAATAAATTAATTAGAAAGAAAATTGTTTTATCATCCAAGATACAAATCAAGGGGCCGGAGAGATATCTCAACGGGTAAGTGTTTGCTTCATAAGCACAAGGACTTGAGTTCAGATCCCAGCACTCATGTAAACAGTCAGATATATGTGTCTGTTGGAGACAAGGGAGGATTACTGGGGTTTGTTTGCCAGCCAGCAGAGGACAAAAAATGGTGAGCTCTGGGTTCAGCGAGAGACTCTGTTCAAAGGGAATAAGGCACAGAACACAACAGGGGAGCAATCCAGCCTCCTCCTCTGGCTGCTATAAACATGGGCATGTGTGTGTGCACTTGTACGCACATGTATGCAAACACAGCAGAAGGGGAGGAGTCCCCCCCCAAATCAAAGTCATCCAAATGAAAAGGCACATAGGTCAGAATCTGGGATAATCCTGGACATAGTGATTTGCTGCTGTATGGAGCCAGGTTCTGTTACTTTCCCCCAACACTAATGTACTCAGAAACCAGGATTCCCCACCAGGCTGTGATGCCCAGACTGTTTACTGGAGTTTCATTACTTAGGTACAACTAATAGAGTCACTTACCATGTGTTCAGTCTCTGACCCCCTCCACTCCCCGGAGGAGGCTGGCTGATATAACCCTACTCAAAGTCCAAATGAATTACATGGTCTTTTGGAATGGCCAGTCCACTTTGAGCTGTATTGACAATGTAGAGTTTAGTTTGGTCCAAGGGACTCATGAAGGACAGAGGCACTCCAATTCCTTGGGAAAGTCCAAGTATTTGGAGTATTCCTGTCGGAAACTAGAGACAAAGGTCAATTGAAGTCTTTTCTCTACAATAGCTGTGCTCCACCTGTCTCCATCAATGCACTCGTTGTTCACATCACAGACCTTCTTATCTCACTACGACATGAAGATCACTATCTGTATTTAGTCACTTAGAAGTTAGGAAATGCACATACACACACACACACACACACACACACACACACACACACACACACACACACACACAAGTTTGCTGCTTCCGTGGGAGGACCCAGCCATGGGAAGACCCTCAGAGGAACTCTGTATATTTGTCTTTTATAAACAAATCTTGTCTTGAGGGCAGGGATAGTTCTAATTGCCTCTGTATGTTCAAACATCTGCTGTGTGCTTACATGACATCTAATAGAGAGGACTGTCCTACCAGTTCTGTTTGTGACATGGTAAGCCTTTTGGCTTTCTGAGCAATATAGCTCAGCTTTATTCTAGGCCGTTCTAGCCAACAGCTGACACAATGAGAAGGCATAGACGTTTTTGTCCATAAGAGTCCGTGTGTCAATCCTTGCTAGAACTGGTCCTGCTTGGACTGATAACTCTTGGCCAGCAACAAGCACTCTGATGAGGTGAAATGCTGACATTTATAGCTAGATTATTCATCACTGATGTACACTTAGACAATGGTTGACAAAAATAATGCTTATAAAAGTAACTTATGAAAATTACTTTATTATATTACTATTTTTCCAAAGTCTTAGAAGCAAATCCTATATGTCTTATTTTTTTCTGTTGTTGTGATAAAGACTCCGTCAAACATAAGTTTATGTAGAAAGTCTTTATTTTAGTTCACAGCTCAGGGGTACAGTCCATAATGATTAAGAAATCAAGGTGGCAGGAGCTGGTCATATCCTCATGCTTATATGCCAAGCATTTAGCACACTGAACTATCACTGAAACTAAGATAAACTTTCATTTTATAAAATAATCTGTGAATGAATTGATGTTCATTGGCTACAGTAAGACCAATCCAGAGATTATGTCCATAGCCTCAAGTCCAAATGCCTCCATGGTCAGATAGCCAAGGCAAATGAGTAAAACAGACTATGAATGACCTGAGTTGTTCTGGGTAACCAGCTAGGACATCCTGAACAGCAGCCTGCTGAGTGCCTGATGACTTACCTCCTTCTGTTGGAGCTGCTCCTTCTACCACAGGGTGTGGTGGGCCTGGGCTGTGGTGAACTTGAAGAGTTTCCTGGGCAAGTGGGACTTATGAAGGAGAAAAGACCAGAAGAGAGGTTGTTGCGGGACACAAAACACTGAGGATGGACTGACAATCGCTTCCCACAAAGGAAGGGGGAAGTTTCAGATTGGGACGTTTCAGGAAGAAAAGTTTGGTGGCTGTGGGTTGTTTTTAGATATGGAGTTATCTAGGCATGATGGCGTACACCTGTATCCTCAGCACTTGGGAGGCTGACAGAGGACTGCTGTGAGTTTGAAGTCAGCCTGGGCTACACAGAAAGACCTTGTCCTACAACAACAAATGACCAACAAGAGGCTAAGTAACCATCTGTATGAGAGCTGCTTGAAGCAGGTTCTGGGAACAGCTCAGCCCTCCTTCTCTACTTACACAATTCAGGATCCCAGCTAGGGAATGGTGACACCACAGTGGGTAGGTCTTCCCACCTCAGTTAATGTAATAAAAATAACCCCCACAGGTAGATCCTGAAGCCTATCTCTTGTAAGATTCTAGACCCTACCAAACTGACAAGTAACAGCTACTATCACAATGAATTTTTGATAAAAGGCCACACATACTCATTTGCACGTCATGTATATGTTTTTCTTGGAAATATGTTTATTTTTTCCCCCTAGAACTTAATGTAGTCAAGTATTAGTGGATCCATTCTCTCATGAATGAAGGATCTATGTGTTTATGTGTGTACACGCATACACGCAGTTTTGTTCCTCGGGTCCATTCCACCATGTTTTGAGGCAGGGTCTCTCACCAGCCGCATAGGTTGGGCTGCTTAGCTAGTGAGTCCCAGCTCTCTGCTTGTCTCCACCTCTCTAGTGCTCAGATTACAACCATGCATCCCTCACTTCCTGTTTTTTAATATGAGTTCCGGGATTGACTCCCCAAGTCCTCATGCACCAAACCATCTCCAATGTCCTCTATTCTTCTACAGAACAATTTCATTTTCTTGACTAACATTCTGTCTTTCCCATATCCAGAACTTTACAGACAACTGAGTGGGATCTGTGCAACCTCACCCTCATTCCTCTGATACTCTTTCTTTGTCTCTGTTTAAGGTCTTTCCTGTTGCCGGTGACGTCGTTCTTCTGACTTTCTTAACGTTACGTGAAAGTCTATTTAAAATTTCCAGATGCTTTAGGCACATAATAATTAAGGGTTATTCCTGTCAGGAATAGAAACACCATATTAGCACAGTTCTTCCTCTCAGGCAGCTAAAGAAAGATCCTTGTTTAGAGGGTTTGCCTCTGTGCTCTTTTTTTTTTTAATGGTTCTTATGTAACAATGGGTTTAATTGCCTGGGAGTCTGGAGCTGGTTTATTTGTGTGTCTCTTACGTTCTGAGCACCCGAAGGTTGAGTGGTCTGTGCCCTGGAAGTGTTCTACTTAATGGCCATCTGGCAGATGTCTCTTCCATCGACAGTGCTGACACAGCAGATGAGGAGTAAACACGTTTGGGGACTTAAGAGTGTATTGATTCCAGCCGAGTATGGCAGTGCATACCTATAACCCAGAAGGGGAGAAGGCAGACTGGTGACGAGGCTCTGCTGGTAGAGTGTTTGCCTAGCATGCGTGAGAGTATGAGTTTGACCCCCCAGCACTACATAATCTGAGCATGGTGGTGCATGCCTCTCACCCCAGCATTAGAGAGGTAGAGGCAGAAGGACCAGGGTCAGCCTTGGCTATGTTGGTAGTTTAAGGCCAGCCCAAGTGACATGAAACTCTGTCTCAAAAACAAAACAAAACAAAACAAAAAAACAAAACAAAACAAAAACAAAAGGAAAAATTAAAAAGAAAAAGCACATTGATTCTGGGTGGGATCCAATAGTCTTATATCTGGCAGCAGGCATTCTCTCTCTCTCTCTCTCTCTCTCTCTCTCTCTCTCTCTCTCTCTCTCATAAGTCCTGGTGATTTGAGAGACATTGTCACAGAGGATTTAAAAATTAATTCTGCAGTGGGAGAAGACAGGTGGTCACATAAAAGAGGCACCTGAATGGAGGAGGGATCAAGTGATGCTCAGACAGATCAACAGGGGGATATTCATGCTCTCCCATCTGTACCCACACAGACACTAAAGGAAGCACACAAGCTCCAGAAGCAGAGCAGGCACAGGCTGGGGACAGGTTAATGAAATTACGACAGCAGAGCTGGATGTGCTAAAATGAAACATGCCTGGCAGGTGAATCCATGTGTAGGGAGAAACTTGAAGGTAAAATGATGATAGACAATGGGATGGGAAGGAAGTGCAGGGAAGACAGGTGGCCCTCCCACAGGGCTGGGCACGGTGTCCACACTGGAAATGTAACCCCTGTTTTTTTTAACCCTTTATATCATTTTGCCACGGTGAGCTATCCGCTACAAGTATAAACAGAATGTCACTTGGTTTCTTGCTTTGTTTTATTTATAATTTCATTGCCTTCAAGTTGACTTGAAAAATAAATGACTAGGTGGCAGGATAGTAGTCGCACTGACTTTTAAACAAATGGTCTCAATCCCATTGAAGTTGAGAATAAAAGGAAAAATTCCCAGTTACCCCACACTCTCCCTTCAGGAAAAAGTTTGTAATAGTGTTGGGGAAGAGGGGAAGGCGCTGTTGTTCAAGGAGCACGGGCTTGAGGATTCTGTGGGCAGTAGCCAAGAGCCACGTGTACTTTTCCTTGTGTTTCCATTGGTACACAACTGGCCTTTCATAAAGATTTCCCAAGTAGACAAAAGACGGCATGTTAGTCAGTTTTCCAGTACTGTAATGAAATACCTGTGCTAAGTCTTCTTACGTAGATGAAAGGTTTATTTTGACTTAATTTTGGAAGGGTCAACTCATGTTTGGACAAACCCACTGCCTTTGAGCCAGTGACAAGGCAGTCCATTACGGCAGAGGGTGGTTAACAGATCAGAGCTCTTTTCCCTACAGCCAGGACCAAAGTCAAAAAGAAGGCATGTCCCCAGTGATCCAAGAGCCCCACAGGGCCCCAGTTTTTAAAGGTTCCACTGCCTCCCGAAAGTACCAGATTGGGAGCCAAGCCTTTGAAACACAGACCTTCAGGGGTACTTCGGATCCCTACTACAGCTCAAAAAATAAAGAAAGTGACGCAATGGGACAGAAGACTTTACAAAATAAGTTTTTTTTTTTTTTTTTTTTCTGGTTTTTCGAGACAGGGTTTCTCTGTGTAGCTTTGCGCCTTTCCTGGAACTCGCTTTGGAGACCAGGCTGGCCTCGAACTCACAGAGATCCGCCTGGCTCTGCCTCCCGAGTGCTGGGATTAAAGGCGTGCGCCACCACCGCCCGGCCCCAAAATAAGTTTAAATTAAAAAAGTGTCTATGTTTCAGAGGGAGAAAAGGGAGATTAAACTGTTAAAACAAAACAAAACAAAAAAGCAACATAGGACTGAGCTCCTTGAAGCTTTCTGAGCTCAGAGTAGTGTGATGTAATGTAGAGGATGGATGGCTAGAGTGCGTAAGAGGGCGCTCCCATTAGGCTTAAGCCAGGGAAGCAAAAAGCCTAAGACAAAGGAATTTTCAAAGCACTTACGTGCTGAGAAAAGATTTGTTTTCAGTGCTAGGCTTGAAACATAGGGCCTTGTACACCGGGCAAACGTTACTTCATGGTCAAGATAGAAGAGGAATGGCTGAGCTCTGCTCCAAGTCCCTGAAGGAAAACATGAACCACGGTTTGGGGAAGACATTGTGCTAATAAATGATGACAGACAACAGTAGAGTTTTGGGATTCCTATTCTTTAGTCTTTTAACTAAGAAGCATATGATTACATTAAAAATGCATTAATGTCATTAAGGAATTGTAGCAGGCTTTTTCTTTTTTTGTTTTTTCTGGCCACCAACCAGCTCCCAAATCAAGACATGGAGATGTCTTATTAGTTATGAATGCTCAGCCTTATCTTAGCTCTTATTTTAATCTGTTTCTTTTTACATTTTGCCTCGGGGCTTGCTTGCTTCCTCCCTCCCTCCCCCTCCTTCCCTCCCCCTCCCTTCTTTTCTCCTTCCTTCCTTCCTTCCTTCCTTCTTTCTTCTTTCTTTCTTTCTTTCTTTCTTTCTTTCTTTCTTTCTTTCTTTCTTTCTTCCTTTCTTTCTTCCTTTCTTCCTTTCTTTCTTTCCTCTTTCCTGCTGTCTCCACATCTGGTTGGCAACTGCCTGGCTTGTGGCCCCAGGTGTCTCTCTCTTTCTCCCTTGTTCTCTCCTCCTTCTTCTCTCTCTTCTTCTCAAGCCTAGATTTCTCCTCCTGTTGATTCTCTCTGCCCTCCAGCCCTGCCTTTCCCTCTACTGTCTAGCTGTTGGCCGTTCAGCTCTTTATTAGACCAATCGGATGCTTTAGTCAGTCAAGGTGAAACAGATGCAACACATCTTTTCATAATTAAACAAGTGCAGCATAAACAGATGTAACATGCCTTTACATCATTAGCAAAGGCAGCAGAAATAAATGTAACACACCTGTACGTAGTTCAATATTTCACAACAAGGAATTAAGGTAGGATTGAGGGTATAGCTTGGTGGTACGGCACTTGCCCAAAGTGTATGAAGCCCTAGTCCTATATAAACCCTACCATTGCAAAGTGGGAGGAGAAAGAAGAAAATATGAATCCATTCTACATCTGGTAAAAAGTTTGACTCCCCAAGTTTCGATGTATAGCATACAAAAGCATCTGGGAGTATTCTTCATGTTTTGATCCTGGGACCAAAAGTGTGACACTGTGAATCTTGGGACTCATTGAGGCTAGGTTCCTTCCTTCTCCATGCCTTGGTTCCTCTACCTGTAAAATGGTGGTGTACCAGCCACCCTTCTGCTAGGTGAGACTACCCAGTCTTGGTGGATGGTTATATACTTCCTACCTCTCCTGATGCCCTGAAGAAATACTGACTATAATCTTCCTGAATGGCTGTCACAGAGTAGACACCATAGGGGTGTTAGCTGTAATTATTATTGCCTATTCATTTTGAGAAACTGTCATAAGAGAGAGCTTTGGGGATGGGGAAATTTTCCATTTAACTTTTAGAAGGGGGAAGAGACAGATTGTACAAATCATTGCCTAATAAGTGTGACATTAATTCCTGGCAGAATTCTCACATGGGTAAGTGCATGGGTGGTTTGGGAAGACTTCACAAGTCCTCACACACCTGTGCTGGTTTGTTAGCTTACTGTGGCAGAAAGCCAATGCTTCTGTTGGAGAAACAGTATCTCACCATTTCAGATGTTAGAAATATAGGATGGGTGTGTTTAAGGGATGGATACTTTTCGGGGCTGGATGGGAAGTTTTTCCAGGCCTCCTTCCTTGGATTGCAGGTGACCAGATTCTCCTGTATCTTCACATTACCCCTTGGTGTGCATCTGGGTCCCTGTCACTCCCTTTTATAAGGACAGGAGCTTTGTTGGCATAGGGCCGGCCTACCCTGATAGCCTCATTTTCACTTATTTCCACTTTCCCTTTTTCTCTTACTCTCCCTCTCTCCCTTTAATTTCTTGCTAGGGTAGCATACAGCTCAGGCTGGCTTAGAACTTGGTATAGCAAAGAATGACCTTAAACACCTGATCCTCCTGCCTCCATCTCCTAAGTGCTGACTTTTCAGGCATGTGCCGACATGCCTGGATAATTAGTTATTTCTGTAAGGACTTAAGGTCACATTCTGAGATATTTATGGTTATGATTTCAGCATATTTTGGGGGTGGTGGTGGAAGGGAGCACTCCAGCATGTATGTATGTATGTGGATATATATTTGGTGGAGGGAGGATAGGGAGATCTACACAGTTTAATCCATAATAAGATCATTAATAAAAAATCAAGCAAAGCATAAGTAGCTTCATGTTTGATGGTATGATAAATATATACACAATGAATTTTGAAACTTATAGAAAGTATTGAATACTGTTTTTTTTTGTATATCAATTACACTTTTTTTTTGAGATATGGTTTCTCTGTATAGTCCTGTCTGTCCTGGAACTCACTTTGTAGACCAGACCGGCCTTGAACTCAGAGATCCACCTACCTCTGCCTCCCAAGTGCTGGGATTAAAGGTGTGCACCACCATTGCTCATGCTCAATTACACTTTAAAAATTATTAATTTTTGTTTCATGTGCATTGGTGTTTTGCCTGCATATATGTCTGTGTGAGGGTGTCAGATCCCCTGGAACTGACTGGAGTTACATGCAGTTGTGAGCTGTCATGTGGGTGCTGGGAATTGAACCCCAGTCCTCTGGAAGAGCAGCCAGTGCTCTTAACCCTTGAGCCATCTCTCCAGCCCCCAACCACAGTTTTATAAAGCCTCCCAAAATGAAGGAGATGTACAGGGTTTCTCTGAATTACAAGTTGGCCACTATGATGGTTAATAATGGTCTCAGTGAGGCATTGTCTAGATTAGGTTGGCTTGAGAGGGATTTTCCCGATTACACTAATTGATGTGGGAAGACCCATCTTAATTGTAGGAGGGACCATTCCCTGGGTAGGGGGTCCTGGCCTATATAAGATGGAGAATGTGAGCTGAGAACGCATGCAGGCATGTATCACTTTCTGCTTCTAATTTTGGATCCATGGGACTGTCTGCTTCAAGCCCCTGCTGCCTTGACTTTTAGCTGTGATGGAGTGTGCCTTGGACTGTGACCTGAGATAAACTCTTTCTCTCTTCAGTTACTTTCGTCAGAGTGTTTTGTCCCAGCTACAGGGAAATAAACTAAGACGGCCTCAACCCATGTTTCTTCAACTGACACATATTCTTCTGAGTCAATATTTTCCACGTGTGACACTCTCTTCTACCCAGGACCTTTCCTTAGTGCATAAGCTTGTGGCACAATTAGGAAACTATTTTCTGATGGATTGTTTCTGCTCATGGGAGAATGGCATTAAAATATTTATAAGGAAATGAATTTCAGTTTCAAATGGAAAAGGCAAGAAGAAATATGGCTTGGGATTTTATGAAAAATGGCATAGCTCTTATTTCTTGATTTTTTTTTTTTAAAGAGAGAAAGGAAATCTGACAGTGACCTTGGCTGTAGTTCAATGTAAAGATTCCGGCGGGGAGATTTATAATCTTAATAGCCCACAGTTTGGGATTTATATTTCAATTTCAAAATTTAATTATTAATTTTATCCTGACACCTTCTCAGCTTGAGTCTCTGCCTTAAAACTTGGTATTTTATTAAGTCACAATGCAGTTCATCTGCCTTTCAATAGTCGGTGAAGCTGGCTCACTTGTGTGACGTCCCTGGCGTGGGCTCCAAAAAGAAAGGAATGCCTTACAGAGGAGGTGTATCCTGTGATAAGAAGCGGGTCTGTCCTGGTTTGTTTTCAGTAGACATGCTCTCTACTCAGCCAGTTCTCCCAGGTGAACTTTGTGAGATAGAAATCTTATCCACCAATTGAGTTAATGTGTGTTTTGAAAAACAGCGTGTTCTGTTTTTTTCCTTCCTCAAGGTTGACCCACCCCTTACTTTGAAAATAAATCCCTTACACACACACACCCCTTTCCTCCTCATCAGATTTTAGCCTTTCAAAGCCTCCCAAGCACTGCTAGTGTTTCTATCTTGGATTAGTTGTGGTGGGTTGCTCTTTGTGCATCTGTACAAAAGTACACTTGTACTGTTCTTTTGTGTTGCACTTACAACCACACTGGAAAGATGCCAAATGAAAGCCATCCATGCCAGTAAAGACGGGGCATGGCTCCTCTGCCAAATTCTGCCAGTGAGTTTGAGTTCTACTCTCCCCAGACAAACAAAGGTCTCTAGACTGAATCCTTCGTTATAATTTCTATTGGTGTTTTCTATTTTTTACTACTCCAATAGCCAGAACTTGTGGCATGATGAATATTTTTAACTTTTCTAAAAACCTCTGTTCTAAAATATGGGGTCTGGGTCTGGCCTGAGGCTATTAGGGCGTTACCATAGAGCCTTTAGATGTGGCAGAGGTGGGCGGCTGGGGCCAGCTCCACCACAGGGGTGACCATTTAATCACAAGGTAAGTTTAGCCTCTGTGTAAGGAGAAAAAAAAAATAGAAGAAAAATGTTTCCAAAGAGTTGGCCAAATCAGGAATGGTGGTGTACGCCTGCAGTTCCAGCGCTTGTGAGGCTGAGACAGGAGGATTGGGAGGGTAAGGACAGGGTGGGTTAGTTGGTGAGACCCTGTCAAAACCAAACCAAACCAATGTTCCCCCAAACCCCAAGCAACAACAATCCAAAAACCCCAAGGCCCAAGTCAGCAAACAAACCCTCAGAAAGCTAGCCAGGTCCTTCCTGTGCGAGAGCACTGGTGGCCGTCTACCTGCTTTCCCAAGCTGTCCCCTTGGCCGATTGATTTTCTTTCTAGAACTGGGCGCTACGTTACTATTTTCCTGTTGTAATTTGTTTAAGTGTTGCGGTTGGCACAGTTATCTGAGTTGTAGCTGCGCAGTGATTATCTGAGATCTGAGTGTGAATTTTAAAGTTGAAGTGTTAAATTTTTATAGGCACGCACAGTACTCAAGATTTCCAAAGCACTCATGTATGTTTTCCAAATTGGAATGCAGTTTCAAAGTATTTAAGTTTCATATAAGATTTAGATTTTGAATAAGAGTTTGAGAAGGAAATTCTTTTTTTTTTCTATCTGTTAGGTTTAAACTTATTATTTTTTTTAAAGGTTGGCTGTGAAGATTTATTTTATGACGTTGAGATGTTGATACTTGAGAGAAATGCGTGTGCATCATCTCTAACATTTACACTTAGAGCTTGTGCTGTATTTTAAATCTCAAAAAATTTTTTGGTTGTACTTTCTTCCACTCTGTTGCATGTTGTGGGTTTCTAGACATATGGGTGCTGTTGGGGCCTGGGAACGTAGAATACAGGACTAATGCATCTTGTTTACTTTAAAAATTATTTTAAAATTAGTTAATTTAAGATTGGGCAAGTGTATATGTCACTAGACCTGGCTTATGTCTTATTCAGATTGTGTTTCACTTTCTAAATTTGATTTAGTGTTTGCTAAAGAATGGCTGGACGTACTTTTTTAAAAAATTTATTTTATTTTATGTGCATTGGTGTTTTGCCTGCATCCAAGATGAAGATATCGGATCCCCTGGAACTGGAGTTACAAATAGTTGTGAATTTCCATGTGGGTGCTGGGAATTGAACTTGGGTCCTCTGGAAGAGCAGTCAGTGCTCTTAGCTTCAGTTCCCGGCAGGGTGTACTTTTATTTCAGCAAGTTAATTCAGAATATACTAACGTCGGTAACCTTGTTGTATAGCATGTAATTTAACAGTGAGCTGGCCCGTGTGGAGGTGTGAAGAGAGAGAGAGTGACAGGTCTGTGAGAGCAACCAGCTGATGGAGGGCGGGAGGCTGTGGAGCAGGCGCGCCTGCGAGGCCTGCGAACCCTGCTTCGTCAGTGTTCCCACTCATGACCCATGTTTGCCAGGGAAGACTTTTGAGACCCTGGGAATATAAGTGTATCAGTTAGGTTTACAAATCAAACGTTCACTGATGATAAGTCATAGATTTTTCCGGGGGCAGCAAGATGGCTTAGAGGGGAAAAGCACTTGTGCCAAGCTTGATGACCTGAGTTTGATTTCCAGAATTCCTATGATGCAAAGGGAGAACTGACTCCTGCAAGTTGTTCTCTGACCTCCACGTGAGTGTTGCGGCATGTGCGCCTCCTCTTCTCTCTCTCTCTCTCTCTCTCTCTCTCTCTCTCTCTCTCTCACACACACACACACACACACACATACACCAGCAAAAATGCACGCATGCACACACAGAATAAATATGCAAAAACAGATTTATTTTAAAATAATGGCTTGATACATATAAAATTTCCATTTGTTAAAGAAGACACATTTGAATACTAATGAAATGAACATGCTTATTGATTTTCTCCTAAAGAATTAAAAGTTGCCAGAATATTTGACATGGCAGGACCTAGACTATCTTCAATTCTTAGAAATGTATTACTGTTGTGTGTATGAGTGTATGATGTGTATGTGTGTGTGTGTGTGTGAATATGGGTGCATGTGTGCCAGGGTGCATGTGTAGATATTAGAGGACAGTTTTCAGGAGTCAGTTCTCTCCTTCCCCCACGGGTTCTGGATTGAACTCCAGCTGTCAAGCTTGCACAAGTCCATGTACCCACTGATCCATCTCACTGGCCCATCTGTAGCAGTTTTCAAAACTGATTGATATTTTCATTTTGAAATGTTAAGAGCCATTTCAGAAATTGTTGGAAATTCTCTCCTAATCTGAAGACAAAATTCATTTAATTTTTTTGTGTTGTGGGTATGTGTGTGTGTGGGTGTGAAAAAAGAGCCACACAGAAGATTTCCTTCCTTGTCAGTGGTAAAGTCACTACTGTTCATGTAATGCAGTAACATGATGTGTGTTTTGTTTTTGTGCAGAAATGTACCTTTTATCTTCTGAATACTGGCTTAGTCAGTGGTCCTCAACCTTCTTAATGCTATGATTCTTTAATACATGTTGTCGTGACTTCCAACCATAAAATTATTTTTGTTCGGGCCGGGAGGTGGTGGCGCATGCCTTTAATCTCAGCACTGGGGAGGCAGAGCCAGGCAGATCTCTGTGAGTTTGAGACCAGCTTGGTCTACAGAGTGAGATCAAGGACAGGCACCAAAACTACACAGAGAAACCCTGTCTCGAAAAAACCAATATATATATATACTTATATATTTATATATATATATAAAATTTTTGTTGCTACTTCATAACTGTAATTTTACTGCTGTTATGAATCATAATGTAAATATCTGTGTTTTCTGATCGTCTTAGGCAACTCCTGTGAAAGGGTCAGTCAACCACAAAGGGGTCGTGACCCACAGGTTGAGAACAACTGGCTTAAACTGTTTCCAGAGGGAACTTGTGAAAGTCCTGTGGAATGATAGACCTTGTTTATTTTCCTTTTTCATGCTATCCTCCCTTCTGTGCCCTTCAGTAATGGTCAGGAGTTGGGAGGCCGTCCTAACACACCACCTTATTTCTGAGTAGTCATTAGTTTTCCTTGGCTTGGCTGAGGAACTGTCCCATGTCACTTCTTCTGAAGGCAGAGTATCACCTTGGTGGGAATGAATTTTGACAAGGAAACATTGTTCTGCAGCCAGCGCAAAGAGATTGGCACAGATCTACTCCTGTTAATTTTCTTGTACAATTTAAGAGCCTATGAAAATATTTGAGTACAGTTTTTATTTGGGGGCCAATAATAAATACCATAAGTGAGTTTGCCAGTCTACTGGCTTTGGGTCTGACTTTTGTTCAGGAGGTACACAAAGTGGCCACATAAAAATGAATTAGGAACTCACAATGACTTTGTCTTTTGATGTTAAAACATGGAAATTTATTTGCACAGCTAATTGTTCTGAAGTTTTCACATCTCATTTTCATATCTGCCATCCCTTCTCACCAGTTTTCTTCCCCTGGTCATGCAAATGTTCGGGGGTGCTGTAGAGTATGTTCTCTGCCATACGTGACCTCACTTTCCCTCTCTTTCAACACTCTTGATATTATTCAGGTTGGTGGGTGTAGCCTCAATGGGGAGCCCGTCACTTCAGTTTTAATTGGTTGTAACATATTAACAGCAAGACAAAGTTATTTCACATCAAAATGACTTTTTTGGGGGAAGTGGCAAATTCAGTTTTATAGGAGCAGCTGTTGTGTGCAGAATTTGTTGGGAAGTTGATGAGAAGTGAAAGCTTGTGATACTTGGGTCTAACTCCCTAGTTTATAAAAGATGCAAGCTGCAAATAAACTAGGGTATTGAAATATGGAAAAATATTTTTGTAAATATGTGTTTGAAATTCTAGGCTCCCTCATTTTACATTTTAGCCGAAATCTTTCCAAAACTGCTATGATTTGGCACTGGGAGGCTCCCTTTAATTTAGAAGTCAATGACAATATGCTCAAAACAAAACGTAACTTAGGAGAGAGGCTCCCTCAAGGGTGAGGATGCTGGTAAATAATTTGAGGAGGAGCCAGGGCTTTGCACCTGATCCCTTTCCTGGGGCACCTCCCACCAGGTAGCTTTGCCTGCTGGATGCCTTTCCATGCTACAGCTCAGCCTTCCGCAGCAATGTCTCCCGTCATTTCTGACTTGGCGGCTATTTCTCTGTACTTTTGTATTATTATTGTTATTGTTTTCAGTGCTGGAGACGAACCAAGGGTGTTGTGCATGCTAGACAAGTGCTCTTGAACTATGCCCCCAACCTCTCTCTACTTTAAACTCTTGGGGCCTTATATGGTGTTTTTTCTTAGCACTTGTATTTATTAAGCTCTTTATTTTAGGAACTCCATGAATTGAGGGAACACCTTGCTATTTTTTTTAATGATATCATCATGACCTGAAAACAATACCTGACATGTTGATAAATTTTTATTCTTATAAATATTTATTTTAATATTTTATATTATTCTATGTATGTATGTCAAGCATGTATGTGTGCTTGTGTCTGTGCAGGCATGCTTTCCCATGTGTGCATTTGGAAACCCGAGTTCAATATTAGATGTTTTTTTCTATTGTTCTCCACCTTATTTCTTGAGACAGGGTCTTTCCCAAACAGGAGCTCACCATTTTGTCTAGACTGGCTGTCCAGTAAGCCCCTGGAATCCTCTCTCCTTCGCTTCTCTAGCACTGGGGTTATATATTTATGCTACCACACCCATCTTTTTCATGGGTGCTGGGATATGAACTCAGGTCTTCATGCTTATATGCCAAGCATTTGGCACAATGAACCATCACTGAAACTAAGATAAACTTTTATTTTATGAAATAATCTGTGAATGAATTGATGTTCATTGGCTACAGTAAGACCAATCCAGAGATTATGTCCATAGCCTCAAGTCCAAATGCCTCCATGGTCAGATAGCCAAGGCAAATGAGTAAAACAGACTATGAATGACCTGAGTTGTTCTGGGTAACCAGCTAGGACATCCTGAACAGCAGCCTGCTGAGTGCCTGATGACTTACCTCCTTCTGTTGGAGCTGCTCCTTCTACCACAGGGTGTGGTGGGCCTGGGCTGTGGTGAACTTGAAGAGTTTCCTGGGCAAGTGGGACTTATGAAGGAGAAAAGACCAGAAGAGAGGTTGTTGCGGGACATAAAACACTGAGGATGGACTGACAATCGCTTCCCACAAAGGAAGGGGGACGTTTCAGATTGGGACGTTTCAGGAAGAAAAGTTTGGTGGCTGTGGGTTGTTTTTTAGGTATGGAGTTATCTAGGCGTGATGGCGCACATTTGTATCCTCAGCCCTTGGGAGGCTGACAGAGGACTGCTGTGAGTTTGAAGCTAGCCTGGGCTACACAGAAAGACCTTGTCCTACAACAACAAATGACCAACAAGAGGCTGAGTAACCATCTGTATGAGAGCTACTTGAAGCAGGGGCTGGGGACAGCATAGAGATAGAAGCACTACTTTAATAACTGAATCTTGGAATCTGTACTAATCTTTTATTTTTTTTTTCTTCCTGAGACAGGGTTTCTCTGTGTAGCTTTGTGCCTTTCCTGGAACTCACTCTGTAGACCAGACTGGCCTTGAACTCACAGAGATCTGCCTGCCTCTGCCTCCTGAGTGCTGGGATTAAAGGTGTGTGCCACCACTGCCCGGTTCAAAAGGTAGCCAGAAGGACATCGGTGGGTGCTGGGAACCGAATTCTTATATTTTTGGTTGTGAGCCTAGCCTTTAATGGCTGAGCTGTCCCTCCAGCCCGCTGTACTAATCTTAATGTAGGTTTTCCTGAAATCAACAGAGATTCTGGAGGGCAGAATCATAGGGCAGAGTTAGATTGCAGTGGTCTGAGGGTGGAGTGGGAGGTGAGGGAAAAGAAAAGCGAGTGAGTGGAATCTCTGCTTTTGAGGAGTTGCAAACAGCAAGAAAAGAGGTTAGGGGAGAATACCAGGAAGACACAGGGAGCTGGGGAGAGACTCTGCCAGTGCGAGAGACTCTTCGGAGGCGGTGGCTGAGGACAGCCCACCTTCTGAGGTGGAGGTGGTGAACAATGGGTGGTGAGATTTTGTTTAGCAAGCACGGGAGGCCATGGGCCCAGCAAGGGGAGTGGGTGGTACAGGGCTATTGCTCTGGGATAGACGTGTGTAGGATGCATTTATATTTCCACTTTGGCCACAGATCTCATTAGCAGCTGCCATGGAAATATCCTCAGAACAACAGGTAATGCTTCACTTGCCTTCTCCTTCTGGGTTGACAGCTCAACCAAAGCCTCAAGCACCTGTGAAATCTTGACTAGATGAGACTGTAGACTGGGAAATCTAGGAGCTTGGCTGCTTAGAATTTTACATTGACCAGAGCCCTAATCCCTGTCTACAGAGTTCTGATAGCCTTCCAGTTGGGTAAATGTGGTTGGAATGTTCTGAATGTAACAAATCAGTCATTAAACTGCAGAAGATAGTATGAACTGCTGCAGTAATTCAGTCAAATCTTTGGGTTGTGAGACTAACTAACTTTGCAAGGACTGTTGTAATTAAAAATATGTGTTTCTGCTTTACCAGGTCTTCGTCATTTTTTTCTTCCCTCTCCATCAGTAAATTTCACTCTGAGGTCTTTTCAGAGCATCTCGTAATAAGTCAACAAATCTATTTCAAATGTGTTTGTTACTAAGCAACGGTTACTAGGAGCTTCTGTAATTAAGATGAAAGTTGCAGGGAAAGGATGCTCAAATGCAGCGCTCTTCTCCCACTCCCATTTCCTGGTAATTCGCGACCAGTGGCATGGGTAAAGGGGAAGGAGACTCTTCTACCGAGGTTCCCCAGCACAGGGCTGTCCTCGAGCCTCCTCCAGACAGGGTGTGTGCTTTCCAGCTCAGCTCAGCCCTTTGTCTCGTGCCTCTGGAAGGTGCATTCCAGGTACTAACAGGTAGCACAGGCCTGGGAGGCAGCTGTGCAGCACAGCTGTGTGACCCAACTGAATGCGCCACCGATGAGGACTGTGCTGCTTGGCACATGCAGCCGTAGGAGGGAAGATGGGAGCACATGGCACGTGGAACCCACTTCCTGTGTAGCTCTGACTGACCTAGATTAAGCCGTGATGGAGGCCTGCTGTGTACTCTCTTGAACAATGCCGTTTCTTTCTCTTCTGGTGATGTGTGAAGGAAGACTCAGATGAGTTGTTTCCTGTTCATCGTGCCTGGCTCATAGCATTCAACAACTGCTCCTCTTTGCCTTCCCACTCCATTTTATTCTAGAGACAGTGGGGGAGTGGGGGGGGGGGGGCTTAGGGTTTCCATGGCAACCTGTTGTTGACTGACCTCCTTTTAGACCTGTTGTTAGATGTTAGGGGCCTGAGCAGCAGTCCAGAAGGCCAGGCCTCACCCACAGGAGGACTTTGCAGGATAGAAAAATTCAGTGGTTATCAGCGAGCAATGAGTGAGGGACCGTCTGGCTGTCTGAGGGCATCCAGATGCCTGTGCTTGGGTAGAATGGATGCTAGCCACCAAAGGGCCTTGTCCAACACACTCTGTTTTTGTTTGGACTCTCTGTCTGAGGTGTGCAATATTGAGCAGGTCATGACTGCCTTGACCTTTATTGTGTTTTATTTTTGTGTTGTGTGAGTGTGATGCATGCCTGTGGATATGCTGTTCCCATGTGAGACCATGTGTGTATGTGTACATGCCTGTATGTAGAGGCCTAAGGTTGACATCAGAGTTGTCCTTAGTCACTTTCCACCCTATTCATTAAGGCAGAGACTGTGATTTGAACCCAGGATTTACTTGCTGTTGTGACTAGCTAGCCAGCTGGATCCTGGGGTCTCCTGTGTCTGCCTTCTGAGGGCTGGACTTATAGACAGGCTGCCACTCGGTGTCTATGTGAGTTTGGGTGACCTAGACTCCAGGCCTCATGCTTACTAGTTGTTCAGCAAACACTTTATCCTTTGAGACATCTCCCCGGCCCTGGCTGTGAACTTTAACAGTGTTCTTTACAGTGTGGAGTTCAGGTCATAGAGTTATTCTAACAATTAGATAAGGAAGGACACCTAACGTGCGTTGGAAGGTGTATGTATGTGCGTATATGTGTTAAATATTTAGTAGGTATTTCCCAAGTAGCTGGTGTACACCAAGGCCTCTCTAGATTTATAATATTCCATTCTAGAACAAATGAACAGATCTATTTAATTATTCTAAGTGGAAGTTTAATATTCCACTATATAGATGTTGTAGAGTTGATCTAACCATTTCCAAATTAATGATAAGTTTTGCAAACAATGATGTGTTAGGATTTATTTTTGGTACCTTTGTCCTTGATGTACGTGAATATTTTCTGGGGGAGAATCGGAAGAGATTTTGCCCGGTCTTTACAGTCAATAGCAATTTGCCTTCTAAAACAAGATGTATAAAAAAGACATGTTGGACACAGCTTTGCTCATTCCTCAAACTTTATCCATCTCCTAGATGAAAACCAGAATTGAGTGGCTGAATTACTTTAGTTCTATGGTCTTTTTAAGACCTTCTTTCCATGGCTTTGGACATTTTTACTTCATCTGTGATTAGCTTTTTATCTCTCCATTGTCTGTTCCTAGACACATCACTTCCTTAGTTATTTGAAGGGATATGTATGCACACACGTGTGAACACATACATATATACATGTATATGAAACATTTATGTACTTTTTTATTTCATTATCTTATTTTTCACTGGGCCAAATAGGTTGGAACATAGCTGCTCCTCACAGAGGAAGCGAGAGGTGCATGGGATTTGTCATAGCCACGTGGCCACTTTGTGATGGGACTTCAGCTGGACCCGGCTCCTGGTGGTCCAATCTGCTTTTGTTGGCATGGAGAGGGTTATTTGGGAGGCCCAGCAGGCCAGGAAGGGTGGGTTAACTCTGTGGGGAATCTGGATGGCTGGAAGCAGCATTTGTATGCCATAGGCTTACCCAAGGGAGACGGTGCTTAGTACGGGAACATAGAGCTCTGTTCTTCCAAGGTCAACAGCTCCTTCCACTCAGCCTGCAGGAGTTACCCAGTCCTGGGAAAAAGCAAAAGTGACTGAGGGACTGAGGGTTATGACTGGGTCTTTGTTCCTTACAGGGTGGATACAAAGAGAATAAGAGTGACAGTCCCTGTAGGGTGCCACCTTTCTGCCTTCCAAGGGTACAAGTATGCTTTGCAGAGACCAGGGAGTGTTACTGTTCTTAGGATTCACAAGAGAGGTCGAACAAAGATCTTGTTGTATTTCATTTGAATAATTATATTTTTTCTGATTGAATAATTATTACTTCCTCTTTCTAGATAAATGAATATACCAGCAGTAAAGGATTTCTCCCCTTCCTATCCAAACAGTCTGATTTTAAGCTCTTGTCTTGTCCAACTGAAGTCCCATCACAAACTGGCCACGTGGTTGTGACTAATCCCATGTACCTCTCGCTTCCTCTGCGAGTAGTGGCTAATATCCAACCTATTGGCTCACTGAAAAATAAGATAATGAAAAAGTACATAGGTATTTCATATGCCTGTGTGTGTGTGTGAGCTCACAGGCATGCTTATTCCTTCAAATAACTAAGGAAATGATGTGTCTACGAGCAGAGAATGGAGAGATAAAAAGCTGGTCACAGAGGAAGTAAAAATGCCCGAAGCCACTGAAAGAAGGTCTTAAATAGACCAAAGAAACTGAAGTAATTCAGCCATTCAGTTCTGGTTTTCATCTAGGAGATGGGTAAAGCTTGAGTAATGAATAAAGCTGTGTCCACATTCTGTCTTAGGATGTACAGTAAAAATTCTAGAATTAAAATAAAATTGTTTAAGGCTAGGTTAACTTTAGGGTCTGTATTAGTTTTTTCCATGCTTCAGAAGCACCTTGAGGGAGGAAGCGCTGATTTGGGCTTATGGTGTGAAGGTCCTGTCCATCATGGCAAGGCAGGTGTGGTGGTAGGAATGGGAAATGGCTTGTCACATTGTGTCCCAATCAGGAAGCAGAGGGATGAATGCTGATGCTCAATTAACTTTCCTCTCTTTCTTCAATGTGGGTTCCCCAGCCCATGGGACGGTGGTGCCCACATTCATAGAGCTTTTCCTGCTAAATTAAACCTTTCTGCAAACATCCTCATAGACATACCTAGAAGTGTGTTTCCATGGTGATAATAATTCAATTAAGTTGACAATGAAGATTAACCATCACAGGAGCCATCTGTTCCCACTTGCATATTTAATATGCATAGAATGTCAGAGCCGAGTAAGTGGGGTACTGTCCAGTATTTTACAGGTATTCCAGTTCTAGGACTCGATTTTGGGATTTCCAACTCCAGTAAGAATTCTGGTGGTGTCTGGTGTCTTCCTGGCATATGTCTGTTCCTTAGAGCTTATTACATTAAAGATAAAGGTTTATTCATTCATTTATTTGTTTCATTGAACCATTGCTTTGTGCTAAGTGCTTAGGAAGTATTTTTATGTTTGAATTTTTACTTCCATTTGTGCATTTTTCAAAGCCCCAACTTTTCTAACTTTAAATTATGCTTATCGTGTGTGATGAATTAATGAAATGATAATTGTTACCTATTTCTATGTTTTTGTAACACAACACATACATGCAAAGACTCAAATTCAGCACTGTTTAATCACTTCAAGGTTACATAGTCTATCACAGATCACTGTGTGTGGTCACATGTTGCTAGAGTTTGTGTGGCTACAGTCATGGGATGCTTCAGGTCATCCTAACAGATGAGTCTGAAATAGCAGGGGTGAAGCTGGAAGGATTACTGGGTTATTGGCTTGCCCTGTCCAATCCTGGTCTCAGAGAAGGGCTAGGCCTGTTTTAAGTCAGCTCACTGTGTATCAGGAGCTCCACTAATGGGGAATGCTTGAGAATAGTGGGTTATATTACCAAGGAGATTGCTAAGAGAATTACTGTTCCTGCAAATTTCCCCACTGAATAAGGTCTTTTTTCTTGTTACAAAGAGTGATTCAAAGCCCTTTAGTCCTGGCCTGGCTGGGAGTTGGTGTGTGGATGGAAGGGGTGGGATCTGCCTTCTACCTAGAGTCTTTGTATGAGGCCGAAGGGAAGACTTTCAAGAAAGGCTTTTGCTGGCTGGGCTGCTTTGGGGTGGGGTGACAATCGGGGAAGCCTTGGGGGTAGACATTGGCTGCGAGCACCCCATTATTTGGTATGAATCCTCATCTAAAGGGAGGTAATTGACCTAGAGTTCAAAGTAGAGAACATTTTTCCTTCTGTTTCAATTTTGGTTGTTGTTGTTGGGGTCTTGCTGTGTAGCCTAGGGTGGCCTTTAACTCACAGATCTCATGACTTATCCTCTGGAGTGCTGAGACTGTGGGCATGAGCACCACGTCTGGCTAAGTTTCAGTCTTCTACTAAGAATGTGATGATTTTCTTGTTCCACTCAGCTCTGTGGTATTCTCTTAGAGGCACACTTCTAACTGTTCATCTTTTTTATGGTTCCTTGTTGGTGGGTAATGGTTGTCTAAGGATGACTTTTTTTAAGCAAACTATTACTTTTGTGACAATATTATATATATAGAAAAGCTAAGGAATTTTTATATACTTCTCACCCAGAGTTTCTAAATGATAGTATTTTAATGTTTTTGTCATTTTATCTGTTTTCTTCTGAACCATGGAGATAAATGCTGATAAAATGTCTCTTAGTTCCTAAATAACACACTGTGTATGTCCTAAAAAAAGATTTCTCTTACACACATACTTTATAATTTGCAAAATTGGGAAATAAACATTGATAACATAGTGTTATCTGCCCACAGACTTCATTCAGATTCCCCCAAATAAACAATAATGCCAGTTTTAGTGAAAGAAAAACACAGATCAGGTTGCTTGTTGGATTGTCATGTTCCTTGGTCATCTTTAATCTGGAACTATCCTCTTATCTATAGAAGTGACATTTTTGAAAATTGTAGACCAGTATTTTTGTACCAAGATTATAATTTTATATTTGTATCATATCTTCTTATAGCTAGATCTAGGTTAGGGATTTTTGGTGGAACTAAAATTGCTACTACTTTTAAGTTGTTAATTTTTAATTAAAATTGATTGATTAAAGTTGAAAGCTATATTTATTTTTATCATATGCCCTTATTTTACCTTAAATGTCTTATCCTATGTATAAATCTAGCAAGTAATGTATAAAATGAGGACAAATAATTTTTAGATATTTACCCTAAATAATGGTTAATATATTAAAGTTACACAGACTAAATCACCAGGGATCTCTCTGCTTTGCAGCTTACTCATATTTTTTTCCTTAAAGCATTTAAAGTTGTATTTGTAAATAAAAATACAATTTGCTTTTAAATCGCTTCACAAGCCCAGTGAAATAAACCTGAAGATCTTAGCACTTTCTTAAGGAGTTTAATAGTTCTTCCAAACTAAAAGTTAAGTTTATGTACTTCAAATTCTCCTAGACATTCTAAAAACAATGAAACTTATATTTTTGCCTTTCACTCAATCATAGTCTAAAGTCAATTGTGTTCCTGCATATTCTTAAAGATGTAAGATTGTATGTGTGTGTGTGTGTGTGTGTGTGTGTGTGTGTGTGTGTGTGTGTGTGTGATATGTGTGGTTCATTCATGAGCACATGTATACAGAGGTCACAGCAGGATGTTGGATGTCCTCCTGTATTGCTCTCTGCGTTATTCCTTGGGACAGAGTCTGTCGGAGTCCAGCTCTGACCTATCAAAGGGTTCTTGCGGGGAGGAGAGAGGAATGAGGAAGTATTAGATAGAAACATAGACAGAGACGACCAGAAAGACAGAAACACAGGATAGCTCCGGGAGGGCCACCTCGAGGTTTATTCTAATGGGCTTTTTATGCACTGCTAAGGGGAGAGGCAAAAGACCTCCCCCCTTTTTAAAACTTTCTTTACTTTATTAAGAAATTTTTAAATTCATTTTACATACCAAACACTGATCTCCCTCTCTTCCCTTCTCCCGCCCCCAGTCTTCCCCCTTCAACCCACTCCCTATTCCCCCCTCTGGAAAGGTAAGGCTTCCCATGGGGAGTCAGCAAAGCCTGATACATTCAGCTGAGGCAGGTCCAAACCCCTCCCCCTGCATCAAGGCTGTGCAAGGTGTCCCACCGTAAGTAATGGACTCCAAAAGCCAGCTCATGTAACAGGGATTGATCCTGATCCAGCTGCCAGGGGGCCCCTTAAGCAGATCAAGCTACACAACTGTCTCGCTTGTGCAGAGGGTCTAGTCCAGTCCCGTGGAGGCTCCACAGCTGTTAGTCTAAAGTTCATGAGTTTCCACTAGCTTTGTTTGGTTGTCTCTTTAGGCTTCCCCATCATGATCTTGATGCCCCTTGCTCATAGAATCCCTCTTCTCTCTCTTCGACCGGACTCCTTGACTGGTGTTTGGCTGTGGATCTCTGCATCTGCTTTCATCAGTTACTGGATGAAGGCTCTATGATGACATTTAGGGTATTCACCAATTTGATTACCAGCTCAGGCACCCTCTCCACTATTGCTAGTACTCTAAGCTGGGGTCATCCTTGTGGATTCCTGAGAACTTCCCTATCACCCGGTTTCTCTCTATCCTCATGATGTCTCCCTCTATCATGGCATCTCTTTCATTGTTTTCCCACTCAGTCTCTGTTCCAGCTCGACCATCCTGTTCCCTAGTGTTCTCATCCCTCACCCCCTACCCTCTATTGCTCCACCCCCACCCCCAGTTTACTCATCGAGATCTCATCTATTTCCTCTTCCCAGGGTGATCCATGTGTCCCTCTTAGGGTTTTCCTTGTTAGCTAGCTTCCATGGAGTTGTGGGTTGTAGTCTGGCTATCCTTTGCTTTACATCTAGTATCCACTTATGAGTGAGTACATACCATGTTTGTCTTTCTGAGTCTGGGTTACCTCACTTAGGATGGTATTTCCATTTGCCTGTAAATTTCACGATGTCATTGTTTTTTTTACTGCTGATTAGTAATCCATTGTGTATATGTGCCACATTTTCTTTATCCATTCTTCTGTTGAGGGGCATCTAGGTTGTTTCCAGGTTCTGGCTATTACGAATAATGCTGTTATGAACATAGTTGAGCAAGTATCCTTGTGGTATGCTTAAACATTCCTTGGGTATATGCCCAAGGGTGGTTGTCAGTGGAAGACCTCCCCCTTTCAAGATCAAAGCACAATGTACAGCCAAGTGTAGACCCTTCCAAACACCTGGTAACCACTCCCGTGGCCAAATCATCCCATTGTGTAGCCCTGCTGGGTAAAGCAAGCTCAGATTTTCTGACCTTGAGTAAGGTCTTCCTAGGGATCCTCTGTGCCCACCCCCCAAGGGTCTCTCACTGAACCAGAAGCTTATTTAAGCTAGGCTGCCTGCCTGAGAAACCCCAGTGTCTGCTTGTCTCTTCTCCCCAATGCTCAGGTTCCAAGTCTTTTTATGTGGTTGCTGGGGATTCAAACTCAGGTCCTCCTGTTTGTAAAGCAGGCGTTGCACCATTTCCCCAGCCCCTATTTCACACACATTAACACCTAAGTTATAAAGATGTTGCTGAACTTCATCCGAAGCTGTTAATACTATGGATTTCTTTACTTTAGCATCTCTGTATTTAATTCCATCCTAGTATTGGTTTGTTTGTTTGTTTGTTTGTTTGTTTGTTTGTTTTGGTTTTTCGAGACAGGGTTTCTCTGTGTAGCTTTGCACCTTTCCTGGGACTCACTTGGTAGTCCAGGCTGGCCTTGAACTCACAGAGATCCGCCTGGCTCTGCCTCCCGAGTGCTGGGATTAAAGGCGTGCGCCACCACCGCCCGGCCCATCCTAGTATTGTTAAGACACAAGCTCACTATGGGAATCAAATCTACCCTAGAAGGGAGGTTGAGGTTATGGTGCCAAGACTCAGCTGACGGGAATGATAATCTGTGCCACTGTAGGCTTGTTTCTCGGGTGGGGATTTGGGGTTGAGGAAGGGTATGTCCACACTGCTTTTGAACTATAGATAAATCCGTTTTCTGATTACTGTGGCAATATGAAGCTAAGCCCTGCATAATTGCCATGACAACAGATAGCAATCCCTACCCTTCAATTGTGTGGATTCTCAACCTTGACCTCCTGGGTGGAGGGGTTTATGTCATCCTTTCGTCTGATTTGGGTAGATATCCATCTGTACCCTTACTCAGGATGCAAATGATCTCTTCTACAGCTTGATTACTCTCTGGATTTCTTCAGTCACGGCAGCATTGTGTGACCAGTTACTCTATCTCACTGGAGTTTCACAGTTCCCTTCCAAAACCTTTAGCCACAGCTTGACAGCCCACGCTGATGAAATGTCTCTCTGATTTTCTCATGTTAATTTGAATTCTAGCTCCTAGAACTTGACTTTGGATTCCCAGAAAGAGCTCTCCTGGCGCTCCGGAGTTTGATTATGAAAATTCCCACAGCTGCCTCTGCTCTGAACATCTGAGAACTCTGTGGACATACTGTAACTAGAGATGACTGTGTTCTCTTTTCAATCCTGTTGTTGAATTGCTTTCAAGCAGGTTTGAAGGCCAAGTCACAACTGAACAGATAGAATCAAAGTAGGAAGAGGTCATGTGTAGGAACATTTTTGAAGTCATGGGTAGTGACTGCTCTTTATTGGGATGTGCTGTTTATGTTTGGTAATTGCATTTCGCTTTGCTTCCAC
Source organism: Peromyscus californicus insignis (assembly GCF_007827085.1). Taxonomy (NCBI): domain Eukaryota; kingdom Metazoa; phylum Chordata; class Mammalia; order Rodentia; family Cricetidae; genus Peromyscus; species Peromyscus californicus. Next base: position 70,727,597 of record NW_026294606.1, on the reverse strand, counting down.
AGAGTGTCTGGCATTGCAGCCGTCACTATGCTTTGCTGGGTATGTTCTGCTTTGCTGGCCTTTGTTCTTTCCTGCTTCTCTTTCTTCAGTTTAGTGTGCTTATTACAAGCACATGTTTGGAGTCAGTGGACCTAGGTTTGAATTGTAGTTCTGCAGTTTATTAGCTTTGCGATCCCGGGTGAGTTACTGAATCTCTCAGAGCTTTTGCGGGTGAGATCTACCTTAGAGTTGTCATGAGGATCAGACAAGCAGTTCCTGAACACAGTGCAGCCCCTGGAGCTCACGAAGGCCCAAAGAATTGTAACCGTTTTCCCTTAATTTGTTGCCTTTGCTGGGTTCCCTTGTCATTCATCATTTCTAATCTGCCCCATCATGCCCTCTGACATCTTACTGAATCATGACCACTCTGGGCTCTCCTAAAACTGCCGCATTGCTTATAAGCACTACGCATTCCCTTCATGTCGAGATCATGGTAAACCCATAGTTGGTCCATTTATTTTAAACTAATAATTTGTGCCTCTCTCTCTGTGTCTCAGTCTCTCTCTCTCTCTCTCTCTCTCTCTCTCTCTCTCTCTCTCTCTCTGTGCATGTATGTGCACATGTGTGTTGCAGTATGCGTGTGGAGGCCAAAGGCTGCAGTCTGTTCCTTCCTCCCACCTTTACCTGGGTCCCAGGGATCAAACTCAAGTCAGCAGGCTTGTGTAGCAGGTGCCTTTACCTGCTGAGCCCTCTCACTGGCCGAACTTTATCTTAAAGATTTCTTCTCTTTGTCTCCTGTGAGGCACCCATTGGGGCTACTGTACATTGAATTCCATAGAATCTAAAGGCCACCTCTCTTACTTACACATGTTGGCCTCTTTTTAAATAAATTTGAGCACGTGTGCACTCAAATGTGCATGCCATAGCCCGGGTGTGAAGGTCAGAGGACAGCTTTGGGAGTCAGTTCTCTCCTTCTACTGTGGGAGCTGGTGATTCAACTCAGGTAGTCAGGCTTGCATGGTTGTGTATGAGTCTAAGCACCTACTAGCCTACTCGTGAGTTTGGCCATGTATTTGACTGCTGGGCTGTCTGTCTGGCCGCTCCAACTTTTTTGGTCTTAGAAATTTCTAGCAGAAAACGGGCCTATTTTGCAGGTATTTGGTGCAAATCAGGACAATGCTGTCACTTGCCCTAGGAATGTATGACTACCTCAGTTTCTCCTGTGAGAAGAAGCCATTTTCATGATTCTTCCTATCTCACCTTGTGGTCATCATCCTCACCCTCTCTAGAGGGGGGTCTCAGAGAGAGGAGTGACCACTCATGGGTAGAAAGCATGATTCCTTCCATTCCCACCGTGCTTTGCTGCTCCTCTCCACTCCAGTTAAGCTTTTGTTTAGATGATGTCACCCATAAACTATGGCCAAGGATGCTATGGATGAGGTAACTATGACCTTGAATGGATTTAAAGGCTGAAAACCCCAGGGGGGGAATCTGAACAGTAGCCACAATGCTCTTAGATGTTGAGCAGCAGATAGTCGGATGAGTGCTGCTACTGTCTGCTTCTCCAGGACAAAGCCATCATGGCCACCACCAACATCTTTCTCTGTTTTTCCAAATTGCAAACGATCATCACAGCTATATGAATAATGAACTATGAAGACTAAGAATAATTTATGCAACTTAAAAATGTCATTTCTTGGAATTCTTACAATTTTTTTGATGTAAGTACTACAGTTGTCTCCATTTTTATACACCTAAGGTCAAATACATCGCCAAACTCATGAGTAGGCTAGTAAGTTCTTAGACTCATACACAACCAAAAAATGTGTCTAATCACTTCAGTGCAGCTCTGTGGAATTTTTATGTGCTGTGTTTTCAGCAGGGCTTTTGTGACAGTCAGAGAAGTTAGCAGAATCTAGTTTGATCTACAGCACTAAGAAACAAAGAAACCAACCCATCAACTCTAAAATGGTCTTCCCTTTTATGGTCCTTAGTTCATCTATCTTTGGTTTGATTCATTGGGTACCAACTCCTTCTCAAAAGGAGGAAGCGGTTATATCATGTTATCCTAGGCAGCAGTGATCCAGATTGCTTTTTTCAAAACAAACTGTGATGTTTGGTCCAAACAAAGGATTTAACGGTTGGGAAGGAGAAAAGACAAGTGGTTTTGGAAGACAGAGACCCTTCAGAATGGTGAGCACTGGGGAGTGTGGCCCAGCCCTCTGTGCAGCAGATGGGAAGGGACAGAGAGAAGGAAATCAGAAGGGGAGACAGAGGAAGAATAGGGAAGCCCGGAGACAGGGTAAGCTCTTTACTGCTTTTTCTACCTGGAGGACTTCAGTCCCTGTCCTGGCTTGTGGTGAAGGTGAGAGTTGGAACAAGAAGCAGCCAGGATGTCAGTCACTGGATTTTGGAATTTGTTTTCCAGTTTCTTAAAAACAATTTGTTTTTTCTAAATTCTACGATGAGAGATTCTGATCCAGCACGTATGTAGGACTCCTGGAACTTAGGTTTCATTAGAAAACAATGGTCTCCACAACAAACTTTTGGAAAGTTTAGGTATAGTGTTTCCCATGGGGTCACCCAGCCAAGAATACTATCTGGGTGTAGACTCCCTGGCTAGTCACTGACAGTGCTTAAAGAAGGGCTTCCTTAGAGAACTGTGTCTAATCTGACCAATCAGTGTTCTTTAAGGCATAGAAGGTTCTAGAAAACAGAATAAGATGCCCTGTTCTTTTGACCTCTTTCTTGTGTCTGTCCTCCTCTCTTGTCCTGGTCTGGCTTGGAGGTTAGCCAGTGATGGAAAGGTAGGCGATGGAGATGAGGACGAGCAGGTTAGCAGTGATGGAAGAGTAGGTGATGGAGGTGAGGAAGAACAGGTTAGCAGTGGTGGAAGGGTAGGTGATGGAGGTGAGGAAGAGCAGGTTAGCAGTGATAGAAGAGTAGATGATGGAGGTGAGGAAAAGGTTAGCAGTGATGGAAGGGTAGGTGATGGAGGTGAGGAAGAGCAGGTTAGCAGTGATGGAAGGGTAGGTGATGGAGGTGAGGAAGAGCAGGTTAGCAGTGATAGAAGAGTAGATGATGGAGGTGAGGAAAAGGTTAGCAGTGATGGAAGGGTAGGTGATGGAGGTGAGGAAGAACAGGTTAGCAGTGATGGAAGGGTAGATGATGACATGGGCTTTCATGGGCAAGGACCTCTCACATCATGGTAGACCAGGAAACAAAGACTCTGACCAGAACCAGGGGGAAGGGTAATCCTCAAAGGCACACTCTTGGTGATCTACTTCTAGAAGCCAGCATCCACACTCTGAGGGCTTCACAGTCTTCAAATTAGCACTAAAAGTTGAGGGGTATGCTCAAAATGTCAGGACATATTTCAGATTCAAATATATCAAGTCCCAAGCAAACCCAGGTGGTTACTCCACTCCCTGCCTAGAGTCCTTCTTATACAGACCCATCACTAACTACTGAGATGCCTCAGCTGTGATGCCTCAGAGTGGCAGAAAAGCTCTACGTGTTTGTTTGGTCTGTTTGTTAGAGCTGCTCCCTGTTTTTGTGTTTTGTATGTGTATGAATAATGTATATGTGTGTAGGCATGTATAGAGGTCAGAGGTCAACCTTAGGTATTGTTTCTCAGGCACCATCTACCTTCTTTCTTGAGACAGGCCTCCTTAACTGACTTGGCTTGCTTATTTGGCTAGCTGGCTGGTCAGAAAAGCCCCTGGGTGTCACCTGTCTCTGCCTCCCCAGCACAGATGACAAGTGTGTGCCACTGTGCCTGTCTCTTTTATGTGGGCTCTGGGGACCAGCTCAGGTCCTGATGCCTGCATGGTAGGCCCTTTGCCAACTGAACCATCTTCCCAGTTCCTTTTTCTCTCTAGTGTAATTTTTTTGGGGGGTGGGGGTGGGCAGTGTTGGTTTATTTGGCTCATGCTCTTTAGCTGTAGGAGGCTGAATGCAGGGATCCTCACTTGACCTGAGAAGTAACTCCTTAATATAAAATTTTTGTCAAAAAGTATTATACTAATACTCAGAATTATACTAATCCTCAGCTTAAGTGTGTGTGTGTGTGTGTGTGTGTGTGTGTGTGTGTGTGTGTGTGTGTGTGTTTGCTTATTGAGACTGAAGAAATTAAGTCTTAAAGCAGCTATGTGGGAGAGTAAGGATAGGAAAGTGGCGGATAAAGGCACTTTTGAGGGTGGGCTGACCTACTGGTATAGGCCCTGGAGCCTCGCCTCACTTCATAGTCTTCTCATGTTATTAGCTTAGAAAGGCCTCAGTATATTCTTAGTGAATTCTGTGTGGAAGGAGAAAATGTGTTTTCTTAAATAAGGCAGGCTTCTAAGGTAGAATTCAGGCTGTTCTGTCTTGGCCCAGGCTCTGGGATGAAATAGGGCTTTTTACATAGGGAGTGATGTTTGAATTAAAATGACTCACAAGTGGTGTCCAAGGAGGAGAAGAGTGGGTGTACCAGAACCTGCACAAGTGTTGCCCTCTGTTGAGGCACATCAGGTGAGTGGCAAGCCTAACACACCAGCTTCTGTTTATAAAGTGGTAAGAACACTTAAATACACGTGATGTGTGTTTACAGGTAGAAAAGAGAGCCTGGCAGGAATTTGGTTATTTTTTCTCACATGTTGGGGAACTTACCCAGGGCCTTGTGTGCTAGCCCAGTACTCTACATTGAGCTCACACCCCCAGCCCTGGAATGAATTGAAAACTCTTCTGAGCCACAGCAGCACAATAGATAAGTAGTTGGACTTTTGTGAGGAAAGAGGCAGTATTCTCCTGGTTAAGCAAATTCTGGAGTTGGGCTGACAGGGCCATCACCCTGTACATGATTGGGTCCCAGAAAATTTCCCCATCTAATTATATTTTGCATATGCTAATATTAAAAGTTATCTTGGTCACTAAAGGGACAGGAACAGAGGGAACAGTTAGGACATCAGGCAGAAAAATATTCTGTACTGTTTCTAATTGGCAGGAAGCCATCTTTAAAAAGAAAACTTCCAAACTGGGGTCATTAGGGATTGACAGTATAAATGACAATCCTTGTTTATTATGCGTGTTTATATGAGTAGAAGAGGATTTCCTAAAAGTTTGAAACATTTAAAAACAAACAAACAAATAAAAACAGAAACAAAACAAACAAACAAAACCCCAAACCACAACAAAAATGAAACAGAGGTGTGAATTCTCTAACCCTGTGCGGGGATCTCTGTCATTACTGTTAAATGACCTGAAAGTCATAACACAAAACACTATAAAGAACCCATCCAGTACAACGTTTCTTGGGGACATTTAAGTGTGTGCATATGTGACATGGGAAGTTGGGTACCTGAGTTTTGTCTTAGGTAAATATTCTGCTTTGTGGAAAACAGAAGAGAAAGTGAGTGTCTCTCTGTGCTGGTGGCACCCCCTAAAGTCCACTGGAATTTTTGTAAAAAGTGTGGCAAGTATATTGACCCCGAAAGTGGTCATACAAGAACTCTTGTATGTCTAGGAAAAGCAGCGTGACGATATGAGGCAGAGCAGCCATGGTAGTTAAACTAAGCCAATTTAATGGGAAGCTACACCTCTTGAAGACTGTGCTGAGGTGGAGTTGAATGTATTGAGTCCAAATTCTTATCTTGACGATACCAGCTAGAGGCAGGTCTTCTGAACTAGAGGAGAGGAGAGGCCACGGGACCAGTGCTAACTTTTACTTTTTTGTTCTTTATGAAGACAATACTATTTTGAAGTTATGCTGTGGGATGTCTTTCTGTATGCTGTGAATATGTGTTGCTCTGAAGTAGTATGAGAAGCTACACCCAAATTCCCAAAATAATGTTTATTTTTATTTAAAGGGGGCTGATTATAAATGCAATCTCTTTCTAAAGAAGAAAAGGGGATATTATAGATATGATAGGATGAAAGGGTAGATTATTAAATCTGCTTTTAAGGAACAGCAACTTGTTTAAAATGTTTTACATTGCTATGGATTTTGGTTGATTGATGCAGATTTGAAGTTGATTTTGTTATACTGTATATATTTCTACTCTTGTTTGGGATATTATGTTTGTGCAGCTCATTTGAAATTGTAGTGTATAGTTAGGAAATACCGATTAATAATTAGTCATCTATTTAGTTAAGTTTTCTAGATACACACAGATAAATTTCAGTTAGGTAGGTAATCTTCAAACACTTAAAAGACTTACAGACTATGGCATTTAAAATGTTTTAAAAACTTAGACTTTTCTGGACAGTGAGATATGTCTGCTCCCGGCAGCACCGATTTACTTCAAAGAGGAAGATGGGCATCAAAGACACTCCATATGGAGTTTATCTTCTTCTTGGCAAAACTGGCCATTTGGGCAAGGAACTGCCTTTGCCTGGACTGCTTGATAATATGTTGTATAAACTGGACATACAGGACCCATAGGAAAATGACCACTGAATTTTGTCAAAACAAGACAAAATGGTCCTTCAGGTTCCTGCTTCACAGAGGAGACTGCCAGACACTCTGCAGGACACAGGGAGAAGCAGCTGAGAGACTCTAGACCTGTGGGCTGAAGATGAATGCCCCAACATTGCTGAGGAACTTTGAGTGACTGTCCAGGCAGCCAGTTATCTCTGTCATTTCTAGAATTATGGAAGTTGCTTACAATGCACTTCCTGTTTACTTAGGTATTATTATATCCTTCTGGGGTCTTTGATGGAGTTGAAGACTAGATAGTTATAATTATAGTTTTCCTTAGTCATAATAAAAGATAAATTAGATATGAAACTTTAGACTCACAAATATAGGATAGATGATAGAATATTTTCTTTAAGTTTGCCAAATACAAACAGGTTAGATAGTGTAGCTACAGTTCTTACTTGATAACTGTTTATAATATGTAATTTTACTATGTTAAAGTTAAAACCTTCCTTTTTGATTAGACAGAAAAAGGGAAGTGCTGTGAGATGTCTTTCTGTAGGCTGTGAATATGTGTGGCTCTGATTGGTTGATAAATAAAGCTGCATTGGCCTATGGCAGGGCAGGATGGAGCCAGGCAGGAAAATGCAAGAGAGATAGGTAAAGGAGAAATGAGCAACAAGATACCAGCAGACTGGTAACATCACGGCCATGTGGCAACATACAAATTAATAGGAATGGGTTAATTTAAGTTGTAAGAGCTAGCTAGTGAGAAGCCTGAGTCAATAGGCCATAGAATTGGTAATTAATATAAGTCTCTGTCTAATTATTTTATCAGCGGCTATAGGATTGGTCAGGACACAGAAAAACTTCAGACTACAAGGTTATGTTAAAAAAATTAGTGATTTGTAGCCGGGCGGTGGTGGCGCATGCCTTTAATCCCAGCACTCAGGAGGCAGAGCCAGGTGGATCTCAGTGAGTTCAAGGCCAGCCTGGGCTACAGAGTGAGTTCCAGGAGAGGCGCAAAGCTACACAGAGAAACCCTGTCTTGAAAAACCAAAAAAAAAAAAAAAAAAAAAAAAAAAAAAAAAATTAGTGATTTGTATACTTGTCAGTGGTGACCATGAGCATCATGTGGTCCTAGATTAGGGAGCTCTAAGGCTCTGTATTTGAGGAAACCACCTGGGAGAAAAGGAGGTGTTGTCATAGTAACCATATCATCCATCCAAGCTCTGTGCTGCTTTATTTTGAGATACATGTTTCTTTGGAAACTGTACCCCTAGGATTAGTAGGATGAGACCTTTACTGATAATAATAGCCAACATGTACTGGATGTTTGGTGTCCCAGGCACTGCTCTGAGAACTTAGTCTATGCTAACTCATATGATCCTTCTAAGTCTATGAAAGTATTCTATTTTTTAAATCATTGTTTTAAGATGAGAAGAATCTGCCACATAGAGAATAATCTGACTCCAGGTCACATGGCTTGAGAATAGAATAGAGATGGATTCTGACTAGAGAGATGGAGTCTGACTTAAGAGAGATGGAATGTGATTTGAGAGAGATGGACTGTAATTTGAGAGAGATGGAGTTGGATTTGAGAGAGATGGAGTCTGACTTGAAAGCACAGGCTCTTCACCAGCTCCCCAAGTACTGTCCCTGTAGATCTGGAATCAAAGAAAAATTAGAGCAGATATATCTCAGCTGTAGAAAGTGAACCTCCATTGAGCCTGGCCTCTCCTTTCCATGATTTAAACAGTAATTCTGTTTTATTAAATACAGTATCTGCCTTTTCTTACCTTGAAGCTGTGGCTTCTCTGAGGAAATGGTGTGAGGGCTGCAGCTTCACAAAATCAGCCTGAAGGTGTCACAGAAAGAAAACTGCCAAGGGAATGATGGTAGACCTTGGCCTCACACCATATAAAATTAGCTTAGAGTGAGATCTGGAAACAGAGAATGCTCAGGGGTGAAACACATACATACACATGCGCACATGCAAGCACACACCCAGGCATGCACACACACCCATACATAAGTCCTTGTGACCTTGGATTAGGCAGTAGTTATACATGACACCAGAAGTTGAAGAAATAAGGAAAAAAAACCATCACTATTTAAATGCAGTTGGATATCTGTCTTTCAGAGGTCAGTTGCAAGAAAGTGAGAAGACTCCCTTAGAATACTGTGCTGGCTCACACATCTGAGAAAGGTCTTAGATATCCTAGGTATCCTAGATAAAGGACTGTAAATACTCAATAAAGGAAATACGAACTTAGTTAAAAATGGGCGAAAGTGTTAGAGATGTCTCCAAGGTAGGCACACAAATAGTCATTAAGCATGCTAAAAAGAGGCCCAATATCATTAAATAGGGAAATGCAAATTGAAATCACATTGAGGTATCTATCACTTCAATGGCAAGGATGGATATACTTAAAAAAAAAAGATGAACAATAAAAGTTGGTGAGAAAGTGTGGAAACTGGAAGCCTTGGACATTGCTGTTAGGAGGGAAGACTGGTGCAGCTGCTTTGAAAAACATATGTTGGCTCCTCAAAAAGTGAACGAAACATGGAATTATACATGACCCAGTACTCCCTCTGTGTGGCAGGTTATCTCCCAAATTGAAAACATGCTTGTACAAATGCTTGTACTTGAATGCTCATAGTAGCATTGTGCATAATTGTGCGACAAAACAGAAATAGTTCCCTTGATCAATGAGTGGCTGAACAAGTGTGGTACATCAACACGACGGAATGCTATTCACTCCTGGAAATCAGCGACGTACTCGGGCATGCTATAATATGCTGGGTCTTGACGATATTAAGTAGAAACCAGACACAAAGAGCCATATGTTATGTGACTTTATTGATATATATATATATGTCTAGGACAGGTAAATTTCTAGAATAGAAAGTAGATCAGTGGTCGCCACTGGCTCTTGGAGAAAGGAGTAGGGTGGAGAGTAACAGATGATGCTGAGTGTTCTAGAGTTGCGTGGTGGCTTTGCCACAGGACTTGGAGAATAGTCAAAATCCTCTCGATTGTATACTTCAGGTAGACGTGTAGTATTAGGGTTATATCTTGACGTAAATACAGACACATACTCAAGAAATGAAAAAAGAAGGCCCGGTCTGCCTTTCCGGAAAAAGGCTGGAAGCAAGTCCTTGCTGCTTTTGACAACTTCAAAAAACAATAGGAACCCTTACCAACTCTATTTTGGGGACAGGTATTAGAGGTGTTTTGATCTAGTACCTTTCGTTTCTTCTTATTTCCTCTTCCAAGCTTTGTGGCTGAAAGGAATGCCTAGTTCAGTGAGAAGAAACAAGATGATGCTTCTGTTTCAATCCTGAGGTTGGGTCAATGCCATGGTCTGTGTAGCTCACAGCACTGCAGGTATTTCAAACTGACAATGGCGAGCGGCATTCCTCCACATTTTATCAGTTTTGGTCTTGGTGCTTTTCTACAGCCAGTTTTTTCCTTTTCTTTTTGTTCTGTTTCGTCACTTCTGAGTATTTATTTTTACAGAAAAAGAATCTCTACAGTGAGTGGTGTGGCTGTCCACTGAGATCTAGTTGTGGAGGACACACGCTGTCTTTGTTTTTGTTTAGTTTTTGTTTTAGGAAGATGCTAGCCTCCTGGTATGAGTTAGGAAGCATTCCTTCAGCTATTAGTCTCTGAGAAGAGATGGTGGGGTACTGATATTTCTCTTTCAAATGTTTAACAGAATTTACCAGTGAATACATTTAGCCTTGTGCTTTCTGAGCTGGAAGGTCATTAATTAAGACACAGACCTATTTGGAGCATTTATGCAGGAGTGGAAAAACCCCACCTCCATCCTCTTGGGATCCAGCAGGAGTCCAGTAGTTAATTCGACATAATGTAAATGGGGAAAAGCTTTCACGTTTGTTTACAAGTTTCACGTGGCAGAGCATTCCTCGTCAGGAAATGAAGAGCTGGAGGTGTAGTGCCAGTTGCTTGTACACTTTAGACAGAGTATAGTTGTAAGGAAGCAACTTAATCACGTAAGGAGGCTTACAGGATCCCTTAGCAGAGTCTCTACAGAATTCTTAGTTTTCATTCTGAAGGCAAGGAAGTCACATCTTCTCTTTCTCACTCTCTTTTTGAGATAGGGTGTCATGTATCTCAGGCTGGCTTTGAACTTGCTAAGTAGCTAAGGATGCCCTTGAACTCGTGGTCTGCCTTCACCACTCCACTGCTGGGATCACAGACGTGCCTTACCACACTTAATTTTATGTGGTGCTGGGATGGAAGCCAGGGCTTTGCGAATCTTAAGCAAACACTCCATCAACTGAGCCACTTGTCAGTCAACTTTGTATTATCCATTTCTAGTTTAAGTGGTGGTCTGATAGTAGACATTACATGATTTCTCTTCTTTCAAGTTATTGTTGTTTGTTTTTATTGAGATAAAATTTCACTATGTAGCCCAGGCTGACCTCAAATTTACTGTAACCCTTTCATCTCAACTTCCCAGGTGCTGAGATTATAGATGTGAGCCTCTATACCCAGCTTGCATTTGTTGAGTTGGGATTAATGTGGTCAACTTCAGCAGATGTCCCAAGTGAGCTCAAAGCATCCATTCTGCTACTATGGACTGAAATAATCTACAGATCTCAGTTAGCTATGGCTGCCTGATTGTGTTGTTGAACTCTACTATGTTCTTGCTGATTTCTGCTTGAGGGCTTGTCTACTTTTGACAGAGGGTATTGAATTATGTCATAGTGGAATCATCCACTTCGCTTTGCAATTCTGTTTCTGTTTTATATGCTTTTATGTTCTGTTATTGAATATATACACCTGAAAGGACTGTTTGATTTTCTTGGAGCATCCTCTGTTATTAGGTAATGGTTTCTTTATCCCCGATAACTTTCTGTGCTGTTAGGTCTCTGCTCTAGTCTTAGGCTGCTGTCACTATAGTAACTATCAGGCCCAAATGAAGCTCAGGACAAATGGCTAATGTGTCTGCTGGCCTCCAGGCTTTTTCAACTACCTGTGGCTCTTCTCACCTTGCCCCCTATCCTAAACTTCTCCAGCTCCAGGCCTTCCCTTCCCCCAGCTTCTCATTCAATATAACCCTGCCACCTCAGCCATGAGCTCTCTGGGTCCTCTTAGCCTGCTTTCTTTTGCTCTCTCTCTCTTTTGCCTTCCTCTGTCGCTCTCCCCCTCCTCTCTCCTCTCATGGCCCAGTTCAGTCTAATGGCTTTGTTCAGTGGATGCCTTTCTCTCCCCGCCCTGGACTCTTCCAGATGCCTCTGGCTGTCCTTTCCCTCACAGCTACAGTAAACACCTTTCCCTAGGCCATACTTTGGAACATCATGTTCTCACTTTATACATTTGGTGAGTGAAAACTCCACTTTATACAGTAGCATTGCATATCTCTCTCCACCAACATACTTTAAACTGATAGATGGTTAGAGTGAATTTTTTTTTATAGATAACAATCAGTTGAGATTTAGTAGAAAATTTCACATTGGTTTTGTGTGTGAGTGTGTATGGGGGTGTGTAAGCACCATGGAATACATGTGGGAAGGACATTTTGCAGAATCAGTTTGCCCATTCCACCATGTGTGTCTTGTCAGCCTTTACATGATGAGCCGGCTCATACACCAGGGGTTTATGCTTTAATTGACTTTGACGATCGTGGTCTTTCAGTTAGTGCATCTGGAACACTGATGCTTGATGCAGCTGGACCAACCCTGGTTGCTTTTGCTACTGTCCTCTCGGCAGCTGTGACTGTTGTGATGCTCGGTTGTCTTTCCCACTGTTGTGCTGTTTGTTGTTTTAGTGGAGTCGGGTGAATGCATGAAAGTAACAAGATAACCCTAGGCCTTCTCTCCCATCCCTTTCCTTCCATAGCAACACTTGTGAGCATGTGCATAGGCACACACTGAATAGAATGCATTTTTTATATTTTGAACAAAACAAAACTCAATTAACTAGAAGTAAAATAATGATAGTCTTGATTTTACTCAACTGTTTCCTTCTTTGACAAAAGTTTTTTCACGTGAACCTGTTTCTGACCTTCATCGTTTTCTTTCATCCCTAAGACTTTAGCCATTTATTGTAAAGTAGAGATGTCGGTAATATAGCCTCTCAGTTATTGAGGACTTTGTTTTTCCTTTATTTTCAAAGGGTAATTTCACACAGCTCTAGGTTGCTAGATCTCTCTCTCTCAATTAAAACTAAATACTTCACTCTTAATGTTTCTGAAAAGTTGTATGTAATTTTTAAGTGTCCCCCCCCCACCTTATTTCTTCCTTTTGCTTTCAGGATGTTTTATTCTTTCGTAGCATATATTCCACACACATGCTTTTTTTTTTTTTTTTTTTTTTTTTTGGTTTTTCGAGACAGGGTTTCTCTGTGTAGCTTTGCGCCTTTCCTGGATCTCGCTCTGTAGACAAGGCTGGCCTCGAACTGGCCTTGAACTCACAAAGATCCACCTGCCTCTGCCTCCCAGGTGCTGGGATTAAAGGTGTGCACCACCACCGCCCGGCACACACATGATTCTTTACAGTCAGGTTATTTTTTTTTTTTAAATTTAAAAATTTTTTGAGACAATGAAGTCAGTATTAGCCAACCAGGCAATGGGGTCATTTGACTCACCCATCCTGTGAAAGGCCCTTCAGATACCACAGGTTTAAAACTAGCTGTGAATCTGCCTGTGCCCCTGTCAACTTGCTTGTGGTCACTTGGGTCTTTTTGTAAAATTCACATCAGCCTTTCACTTAGTGTATTTCATATACATATATGTGTGTGTGTGTGTGTGTGTGTGTGTGTGTGTGTGTGTGTGTGTGTGTATGTGTGTAATATACTTAGTTTATTTCTTATAAATATTGATGATTTTCTCCAGGAGTTATGAACAAAAATGTCCTAATGCTGTCACCCGTCCCACGTTGATTAGTTCAAATTCATTTATAGAGTAATTTTTAAGATTTTTAACATTTATTTATTTTTTGGTTTATAGCATAGTTCCAGCACTTCCCACTTCCTTTTACCTCCAAACCCTCCCTTGTACCTCCTCTTGCTTTCTCTCAAATCCATGGCTTCTTTTTTTTATATATTCCTAAATACATAAATACAGTTTGGTTGGCCACCAGTTATTTGATTATTCTGAAATACAGCTTAAAAAGGAAAAGCAGGATACACTCTGCAGCCTTAAAAATATCCACTTTAAAACAATGATTTGGGGAGCCTCATTGACCTCTGGCTGGCAGTCAGCCAATGGATTCATTTCTTCTTTTGGGCTTGGAAGGATAGTTAGCAACATTCTGTCAACTCCCTATAAACCCAAGGACTCTATGGATCCCACGTTTGCATCCATTACAGTTATTTTCTTCTGTCTTATGCTTGCTCAGTGGAGACTTCTAAATGGGCTGCGTATTCTTTTTCTCCATTAGTCTGAACCATTAGCTTCTGGGCTTCCATTTCTTCTTCAGTTATTAGATTAGTTGGTCATTAAGATTCTATTCAGTTCTAGTCTCACTTTCAGGGTAAAGATCCCCTGTTCTGATAGAGTTGATAATTAAATCTCTTACGCCAAGCATCTGCCATTTGATTTTTTTTTCCTGTAGAGTTCTTACAGTGGGCGAGTTAACACACTAAAGAATATAAATATTTTGTTTTTCCCTCTGATCTTTTAGCTTCTATTTGTGTGGCACTGATTCCGGATGGTCCCTTACTCTAAGCTCAGTGTCTTGATATCAAACAAAATGAGACAATCCAAGTATTTATTTATATAAGGCTATATTGAGGCTTAACAGGGACTTCCCTGCTTTTGCACATAAACTGTGACATTATCATCACTTCACATGTGGTATTTTCCTTCCTCTTTTATCAAGTACCAGACATGCACAGGGGACAGCTGCACACTGTCCTCTAGGCTGCTAAGGCAGAATGGCCAGCTAAGAAAGGCCCATGGTCTCCTGGGGAGCTGATCAGGGGTGACCAGAAGGCTGCAGAGCTAGCCAAGGCTTGCCAGGTGGCTGCAAAGCCAGTCCTCATCCCTACAAGCGAAGAGCTGGAGCAGGTCCACCTAGGCAGGACCTGAGTCAGATCCAGGTGACTGGGCCAAGTCCCTGAGGCTGTCTCTGGGACCAGAAGGTATAACCAGAGGGAAACAAGGATTTAAATTCCAAGGCATCATAGAGAAGCTCAGGATAGCTCAGAGGGCGCTGAAAATGACTTTTGGTAAATGTTCGAAGGTCAGTCTCATTCCACACCATACTCAATAAGATTTTAAAAGAGTCTGAGTTCTGTTTCTGTCTGTGCCCTGTGGAGCACATGTGACTTCAAAGGCAACTCTGGATGGTGCAGGGAGGAAAAAGCAGGCTTTTATTTCTAGTTTTGGCACAAATCCACCAAACTGTTTTTGATGGAGAGCAAGCAAAACTTACATTGCCTCTCAAGGCATTTGCATCTAGCAGGAGCCCCCCTTTGTTTTCCTGCCTAGAGTTTCTGCTTCCTCATCCTGGGCGCTAACGCTACATGAAGGCTTTATTTTGCAGGAAGACAGCAGGGTGGATGCCAGACGATTGGTCCCCTGGAGATGTTTTGAATGGCCTAGTTCAATAAGCACCTCCCTCTCCAGTTTCTGCTTTCTACCCACAACAATGTGTCTTCAGTGTTTAAGATAGTGGTTTGTAAGACAGCTTAATAGACAGTACCCCCCAACACACACACACACACACACACACACACACACACACACACACACACACACACACACACATCTTCTTGGGCCCAGGTCCTCCCCATGCAAAGGCCTTTGGCCGGGTTTATAGCATCAGGTGTGTGTCCCTTTCTGTAGAGCTCAATGTCAACCACAAAGTGACTGGTTACCTCCAATACTAGTCATGCCACTATTGCACCAGTGGGTATATCTTGCCGGTGGGTCACTATTGTAGAGTACAGGGTCTACAGAGACTGTTAGTGAGTTTTCTACCCCAGCAGCATGAACAACACCGTCTGACCCCACAAACGCAGTCCAATAGGGAGGAAACCCCTTCATCTTAGTTCCCTCTTGATTTCTCTGTGTCCTGAAATCAAGCTGCATGGTGTCCTCAACAATAGGGTTTTACCATATAGATCTGGTGGGCAACTAAGAACAATGGCACAAACCTGCACTCATTTAGGAGCCTCTGAGACCTCTCTTGCCAGTGACTCATAGGGGGGGTATCTTGTACCTGGTACTGGGGTTCTTGCTTAAAAACCATGACTGGGAGCCGGGCGGTGGTGGCGCACGCCTTTAATCCCAGCACTCGGGAGGCAGAGCCAGGCGGATCTCTGTGAGTTCGAGGCCAGCCTGGGCTACCAAGTGAGTTCCAGGAGAGGCACAAAGCTACACAGAGAAACCCTGTCTCGAAACCCCCCCCCCCAAAAAAAAAAAAACCATGACTGGGGCTAGAGAGATGGCTCAGAGGTTAAGAACACTAGCTGCTCTTCCAGAGGTCCTGAGTTCAATTCCTAGCAACCACATGGTGGCTTATAACCATCTATAATGAGATCTGGTACCCTCTTCTGGCTTGCAGGCATACATGCATGAAGAACACTGTATACATAAAAAAAAATAAATCTTTAAAACAAAACAAAAACAAACAAACAAACAACACCCCCCCCAGACTTCTGACAGTACCATTGTCTACCTATAAGAGGTACCTTCATTCTTTTAGCAGAAGTCTAACAATTTAAAAAGGAGCTTCTGGATTAATTTTAAAGTGTTTGGACCCTTGTTGAGGATTAAGTGTTGGTTTCAAGGTAACACCGTGCAGTGGTTGTGTGTGCATGCTAGTTTGTGTGTGTCTTTGTGGGTGTATACATGTGCTTCTGGAGACCTGGAGACTTCGACAGTCGTAGGAGTCAGAGATGCCAATGTTTGTAGCAGGCTTTCTCTTGGGCCACCGGTCTCCTTCTCCCGGATTCCTCCTCCTGCTTATTCTCTCTGCCCACCAGCCCTGCCTATCCATCTACTGTCTAGGTATTAGTTGTTCAGCTTTTTATTAGACCAATCCGGTGCCTTAGGCAGGCAAGGTAAAACAGATGCAACACATCTTTACATAATTAAACAAATGCAGCATAAACAAATGTAACACATCTTTGCCTAGTTAAATGCAACATAAACAAATGCAATACACTTTTACATAGTTAAAGTAATATTCTGCAACATAAACAAATGTAACATATCTTTACACAGTTAAAGTAACATTCCACAACAAGTGTTGCCCTTGGTAATACCATCTCTCCTTCACTCACCATGTTATGGATTGTTTCTGAGTTGGGTTTCCTCAGAAATGGCCTGCCTTTGCTCTGCCTTACCTGGCACCCCTTTCTGCCTGCTCTTCAGTGGAGACTGATTCTCTTGTTTTTATTTTTTTTTCTGGTCTTCTTGGTTTTAATCATTGTTATGACTTTTCCACACTATGCATTCCACCTTTGGTTTGAAATCCTGGTGTGGTTGGGCAGTATGATGTGCTTACTGGTTCAAAGTCATCCTAACAAATCAGAAGTGGTTTCATTGTCTGACAATGTCTTTCTACTGTTCAGGGACAAACTGCCATTTTGAGTGACCTTATCACCCTCTGGGGAAGAAAGACCTGAGTCTGATTATTGTGAGTCACAAGGTGTTATTAGTTTTGATGGACAAGATATTATTAGCTTCGATGTCTTAGATATTGGACTTTTTATTCCCGCATTAATAACACATAACCCAGAGATTGTCTTCCTGATTCTTGTCAATGATGTTACCTTAAACTGTGGAGGACAGCAATGTGGAATTAGCAACAGTTAGACCAAGATTTTAAGAGCTTTACCTCATCTTTCTTTATGAAAATGCACTGTCCCTGAAGTTTGGCTATGAACAGAATGAGTTTATTTTGGTCTATTAGTAACATGATCTAGAAGCATTTATCAAATAACTAAACCATATAAGGTGTTATTTATGATTCTATAAGTACTAAGAGACAAATTTAGTCACTTTTCCAACCTTCCAAAATGCATAAAATTATATTAGGTGAGTGCTAGTGTGTACATACCATGGATGCGTATAGTTGGTTGCTTTTTATTCTTAGCTTTTTTGGAAGCCCACCATCCAGCTCCCAAATAAATCACTTGGAGGCTTATTCTTTCTTATGAATGCCCAGCCTTAGCTTGGCTTGTTTCTAGCCACCTTTCTTTCTTTCCTATTTTTTTCTCAAGACAGAGTTTCCCTGTGTAACTGTCCTGGCTGTCCTGGAACTCACTCTGTAGACCAGGCTGGCTTCGAACTCACAGAGATCCACCTGCCCCTGCCTCCCAAGTGCTGGGATGAAAGGCATGTGCCACCACTGTCTGGCTAGCCTGCTTTTCTTAACTTAAAATTTCCCTCTATCTTTTGTCTCTAGGCTTTTACCTTTCTCTATTTCTGTATATCTTTTCTTTCCTTCTTACTCTGTGGCTGGCTGTGCTGGGTGACTGGCCCCTGAAGTCCTCCTGTCCTTCTCCTCCTTGATCTTTCTCTTCCCAGATTTCTCCTCCTATTTATTCTCTCTGCATGACAGCCCCACTTATCCTCTCTCTCCTGCCTAACTATTGGCCTTTCAGCTCCTTATTAGACCATCAAGTGTTTTAGACAGGCAAAGTAACACAGCTTCACAGAGTTAAACAAATGCAACGTAAAAGAATGCAACACATCTTTGCATCATTAAACAAGTGTTCTACAGCATAAACAATTGTATCACATCTTAAAATAATATTCCACAACAGATGTGTATGCTCCCCCTTAGCTTATTATAACTTATTGATATAGTCTGAGATAGATAGGGAGATAGATACATTGATAGAGAGATAGGGAGATAGGGAGGGTGAGAGAGAGAGAGAGAGAGAGAGAGAGAGAGAGAGAGAGAGAGAATGAATGAGAATATGAATGGAAGAAGAAGAGGAGAGGGTAGAAGAGAGAGAAGAGAAGGAAAGAGAAGACTCTTACCTGAAATAGTCACGGAAGATGTAAACCTAAATTGGTTTGAGATTTACATAATAAGTTATCGAATATATATGCATACACACATATATATGTATATTTTGGAGCTTATGAATTTAGTCAGCATAATTTAGATGAGTTGGGGATGCCAACATGAAACAGAAGGAAGAATTTGGATGATGAGAGTGGAGAGGAAGTGAGATGGGAAGGAGAGCATTAAGAATGGGAAATAACACAGGTGAGTTGAAAACAAGGGACTCGGGGGCTGGGCAGATGGCTCAGTGGGCAAACTGCTTGCTGTACAGGCAGGAGGACTTAAATTCCAGAACCTAGGTAAAAGCCAGTGTGTTGGTGCCCATCTGTAATCCCAGAACTGGGCACAGAGACAGGTGTTTTCCACTAGCTAGCCTGTCTAGCCAAATAGTGGGTGGGGTCCAGATTCACTGAGAGACTTTCTCAAAGAATAATGTGGAGGGCAATAGAGGAAAACACCTAATGTTGACCTCTGGTCTCTGTTCATGCACACACAAGTATATGCACTCACATGCATGTATACACACACACACACACACACACACACACACACACACACACACACTAAGCAGTGAGGACTCAACAGTATGCCATGAGCTGCTGCTCCTGTGACATAAAAGATTTAATGAAATTTTTATTAATAGGTTCAGTGAATTTATCAACTTGATGATAAAGGACTTTAAGAATATGCTTTATGTATAGAAATGGGGTAAGCAGTGATTGTACCTAAAACGTATTATTGCTAGTTGATATAAGAAATTTAGATTATTTACCAATGTTGAAAGAAAATTATAGAATCATAAGCACTTATATTTGCAAATATATTGAAGTGTCTAAAATTGGACAAGGCACAAAATTCCTTTTGTCTCTCACAAGAAGATTTACATACTGTAACATCCAGGGGTGTCAGGACTTTGCTTCCTAAGGAGTACATCCGAGCATAGTGCCCTACACATGATGGGTTTTTAGTAGTTTCCACTGAATGAATGCATTAACTTAATGTGAAGATGGCCTTTGACTTCAAAGACATAAAGGGCTTGTAGAAAGTCTTCATTTTCTAGGAAATGTGGTAGGCAAGCATTGATAAAGCCTTGCTAATATGAGGTATTTTGTAGATAGTTTTGGTCATTAGATCCAGTCAAAATGGTTTTATTGAGTATCTTTTATGACCCTAAGTGACATAGAAGATATATGAGGTTTGGCTCTTTGTGGAGGAAGAAGACTCTGAGAGGGTCTAATGGGAGAAAATGAGAAAGCGAAGCCAGTGCAATGTAGGGCAGAAATGCCAGAGGGGAGGGGAAGAAGGTGTCTTTTCTCTTTTTCTTTGGAAATTGATTGGTCGTTTTATAACTGCTATCTCTATTTGTGACTCAGATCAGTATCTGTTTAGAATTTCAGACCCAGACACAAAACATTTCCTCATCATCTCAAAATGCAGCCTTTTAAACACAAACTCTTGCTCTCCCAAGGAGATTGAGTCCCTTTTCCATTTTTGTCTATTTTAACCTCACCATTGACTATGTCTGTGTACTCAGAGTTCCTTGTGGTTTGTCAGTGGCTATGGTTCTGCTCTGTTCTGGCTTGTGAATAGATTGAAGGAATAGACGAGATGCTTAACCAAGGAATCCCAGATGTGCAAAGCAAATGCAGTTGAGAGAAGGAAATGAACTGATGTTCTTGGGACCCTTTGATGAAGACACAGATGGTAGCACTTTGGCTCTGAGACAGACCTGTTTCAGGACAGACACAGCAGGAGAAATCTCCACATCCCTTGATCTCTAAATATATTTGAACATACATTACCTGCTGTTTTGCTCGGTACTGGCATATTAACTTTTGATAAATAGAACTTGCCTTTCAATGTTTTGGGAAAGCTCAGTGTATAAAGAAATCTTATTAAATTTGAAATTTTACATTTGTTTATGTTGTGTGTGTGTGTGTGTGTGTGTGTGTGTGTGTGTGTGTGTGTGTGTGTGATCTGATGTATATATGTTGGTGTGCATGTGCCACAGTGAGTGTGTAGACATCAGAGGACAACTTTTGGGAGTTTATTCTTTGTTTCCACAGTGTGGCTTCTGGGGATCAAATTCAGGTCTTTAGGCTTGGTGGCATGTGCCTTCACCTGCTGAGCCATCTCACTGGCCAACTGTCTTAGGGTTACTATGGTTGTCATGAAACACCATGACCAAAGTAAAAAGCAAGTTGGTGAGGAAAAGATTTATTTTGCTTACATGTCCGCATCATAGTCCATCATTAAAGGAAGTCAGGATAGGAACTCAAACAGGGCAGTAACATGAAGGCAGAAGCTGATGTAGAGGCCATGGAGGGGTGCCGTTTATTGGCTTGCTCCCCATGGCTTGCTCAGCCTGCTTTCTTATAAGACCAGGACCACCATCCCTTGATCTTTAAATATATTTGGTTTATCAGTGGCTATGGCTGTTCTGTTCTGGCTTGTGAATAGACTGAAGGACCACCAGGCCAGGGGTGTCACTACCCACAACGGGCTGGCCCTCCCACATCAATCACTAATTAAGAAAATTTGCCTACAGCCCAATCTTACGATGGCATTTTCTTAATTGATGTTCCCTCCTCTCAAACAACTTTATCTTGTGTCAACGTGACATAAAACTGGTCACATTTGCTTTTTTTCTGGCACACTGGTGGGTTTATATGTAAAACACACTGGCTGTTAGCTCTATGGTTTCCAGCATAACTTATTGTAACTTTCCATTTGTGAAATGTGCTACTGTGTGCCCTGGGATACCTTCTACCAGTAGTCCCAAAGATAGCATCACTGTTCTACATACTGAAGACATGAGATGCTGAGTTAAACTAAAATATTCTTTTGACCTGGCCCCAATATTTGATAGGATAAAACTGAGTGAAAGGGGCTAGACTCTGAAAACACTGCACTTGACCCTACCACCACATTGATGGGATAAATTTTACACATTTAGCATAAGCATCCAAAGGTATATTGTGACCAAAGCTCGTAATATCTTTCCATAACAGGGGTAGAAAGGCATGGGAAGAACATATTTTTCCTTCTTTGAACTGAAGCTATATGAGATGAAAGAGTACAATTTTGGGGGTGCTTGATGTATACTATTAAAAAAATGTCAGAGCCAAACATACTTTAGGAATGATCTGAGTTTCAGCCATAGCCAATTTTCTCAGTGTGGTTTTCCTAGGACTTCTGCTTCAGGGAGGAAGTTAGGGGTTATCACATGGAGCTTGAAAATGCAGTTCCTTTAGATCCTTTGCCAGTATCTCGTCATCGTCCTAACACACAGAACATGGTAAACACCCACATTCTTCGTGGAGAATCCCTTTGAACCAGATCAACCACAGAGAAGTGTCTGGCTACACAGCAAGTCACTGACCCCAGTGTCCACTGCAGTCTGTGCCCTTCCTCAGAAGAGCCCACTGTCACGGGGAGATACTCCATTCTTGCTCATAGCCTTCTTATACAGAAGGACCTGTGGATTTTTAGTTTCCATGAAACACCTTTGAAGAATGCCAACTAAAATATAGAAGGGTGATGGAAGATAAAATATAGCAGATAGCCACTACAGTAATTAATAAATCATCATAGTGATTTTGGCAAGGATGATGAGAGCCTGTTACAATTAGGAAGGGAAAAGATTATCAGGAACAGAATACCCTCAAAGTGTCAGAACTTGGACTGCTTAATTACAAGGGAAGAGGTGTCTTGACAATGGAGAGTCCCTGAAGACAATCAAATCTAGAGGAACAAACTGTTTACCTCTGCCCATCACTTAAGCAGCATCCCTGCCCACGATGCTTAACCTGAATCACACTAGGAGGAAACAGGGAAGCAATTCCAGGAATGAAGATTTGTACCAGTCATCACAGACCAAGGAGGATGGGGAAATCTGCTTTGTTTAAAGGAGACGAAAGAGAGATGACATCTACATGCAGCATGTGATTCCTGGCTGCATTCTGACCGGAGCACCAGCTGCAGAAGGCACACGTGGGCCATTTAGGGCACTTCCAAGACAGACCACATGCTAATCATATTGTATCAATGCTAACTTTATTGAGTGTGATAATTGTGCGTGTGTAAGAGAATGTCCTTGTTCCCATACTTAATTTTTTTATTTAGGAGATTTTGTTAGCACACAGAACATGGGTTTTATTATGCCACAGTCATGCATGTATACCATTGTCTTTTGTTCCTTTTTGTTCCCCTCCACTTGCTCTTTCCCATCCTCCCTGTTCCTCCCTGCTGGTCCTCTTCCTTCTCCCAAACAGTCCTCTCTTGTGTTTTTATGTCACATGTATTTTATTATTCTCCCCTTCCCTCCTGCCTGTTCCCTTTAGATCTCTTCCTCCCCTCTCACGGTCCCCTTTCTTCTTACATGTGTGCACACTTATGCACACGGATTTAAATATAGAGTCCACATAGGAGGCAAAATATGTGGCGTTTGTACTTTTGAGTCTGGCTTCTTTCACTTAACAAAATGGTCTCCAGCTTCATTTATTTCCCTGCAAATTTCATGGTTCCGTTTTTTCTTCATGGCTGAAATCATAGGAGATTTTGTACTGTGAAGTATTTATGGTTCTGTTACAGTTCTTGCTACTGACTTTCAGATGGCTCATGTGTGTGTGTGTGTGTGTGTGTGTGTGTGTGTGTGTGTGTGTGTGTGTATGTATTTGTATAATGTAATATTAAAATGGAGTTGGAGGGATGACTCAGTAGGTAAAGATCTATTGCTTTACAAGCACGAGGACCTGAGTTCAGATCCTAAAATCCACACAAAGAGCTGGGCTTGGCTGTGTGTTTTTAACTCCAGCACTGTGCATGCAGGTTTATGTGTGTGGTAAGGAGATGGGAAAATCATTTCACTGGGGCTTGGTGGCTGCAAGACTAGCTTCAGGTACACCGTCCCAGGGGAATAAAGCAGAGAGTGACAGAACAAGACATCTAATGTCCTCATTTGGTATCTACACACGTGTGTGCACATACCCCATACACAGATGCTCCACACTCTTACATATACATACATACACACATACAAAAGGAATTATATAAAGTTATATTATGTGTTAATATCTATATATAGCATGACAAATATAAACACAGTATTTCAAATATAAACATATATTACATTAGCTATAATACATGTATTTGATTTATCTCTGAACACTTATATGTATGTGCTTTTATAAATCACATATGGCCAAATGTTGGTAATTGGTGAATTTAAACAAAAGCATCTTTGTTGCACTAATTTAAATTATTTCTGAAGATTTGACATTAAAAAAGTGGGAGAAAATATCTTTTTAATTAAGGAATTAAGGATGAGATCATGGATGAAAACCTTGAACTGTAAACTCAGGTTCATAAGAACCCAGCATCTTATTCCTGTGTGAATAAAGCTGAGTTGGCTTCCTCTAACTATTAAACTTGGTATGCACAAACAGGGATGTTGACATGAGGTTGAGTGAGATGGTCTGGAATTAAGTATTGTCAGAGAAGAAAAAGTTGCTCTTGAGCCCTTAATCTTTGTCATTTCCACAATATTAACCTTTCTTGTTAAGAATCCTAACTCACAGGATTGGTGTGACGGTTAATGTGATAAGGAGTGTGAGAACATTTTGTGAACTATGGGCATGATGTATGAAGCTCCTTTGTGTTTGCGATGTCATTGTGTGGAATTGTAACACCCAGTGTTGTATCAGTACACAGAATACATATGCAAAGAAAGACAAGCTTGCTCAGTGGCCTCTTTAAGAGTCATCCCACTAAATGTAATTTAGAAAAATAAAGCTGCCTTCATGTAGGTGAGATTGATAAGGTCTTCCTATGGTGTCTCTATAGCATTGTCTAAACTCACAGAATGCATACCAGCTTTTTCAACAAAGGAACAAAAACTTCGCCCACTTGGTGTGCTCCTGTAACCAGTTGTACTTGTTAGAGACTCTTTCCCTAGAGGTTGAAAGCAAGCAAATAAGAACTTTACCATAAGTAAACAGAACATTAAGTAGAGAAACACTAAGGATTGCTTGTGGAGCCTTTATCCTGAGATAATTTCAAATGAGATTTTTGAGTATGCCTTGCTTTCAGAATTTGATTCTTACAGTAAATATAAAGCAGAGTCAATGTACGTGGAGGACTCAAGTGAGTCAGAGTAACGAACGCTTTGTCCCTTCTGAGGGAGGCAGGGCAGAGTCTGTAAATGGGATGTTTGGATTCTGACAGGAAGAAAATAAGGCAGGAAGAAAAACATTCCATTACTTAGAAGTGACATCCACGTCTGTTATTGGATGAGATGGGCTTCTTCAGCGGGCTGGCAGGGGTTGTTGAAGTGTGGTCTGTAGTGGGCACAGGTTCAATGGACAACAGTCCTGAGGGTGCTGTGTCAGCCAAGCTAGCACTAGATCACTGTCCTTGGTGTCTGAGGAAACTGTCACTAGCAATTCTTGAGCAGTTAGTTTATACAAGGAGCAATGTTAATGTTCTATGTGTCTTTTCTCAGTTAAGCTTTGTAACAGCCCTTAGGTACATGTGTACCTGACTTATAGATGGGGTGGACTCAGAGGTAAATAGCACATAGATAAAGTCACATAGGTATGTGTAGCCAAGTTGCTACCTGAGCCCAGGTTGCCTGACTCTAGAGCCCATTTTATTATTACTATTCATAATGCATATTTAAATTTAAATTGATTTTAAGCAATTACATAAAACATAGAAATTTCATATGTCTCTGGGGTCCCGTGTGCTACTTTGATACATAGACATACTGTGTTAATGTCTACATTATGGCAAACTTATTTGCTCCCTTGGGTATTTACTGTATCTTGGTAGTGAAAACATTAAAAATTCTTTCTTCTAGCTTTCTGAGAAAGACAGTACCTTATGGTTATGTAGTCACCCATGTATGTACACCAGACCTTGTTGTTCCTAATTGTTCCCATTGAAACACATTTCTCACATCCTGCTCTACAGCCTTTGGTAATTGCCATTCCACTCTTACCTTCAGTGAAGTCAATATTTTATATTCCCCACAGGAGTGAGGGCATGATTTTGTGTGTGTGTGTGTGTGTGTGTGTGTGTGTGTGTGTGTGTGTGTGTGTGTGCGTATGTGTGTGTCTGGATTCCTTCATTTAGCATCTCCCAGTTCCTTCCACAGTGCAAATAATGATATTTCATCCTGTTTATGGCTAAATGATATTTCATCGTGTATACACACCACATACTCTTTATCCATTCATCTGTTAGTGGATACTTGCTTTGGGTTCTAGATGTTGGCTGTGGAGAACAGTGCTTTAATAAACACAAGCATGTTGAAGAGATCTCTTTGATACACTGATCTCAGTTTCTTCGGATTTATACCCAGTAGTGGGATGGCAGGACAGTATAATAACCCTTCTTTTTTGAAGAACCTCAGACATTTTCAACAGTGGCTGTGTTAATTTACATTTCTAATGACACCTTCTTGTTTAGCATTCATCTTTTTGGTAATTCTGACTAGAGTAAGGCAGCTGTCATTGTGGCTTTGATTTGTGTTTCCCTGGTGACTAGTGACTGGGGTTGATCCTGGTACTTTGGGGTTGGATTAACATAAAAAGGAAGCCAATCAGAGCCATTCAGAATGCAGGCTGAAAGAGGAAAACTAGATACTTCTCCTAATAGATACAGAAAACATTCAACTCTGTCTGACACTGATTCCCTATAACCTCTCAGGAAACTAGAAACTAGAAGGGAACCTTCTTCATCCTGATTGAGGGCGTCTATGAAAAACATAAAAACATATTTAATAGTGAAGCTTTAGCCTAAGATGAGGAGCAAGATGAAGATGTTTCCTTTCTTCCTCTGTATTCAAAATAAGACTAGAAATTCTTGTCCTTGCAATGGAGAAAGTGGGGCTAAAGTGTGTAGACTGGGAAAGAAGTAGAAATCTGTCCATAGACGAAGTAATTAGAGACATTATCCAGAGACTAAAACAATCCAATGAGAAATTACTGGAACA
Organism: Peromyscus californicus insignis; assembly: GCF_007827085.1. Taxonomy (NCBI): domain Eukaryota; kingdom Metazoa; phylum Chordata; class Mammalia; order Rodentia; family Cricetidae; genus Peromyscus; species Peromyscus californicus. Next base: position 70,701,225 of record NW_026294606.1, on the reverse strand, counting down.
GAAATATGATTGTAGCCACAGGATTTAAGGTCAATATCTTAAAAAAGTGGTTTTGCTTATTAAAAATAAACAATTAAAACTTGAAATTGAAAAACCATACAATTTGTGATGTCATCAAAAGTTTTGTCTCGGTATCACATGTAGAATATCCATTATCCAAAGTGCTTGGGAGGAGACATATTTCAGATTTCAGGGTTTTTCAGATATTGGAATATTTGCATAGACTTTATGGTTGAACATCCTTCATCTGAGAATTCCAAATGTGAAGTCTATTCTGTCCAAACTCTCTGATTGAACATAGTTCCTGTTGGCATTCTGTTTGGTCTTTCACTTCTTATAGTTTGACTTGCTGATTTGAAAACACACTTTTGAAGAGCTCAGCGAAGTTAGGGCACCTACAGTAGCTGATTTCAAGTCACCTCATAGCTGTGGTCTTCAGGACAAAGTAGGAGTAGCAAGAAAGCAGAAAACATCAAAAGTATGAGTTTCTGCCAAATGTCAAAGGAATTTAATTGGCCAAGGAAATCTTTCAGTGAATAGAGCTAATATTGTTATAGAGTCATAGGCTTGTATGTACAAAAACAGGAAGGATGTAGGGAAGAAAGTTGAACTGGAAGGAAGTATTAGTGATCATGAGTTTGGCAGACAAAGTACGTGCACACACACACACACACACATACACACATACACACACATACACACACAGACACACATACATACACACACACTACACAAACACATACACACACTACACACACACATACACATACACACACACACACACACACACACACACACACACACACACACACACACACTTTCTGTTCAACATAAGCTGTTCATCATGGAACTTGAGACCCTTTTCTTTCCAAAATTTATTGATAAGAAAATGAGAATGGAAAGCCAGAGACTGGGAGAAGATACTTGTATGTGATATGAAGATTACAAAAGATATTCTGAGATATGTAAAAACTATTAAAACTTAACAGTAAGAGTAAAATCCAACAAAAGTGGGCAGGAGGACTGAAGAAACATCTTTTTCATCATCATCAGTCACTAGATATACTCAAAATAAAACCACACTAGGGTTCCATCGCACCCCTGTTAGCACAGCTGATGAGGAGGAGGCTGAGGAGACCAGAGGCTGGAAAGGATGCAAAGCAACTGGAGCTCTCACACTGTTGCTGCAACTCACACCATGGAACAAACAATATGTAAAATGCTTTTGTGGAATCTAAAAACCAGACTCCATTCTAAGATGGTTATCCCAGAGAAACTAAAATGTATAGAAGCATACGTGAATACAGACTTGCACATTAGCATCAATACCGGCTTTGTTGCCTCATAATCCAAACTGGAAGCCACCTAAATGTTCATCAACAGGTGGCTGGATATTTCGGCATTTCCAAACAATGTGGTACTGCTTAATAACAAGAGGAACAAATACTCAATTCATTCAACAACAAGAATTAATTTCAAAGTGATGATATTGAGTAAAAGGAGCTGGTCATGTGTACATACCATATGATTCTATTTCAGTCAAATTCTAGAAAATATAAATTAACCTATAGCAATAGATAGCATATTGATGGAGCCCTGGTCTTGGGTGAGTGGGGAAAGAAAAGGAATGGATTACAAAGAGACCTGAGATGTGGAGATGTTCATTATCTTGTTTGTAGTGTTAGTTTTGTGGTAATATAAATATCAAAACTTGTTATATTGTGTACTTTAAATACATGCATTATATTGTGTGCCAATCACACCTCATAGAATTTTGACAGTGAAGTTAGACTGTATGTGGACAAAGATGCTGATTTATCCGTTGGTGACCCTGAAGTAACATATTAATAGTTATGGACAGGGATTGGGGAGGTGGCTCTTTCACTAAAATGCCTACAATGCAAGCATGATGACCTGTTGACTGGTGACACATGCCTATAATTCTGGCACTTGAGAGGGGAGAGGCAGGCTGATGCCTGGAACTCATTGTTCAGCCAACTACCCAAATTGATGAGATCTAGGTTTATTGAGAGATCTTTTCTGAAAAAATAAGGTGGAGAAAAATTGGGGAGGATGCCTGATGTCAACCTCTGGCCATCACACATATGCATACACTGACATGGACATGTATACAGACTATGAATGTGTATACACATTCTTACATACACATTTAGAGCAGATGAGACCTTAGAGATGATCTTTATCACAGAGCAGTAAAGTGATTTGTCCAAGAGAGTAGTTTATCATTCAAGTAAACCTTTAAGACAATGCTGAATCTCACGATTTTCCCATGAGAATGTTCCAGAAGAGAAGCTTGTCCTGGGCATCTTTGTGCCTTCCCCTTCTTGAAAAATGCACTGTACACAGTGGTGCTCAGTAAATAGATGCAGACTGGTTGGAAGCGTGATGTTTCCAAATCTGAATTATAGATGAGAACTGCTTCACTTTCTTGGTATAATGGAAAGATGGACTGAGTGTGGCAGATCGCCTTACGATTCCTACTTATTAAATGCATTTGGAGTTTCCTTTGGGCACAAGGCTGTTTGTTGGCAGGGTTGACGCTTCCCAGGTTGGAGAAAACTTCTGAGATAGAATATAAATTATGAGAGTGCATTTTTTTTTAGGATTTGAACTTGGCTACAAGTTATTGAAGCCTAACAATGGCTGAAGCAAGGCAGATGTGTTTTCCTCTGGCATCTAAGCCTGAGCCTGCGTTGTTGCTTTGGTCTGAAGTCATTAGGGACCTGGAATAGCTTGGTCGAGAATGTCCTCCATAGGCTCAGACGGTTGAATACTTGGTCCCCAGTTGGTAATGCTGTTTGGGGAGGTTTAGTAGGTGTGGCCTTGCTAGAGGAAGGATGTCACTGAGGGCAGCCTTTGAGGCTTCAAAGCCTCTTGCCATTCTCAGTGTACTGGCCACTTCCTGCTTGTGGTTCAAGATGTGAGCCCTCGGCTTCCTGCTCCCGCCATCGTTCCTAGGCTCTGCTTTCATGCTCTCTTATCCGTTTGGAACCATAAGCCAGATGAATTCCTTCTATAGAATGCCTTGGTTATGGTGTTTCATCACAGCAATAGGAAAGTAACTAACCCAGGACTCATGCCATATGGTCCTTTTCTTTCTTCCGCCATTCCCGAGTCTGTCCCTGTGTAGACATTCCATGGTTGCTTCTTTCCTGTCTTCTGACAAGAAGGAAGAATGGAAACTGCAAAGCTGTGCCTGGAGAGTTTCTATGGTCGTTTTTGCTTCTCTAGACTGTTTGTGTTGTTGTTTGTTTGTTTTTGAGACAGGTTTTCTTTGTGTAGCCCTGGCTAGTCTCGCACTAGCTCTGTAGACCAGGCTGGCCTGGAACTCACAGAAATCTGCCTGCCTCTGCCTCCCCAGTGCTGGGATTAAAGGGGTGTGCCACCACTGCCTGGCTAGACTGTTGGTTTTTTCTTTTTCTTTTTTTTCTTTTTATTTGCATTTATTTTATGCTGGATTTATTCCCATGCCATAAGCATTTATTTCTTCCATTTCTTCAGGGATGTCTTCTTCTGTGTGGCCTCCTCTTCTGGCGTTGGGTCAGCTGAGAATCATCTCAGTGTGGTGGGGGAGCTCACATATGAGTTAATCTGACCATGAGCTCTGTAAGTTTGATGATACATCCTGGGTTCTTTGTTCATCGGGATGTGTTCAATGACTAGGGAATCGATGCCTGAACTCTTCAGTTCAGCATTACTCTCTGCATTTTTAAGCATGTGCAGCAAAAATTCAGCACTCTGTTTGGGCCGCTGGCCTGTGTCCTCCCTACTGTTCGGTCTGGGTACACCTCTCAATTCTACCATTATACTGCCAGAAAGCCACACATTACTTCTTTAAAGTGACGTCTGTCAGAATGTGGTGGCTTTTCAAATATGCAGATCATGAACAGCCTAGGAAGTTTCATGGATGTTCTTAAAGTGAAAACAAAGATACGAAGTACTTTATTTGCATGGTTTTGTAGGGTGTTCTGGGTCACCGTCACAGATCCTCTCAGGCTGCTTACAGGAAAAGGAGTGTTTTGATTGCACCTGTTACTTGGCCACATTAATTTCAGAAGGCCTGGGTCTGCAATTGTTTTTGTTTCGTTTTGTTGCATACATTCATTGTATAAAATCGTGGGCATTGTACTTCAGCATTGTGTACTTCGACCATATTCCTTCTCGTTCCCCTCCCTTGTCTTGTCCTCTCCCATTCGTCTCCTTCCTTTTCCCAGGAAATTTCTCTTCCACTTTTCTGTCCTATCATTAAAAACAACAACAACAACAACAACAACACAACAAAGATTCTACACACGAGAGAAAACGTGCTGTGATTCTAATCTGAAATGTTCCCTATAGGCTCACACTTGGAACACTGTTTCCCAGCTGGTGGCGCTGTTTTGCAGGGGGCTTTCAAAATTTTAGGACGCAAGGCCTCACTGTGGGAAGTAGGACACTGGGTTGGGCTTCTGCAGGTTCTGCTAGGCCCTCATATGGGCCTTGCTCTCTGTTTCCTGTCTGCCACTCTGTGGACAGTGACTGCTGTCCGCTCCCACCTCCACATACTGAGCCACTCGGCCATGTCGTGACAGACAGTGACCCTCTGGAACCCTGAGCCCAAATGGCTCCTTCCTCCCTTGTTTCTGTTGGCTCCTTTGCTACAGGGACATAAAAGTAACACAGTGTGACATTTGTCTTTCGTCTGAGTCTGGTTTGTTTTGTCCAATGTTATGATCTCCATCTTCATCTGTTTTCCTGAAGATGACATGATTTTGTTCTTAATGGGTGACTAGGACTCGTTCATGTGTATATCACAGTCAATATCTCTTCATCTGTTAGTAGGCATCTAGTGCTGAGCTTGAAGTCTTAGCTTAGAAGAACTGAGAATTGCGGGCTGACTAGTTGGCCTCGCTTTGTCAAAGGAGCTACACAGGGCAGGGGTTGAGTCCTGACACTTGACCAAGAATTCACTGCAGCTGGGGATACTGTACCGCCACCCAGTCGTTCATGCCTTCCCTCCATCAGAAAGTGACACAGAGAGGAGGTCCTGAGCCCAGTGACTACATGGCAGGCCCAGCTGTTAGCCCTGCCACCAACCCCCGTTTAATCATGCTTCACATCTGTAAATGAAGATGACACTTTTCCCCCCACTGGGAAGTTGCTTCTTTGTCTGTTGACATCATCTCTGAGAACTAAAGAAGGTTCCATGTGAGGCTGATGCAGGGTGATGGAACCTCTGGCTGAAACAACAACCACCACCACCACAACAGCCACAACAACAATGAACAAAACCCCTAAGAATCCAAAGAGGAAGGTCACAGGGAATGTGTCATCCTTTCATTGATGATGACTAAGTCATTGCTGATTATTAGGCTGCTGGAAACTCCATGTCTTATGATGTTGTGAAGTGGCTGCTCTTCATTTCCACAAGGAAGAAACTGAGGCATGGACAGAGGTACAGTGGAGCAGCTCTGTCCTGCCAGGATATCAGTAGCAAAATCAGTCCCGGAAACCCAAACTGAGGGCTTGTGCACTGTTCTTTGCCCATCAGGTACTATTTAATTTGGTGAACACCAGAAAAGATCTAAAGGAGGAGAAAAATAAGAAGTTTCCTCTCCAAGCCCTGTATGAAGAGAATCTACATTCCTCCGTCAGTGCATGGAGCTCGGGCCTCCCAGAGTTCACAGGGAAGCTGGATGCCTTGTCCTTAGAGCCAGGCAGCTTGCTTTTTATCTTTTACATGGGGTGCAAAAGGGTTGCTTAGCAACATGGATTCTTCCAGCTCGGAACAAGTGCAGCAGCCGCTGAGCTGACAGTGGAGCAGAGTTAGAGAGATCCTCATTTTTCAGCTTTTTTACCGGGCTGAGGGGGAATAAAAAGAGAAAAGCAAGTCAGGTGAAAGAAACGCAATCAGCGGCACCACGCAGGAGAACCGGCGGACGGTGGAGAATGGTCCCGAGCCAGCAGCCCACGCATGACTAATAGATGCTTCTGGGGAGGAATTCAAAGGGTGTAGCCACCACTACGGAGGTTAATTAGGGAGAGTGAGCGTCCATCCAGTGAGATAGCTGGGCATTCTGGAAAGGGAAGTTTTGAACACATTTGTGTTCAAAATTTGTCGAAGCACATTTGTTCCCCCTGTGTTGGGGGAGGGGGTTGGTTTGTTTTCATTTCATTTGTTTCATTTTGTCTTTTCAAGCCCAGGTATGTTTTGGTTCTCACCCCTCCAACTCCCCCCCACTTTTTTTTTTCTGGTGCTGAGGCCTGAACTGAGGCCTTTGTGGTTGCTAGGCAAGCACTTGATTACTGAAATAAGAGCACAGCCCCTGTTAGGTCTGCTTTGAAGGGAAACAGGATTGAAGGATACTTATTTCTTTTTCAACTCTCTTGCTGATGAGGATAAAAATGCATTTAAAAAACTTTTTTTTTGGGGGGGGTTGCTAGTGTTTATAATAAAGGTGTCCAAGAAGGGGCCAGGTTTGCTTCTCTGTTGGATTTGCTGGAGAATGATTGGCAGCCTCAGAGGCCATTTCAACGTCACTGTCCAGTGGCCTGTTCCATCTTGCTAGGAGATAAGATGGAGGCCACGTGCTGAGCACTCCCAGGATCTATTTCCAGGCAGGGAGACCACCGTCTTTCCTCTCCCAGGCAGGCCCAGCCCTTTGTAGAGCAGTTTTCTAAAATGAATCAGATGAGTTTTTCAGAGCAAAAGGAAATCGGGATGAAATAAATAAAAGCAGAGAGGAAATTGAAAGGGGTAGCTGTGGGGGAACATATGCTTTCAGATGATATTTTAAAATAGATGGAGAGTCGAGGAGACAGAGATACTGAAAACTGACTCCAGATGGCAGGAACAGCGATGGCAGGCTGGTGTGAAGGGACAGAACACAGGCTGGCACTAGACAGGGGGAGGATGTGAAGGACGGTAGAGGAGGCAGGGAGAGACGCAGCCTATGGGTGTGAGGGCTAAGGATCAAAGATCACCGAATCCCTCAACCTCGCTTCACAGTTCTGTAATGTGCTCAGTGGGTTCATGTCACGTGACAGGCCCCTTCTTAACATGCATGTATGGAAATGTCAGAATTGTGACACTTCGCTGTCTTTGCTAAAGCAATTGGCCCGAGAAAGCCAAATCCTCAAGTCACTAACTGATTAGTGGTTGGAGTGGGTTTGGAGGAAGCCATCCAAGGGGTTCTATCAAATATTTTCCATATACATTTAATTTTGATAGATGATAGTTGTGCTTTTCTGAAATAGTCCTGAGGGACTAGGTGACTTGAATTCATCTTCATGGACTGATTGGGAAGGAAGAAATTACTGAAAAAGAGAACGGAGAGACAGGAAATTATTTCAGTGCTAGTGTCACATCCAGATAGCTTCTTCTTACCTTTTCAGAACCGTGGGAACATTCTTCTACCATCCTGTTTACGAACCAAGGGCAGTTGTGTTGTGTAATCATGAGGTGCCAATGGGTTTCTCAACTAAATTTAGTTCTTTATTTTCAGTAAGCATTTATTTACCGCCTGCTGTGTTCCCGGAGAGCCCTAAACTGTAAAGAGGAAAAAGCCACAGTTCTGCATTTGTTGTCTTTTCTGTGACTGCATGGAAATGTCTCCTTTCCTCTCTATCCTGAGTGTTGTGAGGGCATTCATGTGTGTATGTGTTAGTGTGTAGCTGTGACTTGCTCTCTTAACTGAAGAGGAACCTGCAGAGTTTCTACAACTCTTATAAACCCATAGCTATCCACATCCACCCATCCATCCACAATCATTCACCCACTCACCTCCCTCCCTCCCTCCCTCCCTCCCTCCCTCCCTTTATTTTATTTTATTTTGCCTCTTTTTACCTGACAGGTCCTTACTGATTTCTGCTTTTCGAAACAACTGTTCATATTTAGATCATTGTCATTATCAGTGTGTAGCTACCAGGATTACAGAAGAAGTTGAGATTCAAAAGATACCACAGATGTTCATTTTATGTAGCACTGTGAATTAACACTCAACACTTGTCTAGACCATTAAGCAAGGGAGAGAATTTGTTTGCAGGTGACTGCCACGTGCCATTAGTCTCAGACGGTCATGCCTATTCACGGCCATAAAAAAAGCCAGTGTCTTCCTTCACTGGGTAGCCCCTGTCCTGTTTCAGGGAAATGCCAATAAATTTCAGGTGTTAGGAATGAAATACTTGCTTTTGGGCAGCTTCCAGTCCAATTTCATCAGGGACTGACCCAGCGTTAGCCTTTCTGTTTCCATTTCTTCTGAACTTCTCCATTTGCTCTTGTTGCTTGCCGTGGACGCCCGTTTATAAATCTTGGGAATGATATAGCCAGTGTAGTTCAGCAGAGCCCGGAGCCTGACCGTATATAACATGACTCATTTAAGTAGCGCAGAAACCAGGGCCAGCCTCTTACTAGTGGAAACAGGAGGCGCAAGAATGTCACTGAGTCCATTTCATTTGTGAGAAGGCAGTGAATAATGATGGCAAAATTTATTTTGGAGCAATAAGGAAGTGAAAGCTTGTGGGTGAAAACTGACGAAGTAGAGGAATCTGAGGGAAAATGTCTGTAAGTATATTTTAATAAATGTGTGCTGAGAAATAGTTTTTTAATTATTATTTTTATTGATATTTTGGGAATCTCACATCATGCACCCTGATTGCTCCCACACTTCAGTCTTCTCATGTCTGCCCCCTCCCTCTTAGCCCCCCTCAAAAAGTCCATTTTGCATTGTTTATATATTCAGTGGAGCGTAGTCAAATTCTAGTGGCCAATTCTCAAAAGGAGGATGAGCCTTTTTCTGCCTGCATCCACACCAGAAGCCATTAACTGTGGAGAGCCATGGGGTGGCTGGAGTGGGTTAGGGCCAGCTCTCCCGCACCCATGCTACCACCTACACTACAGTGCCATGGGTTGGTGAGGGGCAGGACCAACTTTCCCACACTCACGGGCATTCCCATGGCTTCAGGTGGCAGCCCAGAACACATACTTCCTCCCTTGGCCATATCGGGATCACTGACCCACTCATGGCCCTCGGTGGCTGCATGGACCATGAGCTTCAAAATGGTCTCAGGTGGTTACACATGCCACTCCCATCAGCATGGTGCCCCGAGGCAGCAAAGCCTGAGGACAATACCAAGGTATCAGGCCATGGCACAGTCTGCGTACGTCCACATGGATCTCAGGTTTCATCATGGCCTGGGGCAGCAGCAGGGACCACAAACACCATCACTGGTCACGGTGGTCCTTTGAGGAGGTCCAATCCAGAAAGTGAAGCTTTCTTCATCTCGGGCCTTCCTCCGTTATCCAGGCAGCAGCTTCGGGGTTGAATTTGTGTCTGCTTGAGCTCCAGGCTGTTGTACACCATCCTGCCGACCCTACTGGGCCATGACAGCAGGTCGGCCTCGGCCCTCTCTCGCCTATCACAGCCATCATGTCTCCAGTTCCGCCTCTCTCCATGGGGCACACACGGCTCCATTTTTCTATCTTTCCCATCTCGTCATCACATATTTGTTCTTTGTAGTGGTGTTTGACTGTCTTCTGCCGCTGCACCAGGCTGTGGGCAAAAAAAAAAATATTCTTAAAAAGAAAGAAAAAGAAAGGAAGGAAGGAAGGAAGGAAGAAAGGAAGGAAGGAAGAAGAGCTTGCACATTCTTGACATTGAGTGTCCTTAAGTCTGAGAAGGACTGAAGAATTCACTGGAGCTTGATGAAATAGATGATCCTCTGGTGAAGGGACGTAGCAGATGAGGAAAGACGGGTTAATGCAAGGAAAGTAAGCAAATCTGTTAAAAACACGCTCTCAATTCCAGGGAGCTCTAGAAGTTCTTCTAAGTATTCTGCCCTCTCAGAACTTCTAAACACCTTCCTCATGCTGATCTAAATTTTCACCCTTGACTAAGGTTTTTTTTTTTGATTGGATGTATATGTGTATGTTTGTGAGTGTGAGTGCAGGTCATGCGTGCCGTAACAGGTGTGGCAGTCACTGGACGGCATTTTGTGACTCAGTTCCTTCCTTCCACCTTGTTTTGAGGCAGGGTTTGGTTTCTGGTGCTGTGTTGAGTTACTCAGGGTAGCTGGTTTATGTGCTTCCTGGTGACTCTCTGGGATTACAGATGCATCCCACAGCAGCGAGCTTTTTGTGTAGGATTTGGGAATTGAACTCGGGTCATCAGGCTTGGACAGCATAGTTTTTTGTTCATTTATTTTATTTTATTTATTTATTTTAGCCTGTGAAAACTTCTGTCTGGCCCTTGACTAAGTATTTTTGAGGAAAGTTTTATATCTAGTTATGTTATAACCAGCTCTAAATGTGTGGATTAAGAGGGGGCAGGGAAGGGGGAAATGGCTGAGGGAGGGGAAGGGTGAGAGTCTTGGGTTAATGAAGTGGACAGACAGGTAAAAAGTGCTTTCCACATAAGACAGACAGACAGACAGACAGACAGACTCTCTCTCTCTCTCTCTCTCTCTCTCTCTCTGTCTCTCTCATGACAATAAATTTAAAAAAAGCATGAGGGTTTTATAATTTCAGTGATGTTAGGAGTTCAAAGTAGATTGTATTGTTTATTTATTTATTTTTGGCTTATTAACAAATTTTTCTTTTCTTTTTTTGACACAAGGTTTCTCTGTGTAGTCCTCGTTGTTCTAGAACTTGCTCTGTAGACCAGACTGGCCTCTAACTCAGAGATCCACCTGTCTCTGCCTCCTGAGTGCTGGGATTAAAGGCATGAGACACCACAGCCCAGCAAGTTTTTTTTTCTTAAAAAGCTAAATGATAGTGTTTTAAATTTTCTTTAGTTCCTGGCTTTGTATGCATTTCTGTAGGAGTGTGTGTATGTCTGTGTGTTTGTGTGCATGTGTGTATAAAATGACTGGTACATAGTTGTATATATTCTTGGGATACAATATGATTCTTCAGTATATGTACACATTGTGTAATAATGAAGTCAAGATAGTTAGCCTATATGATACTTTAAGCTTTTTATTATGTCTTGAGGTTTGGAGCATAGCCCAGTGGTGGGGTGTGCCTGACATGCAAGGCCCCACATTCTATCTTCAGCACCACAAGAAAAAGAAAAGGAAAGAAAAGAAAAAGCAAACGAGCAACAAAAAAGCATAAAGTGAAATATTTTCCATTTCTTTAAAAAAGTTTAAGATTTGTTTATTTCATTTTATGTGTGTGACTGTTTTGCCCACATATATACATGAACCACATGTGTGCAGTGCCTAGAGAGCTCAGATGAAGACATCAGATCTCCTGGCACTGGATTTATGGGGGAGCCAGCATGGAGGTGCTGGGACTGAACCCAGGTCCTCCACGGGAGCAGCAAGGACTCTTAATCAGTGAGACATGTCTCCTGCCCTCATTTTCCATCTCTTTAGGGTAAGACCATTCAACACCTTTCTTTTAGTATTTTGAAACAATCAAACACATATTTATTAACAGCAGTCACTCTTATTGTACTATACAGAGAAGTAGGAGAGCTTAATGTTCCTATCTGAGTCTGACTTTGTGGGATCAATCAGCCTCCTCCCGTCTACTCCCAATCCCAACCCCTGGAAATCATTATTCTAGTCTATTTCCATGAGAACAATTTTCGATTAATGGGATGAGTGAGATCATTCGGTATCTTTCTGTGCCTGGTCTATTTCTCACTATAAAATGTCTTTTGGGTTCACCCATGTTGCAATAAATTTCATTCTTTTTATGTCTGAATAATCCTTTGTTGTGTTCATGTACCACATTTTCTTTATCTGTTCATCTGTTGATGAACATTTAGCTTGATCTGTGTCTTGGCTATTGTGAATAGACATTTTGTTCAAATGTCCAGCAAATACATGGAGAATAGGCAGTGTTGCTGTCACCAGGGACGTACAAATCAAAACCACAAGGACACAAGGAGGTGTTACTTCACACCGACCTGGATGGCTGCTATAAAAAAATAAGATGGAAAGATAGCAAGAATTGGTGGGGCTGTGTCAAGAAGGGATCTCTTCCTTATACAGTGCTGGTGGGCATGTAAATTAGTCTAGCCATTATGGAAATAGTGTGGAGACTCTTAAGAAAACTAAATTACAGGGGTGGGAAGATGGATCAGTAACGTGGTCGCTACTTCATGAGGACCAAAGTTTGGATTCCCAACCCATGTGAAAGGCTAAGGTGTGGGACCATGTAATGCTTGTAATCCCAGCACCGAGGAGATGAGAAAGGACAATCTTTGGGACTTGCTGGCCACTGATATAACAGAATTGATGAGTTCCAGGTTCAGTGAGAGACCCTGCTTCAAGAAAATAAGGCAGAAAGTGATTGAGGAAGAAACCCAACATCAGTATCTGGCCTCCATGTATACATTCACACACATGAACATATATACACATATGCATATGCACACACTATTGGCCTCTGTGTGCACATGTGCACTCACACACAACTAAAAGAAGTTCTAATATGTGATCCAGCGGTCCCACAGTGAATGTGTATCCAAAGAATATGAAATCAGTCAGCGAGAGAGACAGCTGCTCCCCCGTGTTTATTGGAGCACTGCGCACAACATCATTTTGACATACTCCACCTCTCTTTGGGGGAGATTATAAATTGATATGCCTGAGAGGTCTGTCTCATTTAAAGCAAAAAAGCACAGCGTTGCCATTGTGAATAATGTTCCATTTAGAATGGTTGAGCCAGAGATAATCTGATCTAACCCTCTATTTTACTGATGTAGTTTTCCAAGATTAATGGAATTAGTCTAGTTCATGAACTAGTAGAGATTAGAATTCAGGAATTCTTGTGTTCCGTTTCTGTCTTCGTTTGTACAGTGCTGTGAGGCCTATGGTGTGGGGGGCTAGGGGCGTGGGAAAGTGTTCCTGTCATCCTTGTCATTGGCTCAGAGAACTGAAGGGAGTTGGCTCTATCTGGCTGTGGCTGCATGCGCCAAAGTGGTGGCCGGGGGACATAGAACTGTAGGGTGTCTTCTGTCTTTGAGCACAAAGTGCTCCACCTTCAGCTCTCAGGCGACTATTAGTGATGCAGATGTGTCAAATCTACGAGGAAGTTACCATTCTTTTTTGGACCATACTTTAGGCTAGTGTCCTAAGTAATCTGTTTAGTTTCAGAATCATTACACTTCACAGCTTGAATGGCAGTTTGATAATTTCAATTTTCAAGGTAGAATTATACTACATTTAATGTCCTTAACTATTTTCCAAATGTGTATTGGTTTAGAATTAAAAAAATGATTTCAATCTTAAGAGAGTTTTGATCTTGATCTCCCCTCATCAGTTTTCATCTTCACACAGGTAATTCTTCCTCTGCCTCCCTTTCTCAGGCCCAATGTGTCTTGTTTTTCCCACTTTACTGTACAAAACACTGATGAGGCTCATCTTCCAGGATAGGGTTTTGAAGCATATTCTGGGAGCTGACTCATGGACTCTGCTTCTTAGAGTCTGGCATGGCTGTCCAGAGGTGAGGCTGGGGAATATTCGAAACACTGAGATGAGGCTAGTGCTCAGCGGGAGGCAGTAGTCCGCAAACCACAATGCTCAGTTGTGTCCGAATTGGGTATGCTCACAGGAACGACAAAGTCACTTACTCTTTGGTCCCTTTACTTTGTAAGAGAGAGGCTTGTCCTTGGTTCTGGATTAGGTTTTGACTGCTGTGAAAATACTCAAGAAAATTAGTTAACATGTGGAAAGACCTATGTTAGCTCACTGTTTCAGGGGTCTTGGTCCTGTTTGCTGCTGCTTTTTTGAGCCTGTTGACAAAGATGAACCGATCTGTTCCTGGAAAAAGAAGAGTGAGGGGAGGAGGAAAAGGAGGGAAGAGACCAAGTTTCCACAACCTCCTGCAAAAACCCCCTGCCAATGACCTAGTTTTCTTCCATTATGTCCTACCTCCTAAAGTCTCCACCACCTTCCAAAGGCCCCAAACTGAGGATTAAGTCATGTCATTAACACATTGGCTTTGGGGGCTAGTCCAGATCTAGCAGAGTCTGTTGATTCCTGGGCTTCCCCTCCCCTTTCTCTTAGAGTTGAGGAACCCAGGGCTTCATAGACCAGCACTCTATCTGGAGTTATAGCCATAGGCCCGTAGGTCTCTCTTTACCTTGAGAGATGTTGATGAGCAAGAATTCCAGTCTCTCTCACAGTAGTCCAGTTCTTCCAACTGGTGGGTCTGGTTCAGTGACATGCACTTTCAATGTGAAGCTTAGAATCTGAGATGCAGCCTTACATGGAGCTGTAGCCCCTGTGCCAATACCAGACTGACTTTTGGGAAGGAACAGATTTTAAACAACTGACTTCAAGTCATTCAGATAAATGAAGTCCAGCAATGATACTCAATGCATCGAACTACAGAGAAATAAGATTTCTGGAGAAAGTCCAAAATGGAAAGTCCCTCAGAAAAATAACAAAATGTAGGTTCCACAAAACAAAAAAAGATTTCTGTGTAACAGAAGGCCAGCAAGAAAGCCAGTGGCTTAAGAAGTGTGAGCAATACATGCTGCAGTCGTAGGAAGCTGACCCCCAAGTCTAGAGCTTTGGTATTCTTTTGTTTTAGGTAAAGTATTTTGTCTTCTTTTAGTGGGTGAACTTGATAATATTTGACCACGATGGACACTGGTGGAGTAGGAACTGAGCTGGCCACACAGAGCCATTTCTTGATTGATTCTGTCAAATCCCTTATCCCTTAAGGAAGCACCTAAGATATTTTGGACACGTCTAGTTGTATATTCTTCCTCCAATTTCAGCTTCTTAGCAAGCATGGCCATTTGGAAACGTTCTTCAGTGTTTGTTTAGGGTTTAGAAGCTGGGGGACACCAGTGGATTCTTTCCAGGGCTGAGAGAAGGGCTGACGAGCTTGGCTCTGAGGCTCTGATTTCATATTGCTGTGTGAAGCAGGCTCAGAGAGATTGGGATGGTCTGTCTAGTGTACAGGCCTCTGCTATGAAGCCTCATGTACCATGCACGTCTTTGTCAAACACTTATCCTCAGAGTTGCCAAGGAGATACAGCCAAAGGAGACAATATAATGAAGAATCTTCATTTAATGGCATTAAAATGAGACAAAGGGTGGTCTTATTTCTGAATTAATGAAGAAGACCAGAGACCACCTTTCTTGCATTTTCCCCCATTTAGTAAATATACAAGGATCCAAGAACCCAAATCCAAGCATGATAAATTAAAAAGGCATTCTATATCTTTCTCAATCTTCTGTCATAAGCTTTCTCCACATCAGAGAGAATCACCGTGAGCCTACCTTGGACCCTGCACACATGGGCTCATTCCTTCAAGTTTCAGAAAGACTTTGTTGTGATATAATTTCACCGGCGCTTGGCATGGGTCCCTGATGGACAGGCCTGGAAAACTGATAACAGAAACTGGCGAAAAGGCAGGGGCTTTAATGTCTTACTCAATTCACTCTTTATAAGAGATATCAGATGTGAAGGGCCTGGACCTGTTCCCAGTTTTGATGAGGGTAAAGAGAGTCAAAATAGAAAAAGAGTTAAAAAGTGCTTTGAAGAGCAGAAACTATTGGTATTAGTAATGTGCCCTGAGTACTGGGGGAGCCAGCAGGTGCTACTCTGGTGGCAAGCCACTGCCATTATTTTTAACTTATGGAAATAAAGAGAATTAAATTTTGTTAAATAGCATGACTAGTTTAAAAAAAAACCCACACTGTCAGGAGAGATGGCCCGTGGAAAAGAAAGACAAATGAAACTAACCACAAATACAGGAGGAGACAGCAGAACGAATTATTAAATAATTTACTGACATTTATAGAGAAACAGCAAACTCAATGACATTAGAGTAACGTAGCTGCTTCCTACGTAACTCTAGCAAACAGTGGGGCTATCCTGGCTATTATATCTAAACTGTATGTAGTCGATGTTTTCCTTTGAGCCAAGTGATAGAGTGTGAATGGGGGAATGGATGTCGCAGCCAGAGAACACATGTGTGGCTTCCATAGTCAAAGATTTACGTGGCCAGCAGTAGCACCTAGGGACCAGTTCTGCTTAATATATCTGTGGGTAACTCGATTAAGAATAGGGAACAGAACTCATCAAATTTTCAGATTTCATGGGGTTTCTGATGCTGTAAAATATGAAAGAATTGAAATTGACCTTAACAAATTAGAAGAATGACATGCCATCAGATTAAATTAGTTATGGATGAAAATATAGTTAGCAAATACAAGATGAGAAAAAACTATTATTCTTAGTCATAATTCAGGAATGAGATAGGAATCTCAGTTGGAGAGATGGGGATCAGCGACTGAATTTGGGAAATATTTCAGAGAAGTTGAAGGTACCTGATAGTTAATTGGATAAAGAAGCAGAAGGTTTTGGTTGGGTTGACACTGTAGGCTTCATGCTAGCCCCACACTTTACTTCAGTGTAGTGGAAAAGTATAAAATAGACCTAAGACCCTTGATCCTTTGTGCCTTTGCTTTCATTATTGAAATGCTGCAGCTATATTAACAACCCTTAAGATTTTCTTATTCTCATAGGAAAGTGTTAAAACTGAGCAACTGTAAGGGACCACATCCTTCAACAATAGTAGACTCACATGTGTGGACTTACTTTTTTATTTTATTTTAATTTAATATTTTTTTTAAAGAGAACTTGAAATTTTACCTAGAGCCTCATGAATGCTAAGCAAGCACACGACCGCTCAGCTATATCCTAGCCCACACAGGTTTTTAAAGGCTGCTTAGCCAGTTGTGAAGTATCAACTTGTTTCCTTGTATTCAGCCAGAACTATTTTAGGTAAATCAGCAGAGAAATGATAGAAGCTTAATCCAGGATGTGAGAGGAGGAGGAAATATGTGGTTAAGTTTGAGAGAGTCAGAAGATGGAGCTGGTTTGGGGGGTATAGAAAAGAGGAAGGGAGCAAATCTATGCCTAGATTTTTAGCTGGGATGAACTGGGTGGATAGTGTTGGGACTTTGGAGAGGAAAACCTCCTCCCCACATCTTTTGAGAGGAAAGAATGATGCAATTATTTTCATCATGTTGCATCTGAAGTGTCTGTAGGGCATTTGAGTAGATGTGTAGTCCTTTACCTGTGTACAGCTGTGTCCCCATTATTTTTGGGTTGTGTCTCATGATTTTAGCTACCTTTGATCAGCATAGGTCTGACACTATTAAGTGGAAAATTACAGAAATAAATCATTCTTAAGATTTTAGACTGCAGTGATTCCAGGTAAATAAGATCTTGTCCTGTCCTGTATGAGTCTGCTTACACTGGGAATCATCGCTTTGTCTGGTGCATCTACACAGTATATTTTTCCTGCATAGTCATAATTTAGTAGCTTATTACTTATCAGGCTAGCTGCCATGATATGCCAAATGTTTATGTTCAAGTGACCTTTGTTTTTCTTAAAGTGTCCTAAACCACAAAGTGATATGGAAAATTTTGTTATGATATGTAGTAAACTTTATTTTGTTGGCTACCAGGTCACAAATAATGACATGGAGACTTCTTAGTAATTATGAAAGTTTGGCCATTAGCTTAAGCTTGTCCCACTAGCTCTTATAACTTAAATTAACTCTTTTCTATTAATCTATATTCTGATATGTACTGCCTATCCTGCTTCCTCAGTATCTCTTTGCACCTCTCTCATGCGCCTAGATTCCTCTTCCTCCTTTCTCTCTCTGCCCTGAAGTCCCACCTATACCTCCTGCCTAGCTATTGGCCATTCAGCTTTTTATTACACCAATCACAGCAATACACCTTCACACAGTGTATAAATACCCCACAACATTCCCCCCTTTTTGTCTAAATAAAAAGGAAAGGTTTAAATTCTGACATAGTAAAACTATATACAATAAGAACAGTTATCAGATAAGAATTACATCCACAATCCAATCCATTTGTATTTGGGATATTTGTAGAAAATACTCTATTATCTATCTTATCTTGATGAATTTAAAGTTTTATACTGAAACCATTTTTTGTTGTAACATGTATTACCATCCTAAAACTATCTTCTAAAATCATCTTCTTAGATAAATAACTTAAGCTTTTATGTTTCTCAACCTTATAAACTTTACATCTCTTATGTAAGTTTCTTTTCTGAATTTGGTAACAAGGAAAACTGTAACTGCAACTATCTACTCTTCAAACCCATCAGAGACCTGAGAAAGAAATAATATTACCTGAGTAAACAGGAAGTGCAGAACAAACAACCTCCAAAACTAACAACAGAGACATTTGGCTGCCTGGACAGTCACTCAAAGATTCCTCTAAATGTTGTTGCATCCATCTTCAGCCTACAGACCTAGAATATCTGACAGACTTTTCTGTGAATCAGGAATTTTGAAGGACTGTCCTACCTTGTCTTGGCAAAGTTCAGCAGTTGCCTTCTTTTGTGTCCTGCTTGTCCAATTTGGACAGCACACTGTCAGCAGTTGAGGCAAGGGCAGTTTCTTGCCCAAATGGCTAGCTTTTTCCACACCGAAAGCAAACTCTATATGGAGGTTCTTTGATGCCCATCATCCTTTTTTGAAGTATATTGGTGCTGCCAGGAGCAGATGTGCCTTATTGTCATGAAAAGCCTTATGTTATTAAAACACCTTAAATGTCCTCTTCTGTAGGTCTCTGAAGTGTTTGAAGATCACCTATCTAAAATATATCTGTTTGACCTTGAAAGTCACTAACATGACTGTAAGTTTGATTGTTATAGATGACTAACTACTAACCTGTCTTTCTTTATTATCCTAAATAGCTTTCAAAGACTAAAACTTTACATTACATTTTTAAATAAGAGTAGAAACATATATACAGTATAACAAAAAATAACCTTACATTTGTATCAATGTATAAAATCTGTACCAATGTAAAATATTTGAGACTAGTGGTTGATCAAAAGTAGACTCAACAATCCACCCTTTCATCTCTTCAGAAATATATCTATATCCCCCTTTTTCCCTTCAGAAAGAGATCTCTGAATTTGTTCAGCTTTTTTTTCTGTGACTACCAACAACTTACAACCAATCCCCCTAAATGATGATAAACATCCATAATCCACTGAATGACCAAAACCACCCACCCCACCTCTTGGGAATGTGGGTGTTGTGTTCTCTAGACTGCTTCCTTCTATTTGGGGGCAATGGCATCTTTAGGAGACCCTGAGAAAATTGGGATACTGGTCAAGTCATGGGAGAGCTAACTGTATTGTTATTATTATTATTATTATTATTATTATTATTATTATTATTATTATTATTTGGTTTCTGTGTGATGGGCAAGTACAGAGCTTATCTGAAATCTTGGCTGGATAGTCTGTGAGGCTGGACCATCTCGGCTAGCAACTTTAAAGTTGTTCTGGATGTAGAATTTTGAAGAAACTGCAACAGAGGCATTTTGAGACTGAATCACCTGGGCTACTTGTCTTCATTGGTGTCTGGTCCTTCTTTTCTGAAAATATGCAAACTTTTAAAGGTAACATATATATCAGCATTAATACAAGTATGGAATGTGTGGTGTACATAAGTTAGGTAAAGATGATTTTTTTGTTCTCTGTTTGAGCAAGTAAAAGGTATCTGTCAACTTTATAAGTCTATTTGGATTATATAACTAAACTACAATATAAATTTCTACCCATCCATATGAGAGGATGGCATATAATAATAAATCATGAGGACTCTGTAGCCAACAAGATTTATTGTGTCTCATCCTGTCTCAGAGCTGTTCCCATAGTAGAGGGATCAACATATATGTCAACTGTTCTGAGACATTGATTTTTTTTATCATGTTTATAGGCAAGATTTTCAGGAGGTTTACGTTAATCACATCTGATCTTTATTAATTTTGAAGAGAACCATAACTATTTGTTTCCTCTGGAAACAAAGGTATAACCTTTCTCCTAACGCAACATATTTTTTGACTTCCATTTTGAAGGGAAGATATTCTTAAAATATATAGGTTGGTTTAAATTAACAGTTTCCATAATCCAGTGTCTCTCAGAAGCTATTGTTTTTTGTTCATTACCATTTAAAAATTCAAAGTCAACAAAGCACCATACAGGATCCAGACACCCTGTGTATTTTCCATCTTTATGTGGCTTTTAAAAAATATATTATTTTACTCTCTCTTTAAATATTTTATTATTTTTAAACACTATTTTTTCTATGACTGTCGATACCCATTTTTTACTCTATCTACTTAAAGGTTTTCTCAGTCTGGACTGCTTCACTGTGTGCCTGCAGTGTTCTCTGACTACGAGACAAACTTTAAATCTGCCCTGTGGCTTCACACATGGTTCTGGACTTGTTAGTCTATCTTTGGACTGCCAGCCCACATAATAATGACCCAGAGACTTATTGTTAATTATGTAAGCTTGATCTTTAGCTTAGGCTTGTCTCAACTAGCCCTTATAACTTAAATTGTCATTGTTAACTTTTGCTATACCCAGTATTTAAATTAAACTTTATCATAGGTGTCTATGTATAGGAAAAACAGTGTATACAGGATTTTCACTGTCTGAGGTTTCAGACCTACAGGGTGATGGAGTGTATCTGCCACTGACAAGGAGTGGATTCTGTGTATTTAAGGGTGTGGTGAAATTGAGGCTCAACAACAAATAGGAATTAAGTTAGCCTTAACAAGTACAACAACATACTATAACAACCACACCAACAACTTCACTCTTTTAGCTTGGGGCCATTATTAAATATTAGAAAGACCACTCAGCTTTCTAATTCCTGCAAGCTTGCCTCTGGCCCCATGAGGCTTCTTCTAACAAGCCAGGAGGGTAGATAAGTACTAAAATTAAAAGAAATGTTAAGAGTGACTAATTTGTTCATTAGAAAAGTTGTTCTGATAGCTTAGGGGAAAAAAACAAAGAAAGAAATGGCCATGAAATTATGCTTTCAGAAAATAGAAATGTATTTTTGTTTATAGTAAGAACTCATGCTTGGGTAGTGATTCTTGGGGTGATAAGCACTATTTTGAAAGCAAATCACTGTGAAGCCTGTAGCTCTTGAGCAGCTTAAGTACAGTGTGGCTTGGCTAAATAGAAATTCTATTTTCCTGGAGTTCCCAGTGCAGGCAGGGAATATGTAGAGGATAACGCTAGCCAGGTTCAGTTTGTACTGTGAATGGGGCATCTGGAATGTGGATCCTGGAGCTGGCTGGAAATAGGAATTTGAGAAGCCTCAACATAAGACAGTGTGCATGCTTTTCATTTTGGCCGTGTAATAAAATATGGCGTGTAATCATTTCTGGACTTGAAAGAAGGCACAAAACAACAACAGGTTAATTTTGACCTTAGAGCCATAAAATTAGTTTTTAGAAACACTCCTTCATGTTCATTCTCATTCAGCTTGGATGGGAATTTTTTCATCCTGAGGAGCATTTGATGTGCATCTGGCAGGGGAGGAAGATGAAGAAGATGATGATGATGATGATGATGATGATGATGATGATGATGAAAATGTTACTGTTGGGACTTCTTGCAGAACTTAGGCTGTCTCTGCCTCACTTCTGTGCCCTCTTCCATTTACCAAAGCAGTGCTGATCTGCTTGACCCCGCCCTGGGTCTGTGACTTACATTTAAATCCTCCTTTTATGGGTAACCAGCACTTACTCTTGGCTCCTCTTCAGTCTTCCTCATGGTCCCTCTCACCACTGGAGTCTGCCCTGTTGCCTCTGCTAACTGCTGCAACACTGTCTTTTGTTCAGTAGCCCTCCTCTGGCTCTCGTCCCCTCATGGCCAGTGCTTCCGCTGCTGTGGGAGTTTGAGCCTTCCACTCCACGCTGGTGGTAAGTTCAGCGCTCTCTTTAATTATATGTGGTGCCCCAATAGAAGAGGCTTATCTTACAAAGATCTTCATAAATAGCAAAAATGAGATTTTTGAAAAAGGCTAAACTTCAACTTTCAGAAGGCATACTTCTATCGAGTGACTCCTAAATTTTCTTTCGTTGGGGGCTTGGTCCCCAGGGAGTCACTGTTGGGAGGTGATAGAACCTTTTAGGGATGGGGCTGGTGAGAGGTCTTTAGGTCAGTGGGGATCTTGCTCTTTGAGGGGGGTTTCCTTTTCCTCCTGTTTCATGGCTGTGACATAAAACAGTTTTGTTCTGCCATCCCTATCCATGTGATATGCTACTTTGCCACTGACACAAAATCCATAGAGTCAATTGATCACAGATGGAAGCCTCTAAAACTGTGAGCCCAAATAAACCTTTTGTTTGTAAGCTTTCCCAGACATTTGTTATAGTGACAGAAAGCTGACTAACATATATACCTATTCATTAATTTAGTGAATATTTTTATCATTGACTACAATAATAAGTGTTTATTATTGAGAACACAGAAAGATGCCAACTGTCTGTCCTCTAGGAGTTCACGAAGATGGAATTATAAAGGTGATGGTACTCTGTGGCATATATTTTAAGTGGTGGTGTATACACAGTGGGAGATAGGCTCAAAGAGAGGCAGCTTCTCCATAAAGAAAGGTGGTAGGTTAAGAGAAATCTCTTTGATTAATAATTATGCTGCATGTGGATAGTTTAGCAGATAACTGAAGAGGTTGAGATTGGCATTGGTGGTAGGGGTAGATTTCCAGGCTGAACCCAGCCCATGAACACTAAGGTGATGAGATGTGGAAGCATATGGTATATTTGTGTGAAGTGTGGAAATGCAAGGACGGAAGGCTTGGTGAGGTACAGCTTACTCTTTTTCTTTCCACTGGCAGACACCAGGAGTGTGAATAGATTCTTTAGCAAACTTGTAACTGTCTTTGGTTTCTCTTCACACAAGAAGTCCAATTTCTATTTTTGTATCTTCAGAAACAAAATCCTCCTGGCTCGTCTTTGGCTTCAGTGTTTTACAGATTAATGTCTATGCTTGAGAGGAGACTGATTTGTAACCACACAAAAGTAGCATTGTGTTGTTTGAGTTACAGGATCTTAGTACAATAGGTAGGAAATTAGAAATCAGGCATGCCATTGATTTCTTCTTACACAAATTATGCAATCTTTCCTATGTAGTATATATCTGGGCCCTTTCTAAACACAAGCACAAAAGAGTTGCTTCTCCTGTGGTCTCCAATGATAAACAGCATACAACTAATTATGATGATAGACAATACACAGCTCTGCCCTAGTCTCTCTTGCTTGTCAGCCATATCAATAGGCCTGTAGAACACTAAATTCTACCATTTGAAAACATTTCTAGAGGGTTTAAAAACAGATCCCATCCAAGAAATATTGTGGTAGATGTGGGAAAGGGCACGTTATCATCCATTATCCGTTATCATCCTCAGCGGATGCACCTCCGCATCCAGGTGTGTAATGGGCAGCACCAACTGTACTTAGAGGGTTACTAACAACAACAACAACAACAACAACAATGAGCACATGAAGCTGGGGAGGGTGATAGAGTGGGGGCACTAGGAGACGTTGAAGAGAGGTAGTGGTGGATAGACATGATCCAAATATATAGACAAAAATGTACTTATCATTACTTAGCATAAAGTTAAAGTATCATTCAATACAGAGCATCAAGATTTTTTTTGTTAAATCGTATGTAAGTGTGGGCATTGACAATTTTTTTTTTCAAGACAGGGTTTGTCTGTGTAGCTTTGGTGCCTCTTCTGGAACTCACTCTGTAGCCCAGGCTGGCCTCCAACTCACAGAGATCCGCCTGGCTCTGCCTCCCGAGTGCTGGGATTAAAGGCGTGTGCCACCACCACCCGGTGATAATTTTAATTATGAAGAAAATCTCCTAATACATCTAGAATTTTTGTATGTCTTTTCTGAATTGCTGGATGACTTGTCAACCCTGTAGAGAACAATGTATAGGAAGAGTTGATATTTTTACCTCCTTTTGTTTTGCTTCCTGGTTGCCACGAAGTTCCACATTTGTATCTATTTCCTTTGCTCTGCATTCATAGGAGAACAACATTTTATTTCAGCAAAGATAAACTTTTTAATGTGTATGGAAAGCATGGCTTCGACGCATTATTTGACCGCGTATGTTTTCACTGTTTTGAAATGAAAATGTTGAGTAAGTCCATTGACGTGGTTATTGTTTTATAAAATACACTAACTAAAAACATATTACCAGGAGAACATAGCATCTCTACAGTGAGAAGTGGATGTGGCCACTAAAATGAGCTGCATTCTGCTTTTGGAGGGAATGTAGGGTAGCACATGATGTCGTATTAGAAATAAAATTGCTACCAGCAATTTATTTCTCAAAAGTCAAGAAATCCGGGAGGGTCTTTCCAAACCTATCGTAGTTTTTCTTCCAAGCATTCCTGGTTGGGAGCTCAGGAGAAGCTGTCTGGGCACAGTAAGTGTGACAGGCACACCGTCACTGCCAAGGAACGCAGGAGATGGGATTGGCAGCGCCCGTTCACATTTTTTCTGTTCTTCCCACCAGCCCCTTTCCTGAGAAGCATTCATGTGCGACAGGACTGCTCATGCATAACCTCCCCACCAACTTTCCTAATGAGTTGACCAAGAACCATGACCAGGCCAGGTGCTAAAGTCGTGTCCAGCCTTGGCGGCCAGCAGGCTCACCCCATGCTAGCGTGTGGACCTTGGGCTTTGACTTGTGCATTTCTGCCAGTTTAACAGGAGGCAGAAGACAACGATATTTCATTCATTAAATATTTCTTCGAAGTCTCTCTGGAGGTCTGCAAATTTCTAGGGAAGATTTTTTAGCAGGCTTTCGTTTTCTTTTCTACTCCAAGCCTTAGCGTTAACGTTCTCCTGTACTGACTATAACCATCCAATTTCGTTTATCAGCTCTTTGCAGTGAGAGAAATGAAGTATAGATGCTTGCCCATAAAGCTGTTCCAGTGGAACTGAGGCGACAAAGTGGTGTTTATGTAAGGCAGTTTGTGGACAAGCCTGCAATGGATGCAACTACATTCAACACCCGGACCGTGAAACCCTATATTGTACAGAACTGGTCATTTGTGTTTAAATTAAGGAAGCATAGAAAATCAAGGAAGGTTCAAGGCTACTTCCATCCCAGGAAGGCAGGACTTAATATCCATTCCGGATTCTCAGTGGCTGGTTTATTCCAAAGGCCTGGGAAGGAACTCAGGACTCAATTAATATCCATTCTGAATTCTCAGTGGCTGGTTTATTCCAAAGGCCTGGGAAGTCAGCTTCAGTACCCAAACACATGGTAATTGAAGACCCAGGTGCTTCCTTTATACCAGGGCCCTTTTCTAAGGTAGCAGCCATGTCAGTCATGACTAGGGACACACAGGAGCTTCAGTAATGACGGGCATGCTGGCTTTGGAAACATCCAGGGTATTTGTTGCAGTTTTAGACACACAGTGGCAATGTGGCTTCTGTCTTGGCTGTCACACTGCCCTTCTCCACCTCACACAGGCCTTCTCTGAGGGGTCCTGGTTCCTGGTGACCTTTGCTAACTGACTACGTTGCAGAAGTTTCTACTTTCTAGCATTGTGTATATATTTCAGGAAGATCTTAGGTGAGCTGTTTTGGGTCCCCTGCACCCCTTAAACAGATAATTGCAGTACAGGGGTAAGGGCAGGATTCCCTGGTTAGCTAAACACAATAACTCTAGAATTCCTTTTAGCAACCTGTTTATGAAACTGACTTCAGTTAATGTTGCTTGCTCCAGGGTGGTGTATGTCACCAAGCATCTGCCCTTCGATACCCTCCTAACTTAGTTTGTATTTTTATGCCTTAAGAAACCTTGTGTGTGTGTATGCACATGTGTGTGTTCACGTGTGTGTATATATGTCTGTGGGTCCTTGTGCATATGTGTATACACGTGTGTGGAGGTCAGCCTCAGATGATTTTCCTTAGGAGCCTGGGTTTCTTGAGACAGAGTTTCTTACTGGCCTGGGACTCAGTAAGTAAGCCAGGCTGACTGACCAGTGAGCCACAGGGGTCACCTGTCACTGTGTCCCCAGCACAGGGATTATGACACCTAGTTTTTTTTTCTTTAGTGTGGGTTCTAAGGATCAAACCCAGGTTGTTCTCCTTGAGCAGAAAGCAGTATACTGAGTGAGCTACCTCCCCAGGTCACTTAATAATCTTTGAATGAGATCTGGTAGCCTGCCATACATGTTAATGCTTCTGTACGGTAGTCTTTGGATCACAACAAGAAAACGGTCTTCTGCATAAACTGTAATTTTTCCTCTAAAATAAACATATTTTCAAGTCCTCTGTGGTAGGTATAATGTTTCCCTTGTGTGACAACTCACTGGTACAGCATTAGACTGGCAGAGTTGATCCATGAAATAGCATGCTGCTCAATTAGATCCTCTTCTCCTCTTTCTATAACTTAAGAAGCAGAATGTATTTTGAGGGACTATGGAGGTGGCTCAGTCAGGAAAGTATTTGCTGCTCACGCATAAGGAAGGACCTGAGTTTCAATCTCCCAGAACTCATGTTAGAGCCAAGCATGGTAGGGAACACCTGCAGTTCCAGTGGTCCTGCAGAGAGACAGGAGGCAGGGACAGAAGAGCCACTTGAGGGTCAGCTGACCTGGAGTGTGCAACCATGAATAACCGAGACCTTGTCCCAAACAAGGTAGAAGGTCAGGACTGATGTCTGAGGCTGCCCTCTGACCTCCGCATACCTGCCATGGCATGTGCATGCCTGGACAGACATGACAGACAGACAGACAGACACACACACACACACATACACACACACAGGAAAACAAGGGGGGGCACAATTTCCCAACTTTAAAATGCACTATAGAGAATGTTGTTCATTTCCTTGAACTTTTAAAGAGTAGGCTGCCTAAATTACATATCACCACCAAACATTTCAGTATGGATTCCTAGCCCACAAGGATGCCCAGAATGCCATCAAACCCAGGAAAATGACAGTGACTTCTCAGTGTTGTCTGCTCCTGAGACCCTGTGATTAGTTTTTCAGCAGGTCCGATATCACCCATTTTTGTAGAATGCCCTTGCCTGTATCAGGTGCCGAACTTGGTTGCTGCCCTTCTTGAGAGCTTCTACCGACCTGCACTGACTCCTTGGGTGCCTAGTGGCTCCCATGCCTTGGTGAAAGTCCTTCAGTTTGGGCTGTGGACGTCTTTTCGTGCTTATCTTCAGGCTAAGCACCAGCAGCAGGAGACTCACAGAAGTGATGCTGTGTTCTTTGAACACATACTATTCAGTGACACAGATTTTGATTGATACTCTAAAGGTTCATCATTAACCAAGATCATCCCTTACAAATTACTAAGAACTGTTGAGAGTACTCTGAAACTGTGTATGTATCTTAGTTGCCCATTTATGTTTTTCAGAATCTCTTAGGATTTTTCATTTTATTCAAGGAATGATAATTCACCATCGTTTTGATATTTAAACTGTCCCATACTTGGCATTGTAAGTTTTATGACCTTTGTCCCAGTCCCCCCAATTCTTTGGATTGGGCATAGCTTTCTGGCGTGATGATGTCCTGGCTCTTTAGATATTTTTCTTGCCTGTATCTACGGAATGAACCATTTCTCCAAGATCACTGCCAGGGTCCTGTGAGTGAAGAATCTCATTAGCAACCAGCATTCGGGGTACTTGTTATCAGGGTGTCATTGTCCCTCTCAGTGGATAGATCTAGGAAAGATATGTTTATGTGTTACATAGTAATTTTTCCAAGTAACACACGTGGCAATCTAAATATCTGGGTGACCATTCTAGATCATTGTAGATGTTGAAATTGCTGTTGCTCAAATGGGTTTGGTACCGCCTCCTCCTGGACCTGCTTTTAAACTATCCACTTTAAGGCAGTCCAGAAGTCCACCATGGCTTCTCCCAGCTGCAGAGCAACCAGAGCTGCCCAGATCTTCTCGGGAGCAGTTTCATTCCAAGTGTTTACTTCCCTGCTTGTCTTCCCCTTGAGGTTGCAGGGCCCTAGGGGCAGAGGCTAACTCCGTATTATCCCGCACTTTTGTTGGCTGAATGCCTCAGTGAATGAACCCTGTCTTTAATCCAGCGTTTTCCTCCAGCGTATGTGGCAGCTTTACTCCCAAATGACTCAGCTGCTCCCCTAACTGAAATCTACCCCCAAAATATGAATACTTACCTCCATACAGAAAAGTAAAAATGTATGTCTCAGGCACTGAATGCAGTATCAAAAGAGGAATTTGTGGAGTTTTTGGCTATCTCAAGATCATAGAATACATAAATAATATGGGGATGAGAAGTAGTTCGGTGGTTAAGAGTACTTGCTACTCTTCCAGAGGATCTGAGTTTGGTTCCCAGTATCCATGTCTGGTAGCTTACGACTGTCTGTAACTCCAGCTCCAGGGGATCCAACACCTCTGGCCTCCACAGAACCTGTACTCATGTACGCATATCCATATGTAGGCAAACATCCACGTATAAAATAATAAAAACAAATCTTAAAAAAGAATATGTATATAACAACCCAAAGAGTCTGTGTAAGGATGTGATGTCATTCTTTCATATGTATGTATATATATATATATATATATATATGTATATATATGCATGTTTATATACAAATAGAACTCATATATATGTGAGCTGTGCTGTGTTTCTTTAAAGATTTGGTATTCATTTCAATCAAACATATTTTATAGACATCATAAACTAAATGCTTATAGTAAGATCACAGCTGTCTGCAGCATCGCCCCATGTCTTTCACTTCCCTGGTGGCAATTCATGTTTGAAGTTAGTTCAGATATCACAGAATGCTGTTCTTCCTACTGAGGAATCTCAATATAGGTCATTCTGTGCAAGAATACAAAAGTGTTGATATACTTATGGCCATCACTCGAGGCTTCTGTGATATTCCTTTTTTTAATAGAGAAAAGGAGTAATCAATATAGAACGAAGTTAGAGCTACGCCAGGAGGCGGGGAACCAGACAATAATGTGTGTCAGAGTGTATTGCTTCCTCCAAGTTTTTATACAGCCCAAATCCTTAAAATGAACGACGTTGACCATCTTGAAGGAGGAGAACCAAAGTAAACAAATGAAGCGCTATGAAAAGCAGGATGTGTGTTTCCAGGGCAGAAGCGGAGAGGGTTAGGTGAAGGTAAGATAGGCAAAGGTAAGAGCCACACACCCTAGTGAAAGGTGGGCTGCCCTACTCCCGCCCTTCCACTGCTGTTCAGGAATGCTGGACCTCTGGATAGATTTTCATTGGGAGCCTTTTAAATAAGATTTGCTGTGACAGGGTGGTATGGTGTTGGGGACTTGGACAAGAGTCCTGGGTCTAGAAATTCTGGGAGCCTGCTTTTAAGAAAGTGCGTAATCCCCATGACTCCTAGTTTCCTTGGCTCTAAAACGGAATTCTCCCACAGGTATGTTGGGAGGTTTAAATGAAAGCATTTACCAAATAAAATATGTGCATTGCATTTTTTATTGTGTTAAACAATCTCAGCATACAGGTACTTCTGAAAATCCCATCTCCTTTCCAAGTCCTTCCCGATTGTTACCACTGGCACTCAAGCCACTTTCCCAGATTGCCATGCCTCATGGGAGGCCCTGGCTAGATTGAGAGGGAAGGTCCATGGAGGCATTGGGATAGAAACGGCTCTCTCTGACTGGAGAGAAAATAAGGGGGTATGATGAGAGGAGGCTCTTCTCAGGTGATTTCCATTCAGATCTGGAGGCCAGAGGAATACAGATGTTTGATGTCTCTCTAAGGCTGCCAGGGCTTAATGAAGTTCCTCATGGGGCAAGAGCCACAGGTGCTTGTTAAGGTTGGCTGTGGACGTTCC
Organism: Peromyscus californicus insignis; assembly: GCF_007827085.1. Classification (NCBI taxonomy): domain Eukaryota; kingdom Metazoa; phylum Chordata; class Mammalia; order Rodentia; family Cricetidae; genus Peromyscus; species Peromyscus californicus. Next base: position 70,671,539 of record NW_026294606.1, on the reverse strand, counting down.
CAGCCCCTGGAGCAGGCAGCAAACTGGAGCCAACAGTGCCACCAAGTGGCCTGAGGCAGAAGCAAGCTCTGTCCAAGGACCCATCTCTACATCTCGCTTTCTTCTAAAAACAAGAGCAAGTATATTTTCCTTGGATGTGTGTAGAGAGAATGAACCGGAATGTGAACCTTCTGGAATGTTGCAAAGCTTGGATGGATGTTCATTTAAACAACCAAAGCCTTTGAAGTCCCACCCAAGTGAGTGTGTCCTAGGAACAGAGGGCTTTGCACATGTGTCTGCAGGTCATTCATAGAAGCAGAAGGAAGGGGGCTGTGTGCATCAGGACTCTAGAAGTTTTAAAGGGTGTGTGAACCTGGGTGCAACTGCAGCATGATAAGTTCTGTAAACACTGGTAAATAGTCTCGAGGCTATGAAGGACTCTAGGGAAGAAAGCTATTTATTATTGCCTTTGATCTTTTTCTTGTTTCTCTTCTAAAACTGTTCACTATAACTCATATAATAGTATTAAAAACAATATGGTTGGTTGCTATTAGACATACTGTAAATAACAGGAAGTGATAAAGAATTTTAGGCTATGCCAAATCCTATTTCATCCTTGTCCAGTCTTCCACGACTAAGGAAGGAGTGCATTTTTGTACTTTAGCCACCGTGTTCCTTATAGGTCTGAATCTGGATGCAAAGAGAGAGTAAATGTAATCTTTTGACTGTTGTGTTTCCGCTCCCATAGAGTGCATTTTCTTCTTTCTATATCCACTGCTCCCACTTCCCACAAAACCTCCTTTTCGGAATAGCATGGAGGCAGAGCATCTTTACTGCTGCCCTGGCTCTTCAGCATCTTTGGACTTGACCTGTTGGCCCAGCTTTCCTAAGAGCTGAAGCATTTGCTTCATTAATGGTGTTGGGGGTCCATAGCTTGGGCTGCTGGAAGGTCTGTTGAGTCTATTGCCGCTCTTGGTTGTAGCTCTAACAATGTTAACCTAGAGGAAAGAGATTTTCTCCCACCATGCGGGGACATGGTGCAGGGACCGGGGCTGGGAGATTTCTGAATGAGATGGATATGAGGTACAGAGTGTGAGGAAGTATGAAAGCAAAATGACACAGAGTTAAAATGATAAAAAATGGCAGCATGCTAAGTTAAATAGACCAACCACAAAAAATACAAAAAATGGTTTTAAGTGTGCCCCACCCCACATACACAGAGTTTTATTTTTGGTGTCAAAAGTAATTTAAAGTTTACCATGGTTTGGAGAAGATTTGGGGATGAGTGAGAGAGAAAGCTTTTTTCCCTCTCCTTTTTATTTTTATTATTTTTTTTTTTAAAGAAAAGTGGGTCAGGTGTGGTAAATTTTTCCTCCAGTATTGTTCAGAGGCAAGATAGATGCCAACTACTCGCCTTAACTTCAAATATTACAATGTAGATCATTTTAAAATCTGTGCTGGCTGTTTTTTATACATATCACTTTTATTATGGTAGAATAGAAATAACATAGTATCACTTTACCCATTGAAAACTAGATCATCTGTGCTACTAAATACATCCAATTGCTGTGCAGGCTGCACTGCCGTAGATCTCCAGAATGCTGAGCTTCCTCAAACCTCAGATGTTACGTAAACACTTCAATAAATAGCATTTACTTAAACAGAACACACTGACCTCTCACTTCCCCTTCCTGCTCCCTGACCACCACAGTCTCTAGGAATTTGGTCACTCCAGGTGCTTCATATGCGCAGAATAAAATGACGTTTGTCCTGTTGTGACTGGCTTATTTCACGGTGTATAATGTTCTCAACGTGCTGACGTGTTTTTGAGTGTTGAATCCCCCCTTTTAAGGGTGCCATTCAATGATGCGTGTACCCCGGATTTTACTTCTCTGTTTGTCCCTCTGTAATCAGTTTGCTGCTCTGACATTTTGGCTGTTGTTGATGAATGGGCGGTGACTGTGAGAGTACATCTGAGTTTTCTCTTTCAGCTTTTTTGGCAGGATAGATCCAGAAGTGAAGTTCTGGGTTATGTGTAATGCCCACACATACCAATTTCCTCACATCTCTACTAACACCATTTAAAAAAAAATACTGGCCATGAGGTAGTATGCTGTGCATCTTGACTTGCACCTTTCTGATGACCAGGGATGTTGAACCTCTTTACCTCTTTTCTTAGTTCATTGGCCAATTGCTTCCTCTTTGGAAAAAATGTCTGTCCAAGGACAGACATTGATGGACAGGTCTCTTAACTATTCTGTTATTGAGTTGTGGGAGCTCTTTGTATACAGGGTATCGGAATGTAAGTTGGTATTCATGGGGGATCTGGAGACCACTGTCATGAGGATGAGGGACAGCCGTGTCTGTTGCTAGGGCTCCTTTGTTGACTTGTAATCAGAATACCACAGCGTTTCAACCAAGGACCTGCCATTCTTACTCCAGAATACAGAAACTCTTCCTTCATCCTGCTATTTTCCCCTTGTTCCTGTTCTTGCTATGTAGTTCTGAAGGAAGTTAAATGAGTAAAGGAGAAGCAAAGATGGACTAACATGGCTGTCTCTGTTATCAGCATCCTCTGAGGACAGGACAATGTTAACATCTAGAACCCCATAGAGCTGGAGGGGGGGATTTCTGCCTATGATGAGCTTTCAGCCTCACTGGGATTTATAGAGAGCTGGGGATGCATGGGATAAACATGCCAAGAAAGAAACAGACACAGTTAAAAGGGACACATTTTTTTTAAACAATTTAAATGTTTATGCTGATGGATACGGACTGGGTTGGGTCTTGGGCTTAGACTGGGGAGGGGTCCTGACTTGGTGAAGATTTTAAATAGAATTTTGAAAGAAGGAAGTCTCGTGGCTTGGTACAAAGACAAAAATCACAGCTGCAATAGTCATTTTGTAGTATTATCATCTCTTCCATTTGCCTTGCATTTGCTAAGAGGATACTTGAAAACCTATTAGGTCAGAGGACTTGGTTTTTTTTTTTTTTTTTTGAAGGAGTGCAGTGGGGAGAAAGCATGAAGGTTATTGGACAGAACACATGAAGGCCCCTTTTGTGTTTGGGAATACATAACCTCTAGAGAAGTCATGGTGGGCCTTTGCAAATGCCACTCGATACACACCTCTTGTCTGTACACCAGTAGGCACTAGTATAACATGTCCTGTAGTGGTTGCCTTTTAATTCATTGAGTCTGTAACTAGAGGAGAAATGACCTGTCAGCTGAGCCTGAGCTGTCTGTGGGGCTGTCTGTCTTATAGCTAGCTTCCTTGGCATATCCTCTTGTGCTCCCGACTCTGTCCTGTGTTTCCTCTGCATGGTGGCTGGCACCTGGATGACTTGTTTTGCTGTGTAGCTTGCCCTTCAGTTACCCTATTACTCGATCCTAAAGTGTTTTGTTGGTGACTTTTGCTAAAAGTAGCACCCCCAGAGTAGTGGATTAATGGTGGCCTGCAAAAGATGCACCCACCTTTGGAACAAGAGTCATTAGAGATATAAGGTGGCAGTGATCTAGAGATGAATGGGTCCTGTATTCATCCTAAATCCATTATTTTTAAGAAACAGAGCAGATAAGGAGAAGCAGGAATTGAGGTGCACAGGTTTGCTGCTACTCACAAGAAACTGGGTATGGCACAGAACCAGTTCTCCACATTTCTCTAGAAACCGAATCCAGATGAACTCTTGAGCGTGGACGTCTGACCTTTGGTGTGCATGAATGCATTCGTGTGTGTGTGTGTGTGTGTGTGTGTGTGTGTGTGTGTGTGTGTGTGTGTGTATGTGTGTGTGTGTGTGTGTGTACCATGACGTGCTTATAGATGTCACAGGGCATCTTGCAGGAGTTAATTCTCTCTCCACTATGTGGGTCTCGGGGATCCAACTCAGATTGTCAGGCTTGGCGGCAAGCACATTTACCTGCTGAGCCGTCTTGCTCGCCACTGTTCGTGGCAGTTTGCAGGAAAACCCTAGCAAGCCAACGTGTCCACTGCACTGGGTGTGTCAGTTAACTGATGGTTAATTAAATCGATGGGAGATAGTACTCAGGGGAAAGAAGAGCCCAAGAGAAGCCCAGGTCAGTCATTAGAGTCACATGAGGAATTTTAATAAAGAGCAGACGGTAGAGGCACCAACCCAGACAATTGAATCAGCACCTCTAGGGGCTGGACCGTAAGACTCATATTTACAAAGCTGTATAGGTGATTTTAGTGTGCAGTCTGTGGTTAGAACCCCAGGTGATCCCCAATTGCTCCACCTTAGATGGCACAACTAACATGTTGCTAAGTGGCTCCAGGGTTTAAATTTTTTTTTTGTGGGGGGGGGCAAGGCTCAAATTAAACTAAAATTTTAGAAAATAAAAGGGGAGAAGAGCTTCATGTATTTTCTTTTTGGGCTTTGTTTTTGACAGAGCCCAGGCTGGCTTACAACTTGTACTTTTCCTGCCTTTGGCTCCAGAACTCCATTTTGAGATCTTGAAGGTGGGGTGACCGGGGAGAGGTAGAGTCCATCCGCTTGGTTTTGCAATGATCTATCTGTCTCCAACTCCCTGATCTAAAGAACACAGTTCACGTGCACTATATGAGAAACATTTTCTTTCACAGACATGCATGGCAGTTTAAAACATTTCATTTTTAATTCCATGATGAGCCTCCATACTGCGTTTCATAATGGCTACACTAATTTTTATGATTTTTGTTACTGTCTCAATGAAGATGGCATTTCCTCATTCCCTTAAGAATTTTAAATAGGGTGGGATTTCTGTAAGGCGAAGGAGATGCAGAATTGTGTTTGAAGTCTTGTTATGGGTAACTCTTTTAATAAATTACACAGAAGATTTAATGTTCAGGGCAATTCGTTTTCTTTTTTTCAAAGATGGTCTGTTGAAACAGGACTGTGGTTTCAGAGATGTGGCGTTAAATGTAATCACCCCACTTAGGTTCTCCACCCTTTGGAGATTCATAAAGATAAGGGCAATAGGATAATTGGTATATTATGTACTCTTTAAAACAGCGTGATTCAGCCCAAGTAGAAATTGCCATGGCTCTAAATTAATCCCCTGGGGAACAAGTGAAAAAATATATATGTGCTATATTATTGAGGTACATATTTTGGTGCTTTGATATCTTGGCAAGCACATTAATCTGTCATTAATTTTAACCAGGGCGATCTGGTGGTGATTAGCGTGTAGCTGGATAATCAGAGGCTAGAGAAGCCCACCGAGAGATTGACTCCGGTGATCTAATCAGCTTTTCTTTTCATAGAAGACACAAAACTGAGGTCCCGATGACTCGAGGCCATTAACAATTGCAGGGCACTTTCCCTAAGAGTCCCGGTATTTAGCCCCAGTGTCCTGGCCAAATTCCAACTCCAGTAATGCCATTTTGCCTCCTGAAAAGTCCCCCTGCAGCTCCCAGTGGATATAGCATTATTCTTCTCTTCCTGTCCCAAAGTGTGAGGCTTTGTGTGGAGGTGGCACCGTGGGCAGCGGACCAGTCGCTTCCTTTCTGTTGTGAGTGGCTGTGCGTGGCTCCAGCAGGGATGTCCCTAAGCTTCTGTGAGTGCATGGCAGGGGCTGTTTACACATGACTCTCACTATCAGGGGCAATTGGCAGAAGATTTACTCCTTTGGGGAACTCATTTTAATCTTTTATAAAAGAGGATGCTGTGATTAATATAATTAGATGAAATTAGACAGTGACCCAGATATGAATGTATGTCTGTATTTATCCCCTGTGTCTTATTTTGTCCTAGAGGACATGAGAAAACGTGGATTATTACCAATGTGATTTCTGTAACCATGGGCCATGCAGGTTGTGTTAAAACTTAAAAAATGAACAACATTTGAAGGTTTTGTAGGGAAATCTAATTAAAGATTTAAAAATACCCAGAAATGCAGAATACTTACGTGTGTCATGATGAGACTCAGGGTGTGTTGGCTAACAGCCCTCAAGCACTTTGAGGCGAGCGCTGGACAGAGGTTTTATAACTCCTAACCTGGACAGCTGGACAAACAGTTTCTGGAATTCTGTTTTTTTGCTCACTTAAGGAAAGTTTCCAGTCCATCGACTGACGATAACTTATGTGACAAGATGCATATGGGTACAATACCAGGAGGAAGCATGGGCATCTTTTTTACCATCAGGATGGCTGAGGATCACTGGAGGGGGTTCCTATTTTATCTTGGAGGAGGAAGAAAAATGGAGGGGGTCTTTTGTGAGGACTTAGGGGCAGCTGAGACCGAAAAGGAGGAGAAAAATGTACCCAGCATAATCTAGGCCACAATGAGGATAAAAGTGATGAGAAAATGTCAGCATTCTCCAGTGTACTCCAGCCCTTTCAAAGTTTGTATGTTGAAACTTACAATGAATTAGATGTTCAACTTCTTTGAATATCTAGCCTTCATCCTTTGACAATGGTCCAGGACCACTTGGTTGCAAGTCTACACAAACTTGCTAAGGCACAGAAGAGGTGTCCTGGCTCACCTGGCTGACAGAACAAGTGTGGGTGGGTACAGGGTAGTCATTGGGTGTCAGCCCTCTCCATCTCTTAGTTCGTTTTGACTAACACAGGAAGCAAGGGACAGGATTTCCTTTATGGTGGGATTTAGGAGTATCAAGCCTATGTTCTGGCTGTCTCAGCAGAAAGACTTGTCTTCAGGAATATTCATTTGTGGGGACAAAGACTAAAGGGGGTAGGCCCTGGATCATCCACAATCAAACCAGAGGAACGAGGGTGTATGCCAAAGAAGAAATACAGTTGATGCTGTCACGAGTAATATGGATGCTGTGCATCAACATATACATGCCTATCATTGACAATTCTATTGACTTACAATTCTATTGACTTGGTAAAAGTGTTCATTGTGTTTGACTAGGTCCATGTAAAGCAGACTCATGGAGCTCACCTAGTCCTGCTGCCTGCGTAGTGGAGAATTTCAGTGTTACACAAAAATAGTATTTTTAGCTTCCGGTTGATTTGCTCCAGGGATGCTGAATTTATTGCTTCCTGTGCCAATCAGCTTCTCACCACTACACTGAAATACATAGGTTATGCATGAAGCAAGGAGGGGTTTGTTTTGGCTCTGGAGGTTCAAATCCAAGATTGGGAAGTACGTGGGGTCTGGACTCTGGTGAAAACAGCACGTTCTGATGGAAGAAAATGGGATGGGGATGTGTAGAGTCCTACAGTCTCCTTCAAAGGTCTGTCTCACCTCCTGCCTCATGTCATTGAGACCTTCCATCAGAGCCCACTTTTCAAGATCCATAGCTCCTTTCAATAGTGCCTCTAGGGGGACCAAGCCTTTACGTATGGACTTCAGAGGACACTGACAACACATCCAAACTACAGCTTGTCATAAGGCAGTAGACTCTATTTTAATAAACATTTAAATACTTTTAAAACTTTATTTAAATAAACATTCATTTATTTAGTGTGTGCATATTTGCATGCACACACATATGCATATTGTGGGTGTGTGTGCCACGACACACGTGTATGTGGAGGTCAGAGGACAACTTACAGGAGTCAGTTTTCTTCTTCCATCACATGGGTCCCAGGGAACAAACTCAGGATGTCAGGGTTAACAGTACACCTTTATCCTCTGAGCTTTCTCACTGATCCTCAACAGATTCCATTTGAATATAAGTTCTCTAGTGGGTCAAAAGTGCCCGTCCCCTTGTCCCTTGATTTTGTTATCAATGGTCCCTTTTCTGCCAGAGTCTCTTAGCACTTTCAAAGTCCAATTTATCTCTTAGTCACACACACACTGATTTTCTTTTATACAGCCCTCCCCAAACAAGACCAGAGACAGCTTTCTCCAACATCATGACAGTTGTTGGGGATTTAATTTATTAAAATTTTCTCTCATGTTTCTTAATGAATGACAGTTTGGACCTAAATATAAAGAGTTTATTACAAAATTAAAATTTTAAAATAGCATTTAGAACCATCATGTATTTATGTAACAGTAAAGTCGAATTACTTCAAACAACAGGCCTTTACACATTCTTTTTTTTTTGTTTATTCTAAAGTATTCTGTAAGAGGAACAAATAGTTCTAATGTGTTTTTAAGTGGCCCACAAACGCACACATTCTATTAAACTGAAAAACTATTAAGAGAACAAGGCAAGAAAAGTCAGTGTAAGAGATTAATGACTTCATAGATGAGAACTAGGTGTTAATATGCACTTGACCTGGTGTGAACTCTTAAGAAGCCTTGTTTCATTGTTCTGCGTTGCTGTGTTTTTAACAAGGGCGAGTACAGCAAGGATAGAAAATGGTGCTTTTGAGAGAGAACTCAGAGTCTCAAAATAAAATGTCTTCATCCAGTGCTGTGTTTGCTTTGGCCTTCTGGATTTCTGGATGCGTCACCTTTCCCTTCATTCAGCATCTTAGACACACCCGCCTCAGTGGATGGGTATGCCACTCCGTTCCAGGCTTTCCCACACCCAGTCAGGTCTCTTTCACACGAAACTTTGTTATGTTTCTAAAGTTTTGTATTAGCCTATAATCAGTAAAATGTGTATAAATTTACTAACCTTGCTTTGCTTCCGTGTTTGTAAGAAATAGAACATTTGTTGATTTAGGAGGTGTGTTTACAAAAAGTTTACTAATAGAATTTTTTTTCCCAAACAATCTAGGCAGTCATGTTCTACGCCTGTTTTGTAAAAGTATATGGAAAAGGAAATCTGATGCCCGTAATAAGTCTATATTCCTTATTAGATAGCGTGGAGAAAATAAGGGGCCCTTAAATGAGCTCTCTAAGCCTCTGCGAATGGATGGAAATGACTCAAATCATGATTGTGCCTTTCTCCCACTTCCATTTTCCATGCAGCTTAATGGTGGTTTGGGAAGATTGATGGCCCTGAGTTGGCGGAACTATTAGTCTCTGAGGAGGGTGGACTGAGGGGGAAGGGGTAACAGGACAAAGCGAGGAGAGTCCCCATAGAAGCCAGGTAGAATGGAGGTGTGCGGCGGCTGCTTGTCACATGTGATTTTTGGTGAAACCATCACCCTGCCTGTGTTAATGTTCTTAGCTAGTGCAATTTCTTTTCTGTGACTGTCCCAGGAATAATGTGCCAGTTGAGGGAAAATGTTGCTGGGCAGGGTAATACCCTATTACCATCCCCATCTTCTCCCAGCCTCTGGGTTTTTTTTCAGCTGTAGGATTAAAGGCTAATGCTGACTGACATGTATGAAAGGGACATTCCTCATATGTAGTAGGTACCCAGCAAATGCCACTGGGTTTGCGTGAAGACACTGGTGGTGAGTGGGACAGCCTTTGCATTAAGAATTACGAGTTAGGGAGCTGAATGTCCAGCTCCATGGTAGAGCATGTGCTCAGCATGTGAAGGTCCAGGGTTCAATCCATGTGCTTAGCATGAAAAAGGTTCTGGGTGCATATACACTAAATTAAAAGAAAAAAAAAACAACCCTCATGAGTTATGCTATTAGTGTGTTTTAGGAGTTTCTATGTACATTTCAGAAATGAGCAAGTTCCGTCTGAAACAAACACATTCTTCTGAAACAAATACTGTCCAAGCAGGTGCTAAGTGCTTAATCCATCTAGTTATCATGAATCACCTGCTTTTGTTCTAATTTATCTAGTTATCATGAATCACCTGCTTTTGTCTTATTTATACATTTATTGAAAAGCATTAAGGTTGTGTACCTAATTTTTTGTATCTTTATATTTCCTTTTAATCTGAGATTCTTCTCAGAACAGTGCAGTTTGCAGAAAACAAAAGATACTTTTATTCATTTGTGTATTAAACAGAAAATTGTGATCAAGCTCATGATAGAAATACCGAACAACCCCAAAGAAGCTGACATTCCTCATAACTCAGGCACACGCTGTGGATCTCTTCCCACAGAGGGCTTTTTTCTTATACTCACTTCCAAGTGCGTGGAGGATTTTCCAGTCTTGTCAGGTAACAAACCCATCAGCTCACTAAAAACATGGCCCTGCCTCTTCATTGGGGAGAGATGGATATTTGGGGAGAACAACCCGAGCCTAATAGTTACTCCAACACAAGTTCCGAAACTTCTCTCCCTACTTCTTTCCTCCATCCCTTTATCCATCTCATTCTACAACGTATTTTTTCTTGTTAGTACAAACCAATTATTTTCCATTTTAGGTTGCTTTTATTGTCTGTCTTTACATTTCTGTGGCAACAATCACGGTAGCACCCAGGTCAATAATATTTGCGGTAAGTATCCAACATTCCAGCACAGTGGATAGTTGAGCAGAACATAATTTATATTGTATCTTCAATGTTGAATAACTTTTGGGGACTTGCTTACTTTTCATGGGGCTGTGGGAGCTGGAGAGATGGCTTAGTGGCTGCTCTTGCGGAGGACCTGGATTAAGTTCCCAGCACCCACACAGTGGCTCACAATCATCTATAACTCTCATTGAAGGGGACCTGATGCCCTCTTCTGATTTCTGTGGGCACCAGGTATGCACATGGTGAATATACATATACAGAAGCAAACACGCATGCACATAAAAACAAAAACAAAAGACCCCATGATTTGCTTTTGTTTTCAAAATAGTAGTTAGAAAATGTGTCTGTAGAATCATTACTTATAACACATCAATACTAAAGACTCAGATCACATTTACTTGGGAAACTCAAAACCTTTCAGTTGTTTTGAGTGGTTAATGAAAGTTGACGTCAATGGGGGACTGTGTGCATTGTTAATTTTTTCCTTAATGTTGAGTTTACCCCTCCCACTTGCTGTGAAATCATGAATTTTCTTTGTCTACATCCTTGTCCGTTGACTTTACTGTTATTGTCATTGTTAACCCGAGTTGTTCTGAGAAGGAAACACCCCAACTGATAAAAATCAATGCTTATCTCAACTTTGCAGTAAAACCCAAAAATAGTGTAAAAGTTTTGAAGGGCTGTGCAAGTCTGTAGAAATCAAAAAGGAAAGATATATCTGTATTTTCCAAAAGTTCATTTGGAATACACATGGTTTTCTGACCTGTACATGACATTTATGTAGCTGCTAGTTTTTTTTGTTTGTTTTAAACCTCCATCATTGCATTGAGTCTTAAACAACAACAGAGCGAAAATCAATCAACCCCCACCCCCCATCAAAACTAGCTCCAATCCAGAGACATTTCAGTGCATTTCTGCTCTGCAGTAATGGGAGTTAAACGGCAAATATAAGCAAAACTAGTGTGCTTGGTTTAAATGGAAAACTTTGGTGGTCTCAGTCATGTCTCTACCATGAGAGGCATATTGTTACTTATTAAATGCTATCCTAACAGTCTAAAATATTAAGTGTCTAAAGTCATTTACTAACAGAGAACTGAGAGCAGTTTGTTCTGTCCGGGAAAGAAGATGTAACCCATCTGCAAGGGTGTGTGGGAAGTGAGTGCTAACTCTCTCCTGACAGTTTGGGGACTGCGGTCCGCACCATCAGCATGGCCCCTGAGGCAGACTTGGTGTATGGTTTTCGGACTTGTGTCACCGTGCTGCTTCTTTATATGGTGGGGGGATCAAGACGCAGAGAGCTAGGCTCGCCCTGGGTCTGTCTCCACCTGATCAAGAGGCTCTGGAGCCTCCCAGAGTGGTACTACCACCAGCTGTGGACTAATTATTCAAACACATGAACTTGTGAGGGGCATTCCAAAGCTAAACATTAATAGCCGGGAATATGACATTTATGCTCACAGGCAGCTCAGGAGTTCAGAAGGAAGATTAAAGATGTGAGGGAGCAAGATCAGGTCTCTCTCTCTCTCTCTCTCTCTCTCTCTCTCTCTCTCTCTCTCTCTCTGTCTGTGTGTGTGTGTATGTCTTGTGTGTATGTCTGTGTGCCTGTGGTTGAGTTCCATGTAAGCACCACATATACTGCTGGGTCACTTTTTAGACTTCAGAACAATTAAGCACACAAGGCAATGTCTTAGGCTGATATCCCACTGGCTGCGTGTACCTGTGGCTCCTTTTGTATCTTCATTTCTATTATATCACTGTCCTAGTTAGGGTTACTATTATTCTTATGAAACACTATGACCAAAAGAAACTTGGGGAAGGAAGTGTTTATTTGGCTTACACTTCCACATGTAGTCCATCACTGAAGGAAGCCCAAATCAGGGCAGGACTGGAACCTGGAGGCAGGAGCTGATGCAGAGGCCATGGAGGGGTGCTGCTTGCAGGCTTGCTCCTCATGGCTTGCTCGCATGGTTTGCTCAGCCTGCTTTCATATAGAACCCAGGACCACCAGCTCAGGGATGACACCACCACAATGGGCTGGGCCCTCCCCATCAGTCACTAATTAAGAAAATGTCCTACAGGCTTGCCCACAGCCCAATTTTATGGAGGTAGTTTCTCAATTGAGGCTTCTCCTCTCCAGTGACTCTAGCTTGGGTTAACTTGACATAAACTGTCCAGCACAATCACGTTTTGTAGATATAGATTTGGTTTCCAGATCTTTCAATCTCTGTTCTATTTCATCTCTTTGCCCTCAGCTTGGCTACCTTCTCACTACTCTGTTCCTTTCATGGGTACTCATCTTTTAATTTAAATGCTTAAAGCATTATAAAAAAAATTCTCCATGCCAGTCATGCTAACTCTGGATTCCCTTCCATGTACTAATGGTGCTGGAATAGTGGTAACAGACTGGTGGGGGTATCAGAAATCAGACCCCACCCTACATCTGATTGATAAGAGAACAAATGGAAGGCAGCAAGTCCCTTTTGAACATTTAACTCTCCCTTGCTGCCTCCTCCTGCCCTCTCCCCACATCTGCTGTCTCTCACCCTGATGGCTTGCGATCAGCTTTATCTGTATTGTTTCATCCCATTGCATGTGACGAAATCCCACAGGGGAAGACTTGGCACAGGGAACATAGTCATTGTGATGAAGCTAAGCTTTATACACTATGCAGCTGCTAGGTATATGTGATACGAGACCAGACTCTTCACTCTCCCTGCTCAGATATTTCATTGTGGTATCACTGTGTTTTTAATGGGCTTTGCATTTTGCGTGTTTGGAAGGACAGAAGTCAAGGTCAGTGTGATGGTTTCAGTGTCACTAGGCACATCAGCCGCACAGTCACGTGCTCACGTGGCCCCTCTGTGTGAAGATGAAGGGCAGCCGTCTCTGGACTCTTCTCTCCAGAGCAAGTTACAGCTCAGTCCCTGCAGGGGGCAAACCCGGCTAGATGGTCACATGACTTTGGTGGCCTACTCCTTATCAGCTCTGTTAGGCTGAGGACCCAGCTGTCTACAGAGGGAAAATATAATTTAAGGAAATGTTTATTACTATGCATTTTTGAATGCTTGCTTTTGCTTCTTGAGAAAGGTCTACTCGTACAGCACAGACTGTCCTTGAACTTACTAGGCTGGCAAAGTTGGCCTTGAACCCCTCCCTGATCCCTTGCTTCCAGTTCCCAATTGCCTGGGTTATAGGCATGGCAGCATTAGCACTACGCTCCTCTTTTAATATTCTTTCATGGTCACCATGTTTACAAATTTGAGATAGAGCTGTGCTTGTCCCAACTTTAGGAAAGGTTAGGTCCATGAATTTGCAGCAATGCTCCTTCCATAAAAAAGCAAATTCATGTGATTTTAGGAATTTATACGTGTTTATTAATATAACCATTCATAAAAATGCACTTAAATCAAATGCCTTTGAAGTGTAAGGCACATTTTGGGAGCTAGGAGCATCACTGTTTCTTGGATAAGAGAAGGAAATAGTGGACGGAGACAGATTACAAAGTGAGCCAACTGGTCACATGTGACAAATCCACAGTAACCAGAGGACAGAATAGAAGCAACCCAGGCTGAGGTGCACCCCTCATCTTCACAGGACGAACAGAAAAGGTTTCTTCAACAAGGTGGTGTCTGCTCAGAAATCCAAATGGAATTTGTGTCGTATTTGAGGGAAGAGTTTGTGTCAAAGCAGGAAGGTGGTGTAAGCTGGTGTGCTAGAAGAAACAGAACAATGAGAGGAGAGGGTCCGGCACAAAGGAGGAGGAAGACAGATGTCGAAGACGAAGTCAGAGCGGTGGATGAGGAAACACGGGTCATTTGGGTTTTTTGGCTCTTCCTCTGAGTAAGAGGAAAAGAATAATGCTGTGTTTGATTTATGTTGAGCAAAGTTCTGTCTGCCGTTGGAGGTAAGAGTGGGAGTCAGGAGACTCCGAGGCCCTCAGGCTAGGAGGCAGTCCTGCTGGGAATATCCCGCTGAGAACTGGTGGGTTACAGTTTCAGAAGTAAGAATGGGAGAGACTGGAGGAAGTCCTGGCGTCTCTAGGATCTTCCCTTGGGATGTGCTACCTAGAAAATGAAGAAACACACAGTACACTGTGTGTTCTGTTTGTTCGCCTAAACAATTGGTTGGTGTGGAAACGGGAGAGACTGAAGAAAGCACAGTTGTTTTTTTTTTTTTTTTCTTTATTGAGGAAAGAATTAAGGCTTTGGTTTGAGACTTGTTGGATCTGAGATCTCTGATAGAAACTGGAGAAGAGATTCCAAGAACACTGGTGGAGTGTCGAGTGTGGACCTCCTGGAGAGAGGTACCAAGCTAGGAGAATGGGGAGGTATTGCAAGCCTCAGAGTGGCTGGGATGAACGAGGGGTGGGTGGGTGGTCAAGGAGGGAGGGTGTGCTGTGACGGAGTCCAAGGTGTCCCCACAATGGGGAGAGGAGAAACCACCCATCCATGCCAAGGAAGATTATCAGCGTATTTGTAGCTTGTGGTTATAGTAACGAGGTACCCAAGCCAGTGGCCTAAAACATCACTAAGGTATCCTCAGTGTGGAGGCTGAAGTGTGAAGTCAGTGTCCCCAGGGTGAAGAGAGTCCTCCCTAACCTCTCTGCCTTCAGGGGTTGGTTGACAGTATTGACATTCTTGGCTGGCTCCCGCCTGCCTAGCTGCAGTCACACAGGCAAGCACCTTTTGCATGGTGTCTTTGCATCAGCTTCCCTCTGGGTCTGTCTGCCGTCTGTGTTTATGCTCTTTAAGGAGCATACCTATCATATAGGACTAAGGGCCACCCAAACCTTACCTTAGGCTGGTTAAATCTGCAGACTTCATTTCCAAACAGGATCACATTCTTAGGCTGTGGGCATTAAGAGTTCAATACAGTGTCTGAAGAGACGGCTCAGCAGTCAACAGCATAGTCTGTTCTTCCAGAGGACCCAAGTTCAGATCCCAGCACCTATGTCAGGTGGCTCACAACCACTGTAACTCCTGTTTGAGGGAATCTGATGTCTCTGACCTTTCCAGCACCTACCTCCCCCACCCTCCATACACATAATTAAAAATAAAAAAATAAATCTTGAAAAGCTCAATAAATATTTCTTTCGGGTGATACAAGTCAACCCATACACCCAGAAAGGTGTCAGGAAAACCAAGGAACATTCTGTCCTAGGAGCCAAATAGAGAAAGTACTTCAAGAAGGTAGGATGGATAAACTGAGTCAAAAGCTGCTCACTGAGAACCTGAGATGACTGAGGATATTGGTAGCTGGATTGGCAACACCGAGGTCATTGTCTTCCTTATGATGAGTGGTTTCTGTCAAGTGGTGAAGTCGAGAGTGGATGAGGAAGTTAGAGAAAGCAAACGCAGAGTTTTTGGAGGTGTTTTACCTATAGGGTGAGAGAAAAAATGGGGTAGTGGTGGAAGATTGGGGTTAATAAAGTAGGAAAAACAAAGGCAAATTTATCTATGAACAAGTAGAAGAAGAGGCGGATGATTCCAGAGTGATGTCTTTGAGCGGATGAGAGTGAGTGGGCTCCAGGGGCCAAGCTGAAGACCACTGTGCTTAACAGGCCTTCAGACAGCTCTGATGCACACTCTAGCTTGACAACCTTTGGTCCAGATGATCTCACAGACCCCCAGGAGTTCTGTTCTTAGCCTAGAATGGAAGTATCCCCTTTGGGTGGTGAGTATTGCCAAGCAAGTGTAAAGAAGAGCTGAGGTGGACAATGACACAGCCATGTTGGGGAGAAGTGCTGTAGGGAGGATGATCTCTCTGTCTGCCCTTCACTAGAAGCTTCACCAGCTGCCCTGTCTCTTTAATCTGTAACTACTGCCCCTTTGAAGCACCTCCCAAGCACTGCCTGGGGGAGCTGGCAGCATCCCCAGCTGCTATTTTTGGATGACCCCGAATCAGACCCTAGTGGAAGGAAGAGAGTGTCACGGGGATTTGAAATATTTGCATCTGGCAGGACTCAAACGTTGCATAACAAACTAATGTCCTGATGCCCAAATGGTATTGTATTGAAATTTTGTGTAGCAACTTTATTTCAAATGTGACTTAGTGTTTCTGTTGAAACCCTCCCAAAGATGCCTCCTTAATTTGGATTGTCTGACCATCATTTATTTGGCTTAATCTGAGGCATTAGAAACTGTGACTGGTCACTGGCAGAATTTTAGCTTGAATGTAAACGTTTAGACTATTTAGCTTATTCCTGTGAGCTTGTATTCTAAACTATGCAATGACAGATTTGAAATGACCCCGCTTTCTTTCTCTAGTCGATAGAGGACTGAAAAACGTTATGGCAATGGAGAATTTCAATCAAAGCAGCAAATGACTTGAGCTTCAGTGAAATAACTTGGGGTAGATACATGCTGGACCAGCACAGAGCATCCTGACTTAGACCCTGTGAGAACCAGCCAGGGCATCTTGAGTGCAGGCTATTTGATAAAAATATGCACTTATTAAGTCACATATCCATACTCAGAGAATCACATCATCACGAGAATATCATCTTCTCACTTTGAAGCAGGCAGAAAAGCTATTAATTAATTAATTGTTAATTTTTGCCACATCATTGATTGAATCCAGAGCTGTGTGCATGCTAAGAAAGCACTCTTCCACTGAGCTGCCTCTTCAGGATTGGTTTTGTTGTTGTTATTTGTTTGTTTTGAGATGGATTCTTCTCACTCTGGAGTGAGGCTGTCCGTGAACTCTCTATGGGAGTGTTCCTCGCCTTTGTCTCCTGGGATTCCAGGCGGGATATACCGTACTTGACTGAATTGCCCGTTGGTGCTAGAAAGTTGCCTCCTCGTTTCTCTGAACATGTTTAAAGAATTTTGAAATGTGACCTTGCCCTTAACACTCTGGTATTTTGTGAATTCTATTTCTGCTAGTACTCAGTGTAAGCATTTCACCTGGGAATGTTCATCCAACATCTCACAGAGGACATTTTGCGTTGTGCTCAGCATGGGTGACGGGGCCCAAGGAAGCAAGCTGGGGGATGGACACCCAGCAAATGGCATTTGTCATAGACATAATAGAGTAAGAACAATGATGGATGCAGGCACAGGCTCCCTTGGCTGTCTAGATGATTCTGGTAGAATCAAGGAGACAGGTGACCAACAAGGGATGAACTGTGGACTGGGAGGCTGAAGGAAGACTCAGCATCTTCCCAGCCAGTGCTCTTCATCAGATAGCTGCCACCAATAGCAATTTTTATGATTAGTAAATAGCACTATTTAATATTTACTAGTAGTAATATGAGAATGAGAAAACATATCAAACTGCAGTAGGTTCTAAAAATGATTTGACATTTGCTCTGCTTTCAGTTGATTGCTGCATCTTCCAGTAAAAAACTATGGGCAAGTTAGAACTTCTTCTGGTGTTGGAGAAAGCCTCTGTTTAAGACTGTCTGGTTTCCTGAACTCTTTGGAGAGGCAAACCGAGACCAGGACAGGGACTCAACAGAATTGCACGTTTGGGGACTGGTACCTAGTCTTTACTTCTGAAGAAGCAGAATTAAATGATTGCTGTTTCTTTGAGAAGCCCGGGTCTCTTTCCTGCCCTCATCTCAAGCATTGCCTTCTATAGCTGACAGGCTTGCTCTCCCCATTAGAACTTATTCAGAAACACGGTCCAACCTCACAGTAGGAGTCAAATAGTGACGCTGTCCCAGAGGTTGTCCTGCCCCCCAGCTTCTGCTTTTCTCTGAATCCCCACACAGCTTTCTGCCCGGCACATGGACACTCAGAATCTCAGCTTTCTATCTCTTCCTCTATACTATTTTCTCTTATTTTTATAGTGATTGCACGTATGACTCATTGGGTTTTTTTTTTTTTTTTTTTTTTTTTTTTTTTTTTTTTTTTTTTTTTTTTTTTTTAGCAATTTACCTGTTTAAAAATATTTTGTAAAATGTGTCCTACTTGGAAAAAAAAACTATAAATTAGATGTCCATTGAAAGACATACCATTCACACCCGTGCACTCATCACCAAGATCAAGAAAGAGATGGCCAGTGATGCAGGACCTTGTCCTGACCGCATGCCCTCCCTCTGGAGGAACTGCCGTCCTGACTTCTGTTGAGAGTTTCCTTGCTTTCTTCACAGTGCTCTGCATGTGGATGATATTGTGCCCGCTTTCTTTTGTGATCCCTGTCTATTCTCTCAGCATTAAGTCTGCCCATGCTGCTTAAGGTGCATATCATGGTCGTCCTTTTCACTCTTGTGTAGTATTCCAGCATAGACTATTCTTGGTTTGATAATGTGGATGGAGATGTGTAGGAGTGGGTCTATGTGATACACTTAGCAGTAGAATTTGAACATGGCTAAGTGCACTGTCATTTTGTTTTTCCAATGTGAATGGACTTAATTAACCCACCAGTAGCATACGCTTGTTCCTATTGTCCCCATACATTTCCTCGCTGCTTTTCAGGTGTGTAGAGGGCAGGCATAATCTCTCTTTGCATTTCCCATTGTTAACATGTTGAGAGCTGTTCACAAGTTTGACAAATTCTGATTGCCTGATCTGATACTTGGTTGGATTCTAGAATTGAGTATGTTTCCCATTTATCCTTGAAAAACTTTTTATGAATGAAAAAGAGAGCACTGTGTATGGGAGACTCAGAAACTAGACTCATGGGGGATGTCAGTCATCATAGAACCCCTCATTACTTACTAGTGTCAAGATGACAAGCTATTTTCTACTGAGAAAGCAGATAATGGTCTCTACATGGTGATGCTAAGATGTCTGAAATGGTGTCTAGCACACGGCATCACTCAGTACAGCGGTTTGGCATTTCCTTCTACCCTTTTAACACTGCTCACTGTTAACACAAATCATTCTGAACCTGGTTTATTGGTCTGTGTTGAGACAAATACCCAGAGACCGTCAAGCTGCAACACAGAAGGAACATTGTGCACACAGCCTCAGGGCAGCCCAGCTGAGGCATCCTGGCTGATTTTAATGTGTGTCTCACTGGTGTATCCACTCTGAGTCATAAGTTTTCTCAAAATGCTCGATGGCAATTTGGTTAGATTACTGGGCACTGCAGACTCACCATTCAGTGAGTGGTAGAAGCCATTGTGGACATGGCTGTTCACGGACCACAGACCGCTCTTGTGGGCCAGACCTGCTAGAGCTCTTTACAAATACTCCTTCAGCTCTGTGAGCTACATGGTAAGACACTGAGATGCAGGGGGCTGGATTATATGGACCAGTGGCAGAACTAGTGAGTGATGGAGCCCTTGAGCAGACGGAGGCAGAACAGTTCCTTGGAGCTAGTGAAGTAGATGTATGGATTTTCGTTTACACACTTAATGGTTTTGTGTTATAGCTTTTGTGTGTCAGAGGACCTGTAACTCAATACCACAGACCTCCTACCCCCACCCTGTTTCTCTTGAGTGTGTGATTAACCCATTGAGACAATTATTACCTTCTGAACATTGGTCCTCTTAGAGTGTCTCTTGAGAAGTCATGCCAGTACTGAGAATCGTCAATATTTTCCTTGAAATTATGGATTTTAAAAGATTTGCTTAGGCTTTCTTCCAATCTTGGAGCCTTAGCTCAAGGTTATTACTTGCTGTACTGTTTCTGGTAAAATTAAGAAAGCATGTAATTGTAAAACAGCAGAAACCAAAAACCCAAAACCAAAAAAACCAAACCAAACCAAATCAAACCAAACCAACCAACCAACCAAACAAACAAACAAAAAACCCAACCCCCCACAAACAAAGAAACAAACAAAAACAAAACAAAACAACACCCTTTACTCTCCAGTTCCAGTGGTTCCTAGGGAGAAGAAGCTGCATTGCTTTAGAAAGGAACTGGCTGCTCTTTCTGCTTTAGAACAGTCCACCTTCTTACAAGGAGCAGAGCTTCAACCGTTCATGTTTTCAGCCTAGAAGTAAGAATGCTTTACAGTGCCACTGTTTCATGAAGTAGTGCTAAGATACTCCAAACTGTCTTG
Source organism: Peromyscus californicus insignis (assembly GCF_007827085.1). Lineage (NCBI taxonomy): Eukaryota > Metazoa > Chordata > Mammalia > Rodentia > Cricetidae > Peromyscus > Peromyscus californicus. The sequence goes on along the minus strand of NW_026294606.1, from coordinate 70,651,383 downwards.
GTGTTTACACAGCACTTAGCCAGCAGCGCTGGGCAATCAGTTCTCAGGTTCACTGGCACATTGGGCACTTTTGGAAACCATAACTGTACTATATGTTTTGGAGCAAATGCCGAGTTATGCCTCTTGTTTAATGCAGGGTTTCAAGAAAATAAAATGTATTCAGTGCCATTAATAGAGATTTCAGGCAGAACCAGGCATTCCCACTGTTTTTCAGAATTCTTAGCACATTTAGGAAAAATGCATTTCTTCTGTGGTTCTTCCTTTCATCTGCAGCCAAAGAAATTTAAATACAAAATATGAATTGAAAATGACTTAAAGGAAGCTTCTTTGAATTTCTTACATGTCAAAGAAAACAGAAGGAGCTTGTTCTGGAGACAGAAAAACAAAACAAAACCAAACCCCCAGAGCTTGGACCACTGGCCACTGCCCCAGAGGCAGTGCCCCCATTAAGTGTGCCAGCACAAGAAGGCATGACAGTGACACCCAGGAAGTGTGGCTGACCTGGAATGTTTAGAACATTGCCAGCTAGTCACCTACACACAACAAAATATGTCTACCCGGTTCTACTTTAGTGACCACTTTTTACCCGCCCCCCAACCAAAACAAATAGAAAAAAAACCCAAAGAGCAAATACTAGCGGCTGCTCTTTTGTATTGAGTCTAATTCATTAGGTATAGTGAGATGTTATGATGCGTAGTCCAGAAGCTTATTTAGGAACAAAAATGTTAATTAGGCTGGGGTATAGCATTGTGGAAGAACATTTGACTAGCATACGTGAGGCCCTGGGTTCCATTGCTGTGGGATGGTCTGTATGTCAAATGCTCTGATTGGTCAATAAATGAAACACTGATTGGCCAGTGACCAGGCAGGAAGTATAGGCGGGACTAACAGAGAGGAGAACTGAGAGAACAGGAAAGTAGGAGGAGACACTGCCAGCCTCCCCCATGGCAAGTAGCATGTGAAGATGCCGGTAAGCCACAAGACACGTGGCAAGGTATAGATTTATAGAAATGGATTAATTTAAGATATAAGAACAGTTAGCAAGACGCCTGTCATGGCCATACAGTTTGTAAGCAATATAAGTCTCTGTGTTTACTTGGTTGGGTCTGAGTGGCTGTGGGACTGGTGGGTGACAGAGATTTGTCCTGACAGTGGGCCAGGCAGGAAAACTCTAGCTACATTCCGTCTTCTATCTCAACACATGCAAACACAAGGGAAAGAGAGGAGAGTGAACAGAGATATGGGGGGGGGGGGCGCAGGATATGCAGTTAGTATTAGCAAAACACAAAACTTCCCATTTTCATCATTGTTTGTCTATTTTTCCCAATATCCAGAGTGTTTAGACTTTCATGGCCATAAGATTCTTCCTGTTGATTTAGTCCAAGCCTCAGGTCACACCCTTAAAAACAAAATTGTAAATTCTGGCTTAACATCATCCTCTGGATCATTATCCTGAGGGTCCCTTGAGGGAGTTTATAGAGAATCCAAGAAATACATTTTTTTTAATATTTGAAAGTGGTTTTGTTGTTTCTTTCTATAATGTTCATCATAAACACCTCAAACAAAGAAAGGAAGAAAGAGAGAAAAGCTTCCTGAATTCTCCACCTTCAGAAACAAGCCCTGGTAAGAATGTCCCATGTTTCTCTTAGCACTCTTGAGAGTAGAGACACTTAGAGAGACGGTCACAATTTTTGAAAAGTGAGAAATAAAGTCAGGCTTGTTGGTACACACCTGTATGTTAGTGCCTGAGAGGCTAGACTGGAAGGATGGTAGGCTTGAGGCTAGCCTGGGCTATATAGCAAGTACCAGAGCAGCCTAGGGAAAATATTGAGAAACTATGTCAGGCAAAAATTAAAGCAGAAGAAAACTTTGGAAAATGAGATTAAAACCAATGAATCGATTGAAACTAAGCATCCTTTGATGTTTCTTTGTTCTGAGAAAATTCTAAACTACACATCTTGTGTTGCACCTGGCCAAGATGCCGGGAAGAGAAGGGTTGGCAGGGAGGAATTCATCTGGTCACTTCAGTTTGTGCGGGGAACCGTGCAGGCTGACAGCCACGCCTGTCCACACAGCTTCAGAACCAATGTTTTGGGGAGCAGCATCGCATGGTAACATGGAATTTCCTTCTCTAGGGAAGAAAACAACGAAAGGAAACAACCCAAAGCGGAATGTTACTTTTCTAAGTGTACTCTTGGGGCATTTTCCCCTTGCCTGTGTCATGAGACGTTTCAGTTAAATAAGTATTAAAACGGCAAATGTGATCTCTGAATGTGAAGCCTTCTTGTGCAATGAAGGGGATGAGATGGCAATGGGCTTGAGATTCCAGATTCTGTGGACCTCTCTCATCCCTTGAGCAGGAGAGATGGGTATTATCCTTCTTTGTGAAAATCTTGGCTTGGTTTCAGGGGTGTCTAATTTCTTCTAAAGAAGGTTCTTAAATATTCCATGTGTGGCCTGCTACAGTCTCCATGGTAGACTGAGGTAAAAACTTAGAGCAAAATAAGTAGGAAATGCACAAGTCCTCAAGGAGGCAGGAGGGCTGAGGAGAGGTGACCATCAGGCACCTAGCTACAGGTATCCAGGAGGAAGAAATCCAGGATGCTACAGCACACGAGGTGAACTATGGGTAGGAATAATGTACTATGATTATAAATAACACTAATCTGCACATTTCAAAAAGCTAAGAGAAATGATTTGAAGATGTTTACCATGAAGAAATGATAAATGTTTAAAGAGATGGATGACACTAACCTGACTCAAACATTATACAAAGTATGTATGTACAGAGTTAGCAAATGATATCCTATGATAATATATAAATCTTATGTTTTTATTATGTCAATTATAAATAAATTTGAATTAAAATACAAGAAGAATGCTGGGCATGGCAGTATATTCCAGTAATTAAAGTACTTACTTGGGAGGCCGAGGCAGGAGGATTATGAGTTGATGGCTAGCTTGAGTGAGACCCTATGTCACAAAACTATGGAAAAAAAATAAAGCAAGAATGAAACAAAACTCCTCCTATCAAGAAACCCCAGAGAAAAAGAAGAGATTGTCAAGGTTAGGAGGCAGAAATGCTGCTTGGCCAGAACTCACAAGAACCCTGGGCAATGGCTGGAACTGGAGATTTGGGGGAGGTAGGATGGCTTGCCACCACTACTGTTTTGGGGGAACTGTTCTGCCTTTCTTCTTAGGATACCCCCAGTCCTGCTACATATGGTTGGTCCCAATAATGGGAAAGCTTTCTTCATCAGCTTCTACATGGGATGAGAAAAGGAAAAAAACAGAGCTTTATTGACAGCTAAGAAGCAGCTAACCTTGCATTAAGTCAGAGAAAGATGTTGTGTAGACTGGGAAACTCTAAGGAAGCCAAAAGGCTTTATTTTCATGGAACAAGCAACACTGTGCCCTGGAAATAGCTCAGATCCTAAGGCTAAGATGCCATTGTCAGAGACGTTGTGTTTGAGTTTTGTCATATGTCAAAAGAGGAAATAGCATGGCTGTCTTACATGTAGGCTATGAAGAGTGATGTTAATGTCCCTACAGCATAGTTGTGTTGAAAGATGACTAAATTGAGTAAAAATTTAAAAAGTTGCAAGCAGAAGTCAAGTAGTCTCAGTTGGAACTTAAAAAATAGTCAGGAAGTGAGAATGTGTCAATATTTATCTAGTGTCATTCAGTGAAGGGGGTACTCCAATTAGAGAGCCCAAATGTAAATTATAAATAATAGTGTGTGCCCTGCCTTGAGACAGTGGTGACCAGCATATTGAATTACCTAGAAATTAGAGCTGGGAATGGCTCTAGGTAGGAATCAGTTTCTCCCCTCTCCACTATGCAAGGTCATCCACACTCTGTGTTCATCAGTACCTGCTAATCTTCTCTTTGCCTTTTGGGAGGAGGACAAAGCTCGTGCTCCTAAGGAGCAAGGCATTGTGAAGGATTCTTCAGGTCAGCTGAAGTTTTAAAACAAGTAAGATGTTACACTTTCAATAAAGAAAAAAAGGAATGATGTGAAGGGAGAGGCTCTTTCTGTCTTAAAGGGAGTCTTAAAAGGATGAAAATATTTCAATGCACGCAGGGAAGGGACATGTTAGGAGGAGCAAAATTATGATGGTGGTCCTGGAATATTGTGTCGTCTTGTGCTGTACCATCAACACTGTTGCTGAGATCCATCTTTTCATTAGCTTAGTTGGAATGAGTACTTTTACTAGAGTCTCCTCCCAACTCTTGGGTACACTGCTAAAACCTGTTCTCTGAAAACAAAGTAGAGAGTAGAAAGTGGGATGTACTTACTAGCTACCCCCATATTGAAAAAACCATGAAAGGCAATTGAGATGCTTAATTTGATATATCACTTTCCCTTGGCCACAGTACCTAGTTTTGTGTCAAATACCAGTTTAGACATTACAATAAAGATATATTCAAAGATGAAGTTAAATCTGAAGACTTTGAGTATAATATATTGCTCTCATTTAATATGTGTGTGTGTGGGGGGGGGTGGCTAAGAGAAAAGATTGAGATATGGAGAAGGAATTTAGCCTATAGTCTGCTTTGGATTGGAGATCACAGAAGGTACCTCTAGCTTGCTGACCTGGCCATCATAAAAGCCTTAAAATCCCTCCATCCCTCCCTCCCTCCATCCTTCCTGGCTCCATTACTCTGAAGAACTATTCGTAACTTTTACCACTTTTATGTTTTAAAACTCACGAGACACTGAATCTTTTGTTTCTGTCCAGTTGTCTCGTGTTTTGCAGAAATGTACTGTGGCTGGCAGTAGAGTGGTATTCAAGGAAGAAACGCATTCTGGGAGATTTTGCAAGGGGCAGCTGTCAAGAGCTGTCAGGAAGTGTCTGTATTTGCATGTTTTCCAAGCATGTTGTGCCTCTGTGACTTTCCATGGAGGAATTTGGTATTCAGAAGTCAATAAACAAATTACATTGATCTGTAATGTAGGGCTGTCACGGTGACTGATGGGGTACCCACTCCTTCAGAACAGTGTGTGCAGGAAAAACAAGACAGAAATTGCCCATGCAAATGACAAGGGATGTGGTGAGAATTCAGCACAGGACGTTTCTCCTAGGGAAGCTGCCACCGTGGAAATTTTTGTCTGGGAAAGCCATTCCGTTTGCAGTGCGGGCAATGCTCTTGACATGCAGAAGTTCTTTGTTGAGCAGACTCTGTGATTGATCAGTTATGGAATTATCCTGTGCCACTTTCGTGCCCTACCCAGGGAGATTTACAACCTGTACGGCGATAACATAAGGGATGGGGTGAGGGAGGGAGTAGAAGGCTAATTGTCTTGGTAAAGTGAACAATACTTGGAATTCATATCTCACGTCATAATTTATTCCACTGAACACCTTTGACAGTACTACTCAGGTATGCAGAGGAGGCAGCAGACCCACTTTTACAGTATGAGGAAAGAGGACTTCTGGGTGAGAAGGCACAGCCTGACCAGAGCTAGCTGGTACTAGAGTAAGGATGGAGTGTCTTTTAATGAGATTAAAAGACATTTTAAGACCTTATTTGGAGAGACATTAAACATGAGATGGCTTTTTTGGAATGAATTTAGGAGAAGTGTGAGTTACAATATTGATAGACCTTTCTACGGAAATAAAACATTGGCCCTGTAGATATTTCTGCTGTCTTCAGGCCTGCCTGATTGACACTGCCTGTCGGCACAGAGTTGCAAGAAGGGATGCGACATGTTCAACTCTTGGCAGACATTTGACCGAGGAATGTCTTAACTGTTACATGTTTGTTTGTAGTCATAACTGATGCATGGAACACAGAGCCATCTTTTGTGTCCATTTTTAAGTAAATCAACAAGGTATTTTAAAACAAATGAAAGCATTAGGAAAAAGCGCCTAGGGGTGTGATGTCATCCTTCCACAGAGTTTCAATTTGTGGCTCAGGGGTCAGCTTCTATTGTATCTGAAAAGGCTGCTTGGCTGTCACCCAACATTTTAATCCCGTTAATCCTGTTGAGAACGCAACACTATGAGAAACCGTGGACTAGAGCTGAATTCTGCTTTCCTTCTCATCCAAAAAGGGACATTTCGCCTTTGGCTATTGCTATGGTTTAGAACAGAACTGTTTTCTCCAGGCTCATATATTTGAATGCTTGTTCCTTGGTGGAGCGCACTGTTTTTGAAAACTGTGAAGCCGAGGAAGGTGGGGCCTGCCTGGCAGAGATGGTCACTGTGTGTAGGCCTTTGAAGATACAGCCCAGCCCTGGTTCCCCTCTGGTTTCCTTGGCTTCCAGGCCCAGAAACCACCAGAAGCTTCACCACATGCCCCTGCTGCTTCTGACTAGGCTTCTCCCTCTGCTACATCTTCCTCATCAGGATGCGCTATATTTCCTGAAAGCCAGGGCAAAAAGAACCCTTCCTTCCATAAGGTTATTTGTCTGCCAGACATTTGCTCAAAGTCATGAGAAGAGTAACAAGTGCAGTTATTGAAAGAAAGCAGAAAATGATGAAAATATTATATTTATTTCTTAGCTCTACTGAACCTCAATTTTATAATGGAAATGAGAAGCCACATGTCTGCCTTTCTTCTTAAACTTTATGTTTTGGTGTATGTACAAATTTGGAGAAGGGCTAAATCAAGCTATTTAGCATATTGCATTAACTCACATACTTATTTTCTGAGGGTGTGCTGAAAACACATATAGCTATTTTCTTAGCATTTCAAGCATAAGACATGCTGCTAACTGCAGTCACCACACTATACAGTGGATCTCCAGAATATCTCCATTCTGAGAAATGAAATTCTGTATCTGGTGACTACTGTCTCTCTAACTCTCCACCACCACCTCAGGTGGCCATCCTTTTACCTGCTGGTTCTATGAGTTGGAGTTTCCTTTCTTAAAGAGTCTACAAGAAATAAGATCTTGCTGTATTTGTCTTTCTCTTCCTGATTTATTTTCTTTAACATAATGGCTCCCAGGTTTATGCATGTTGTAGCTGATAGCCAGGATTCCCTCCTTAAGGCTGAGTAGTGCTCTCTGTGTGAGTGCCATGGTTTCTTTATTCCGTCTGTGTCCTTGATGGACACTTAGGTCAACTCTAAGACCTAGCCCTTGGAAACAGTGCAGCAATAAACATGGTGGTCTGGGTGTCTTTGTCACGTGTTTGCTTTATTTCATTTGGATGTGGACCCAAGGATGAGATTGCTGATCAAATGCTATTTCTATTTTGAGTGATTTGAGGACTTCCTATGCTGTTTCCCATAATGAGTAAACAAATTCACAGTCCATTGGGTTCCTCCCTCTCCATATTCTTGCCAACACTTTTTGTCTTATTTGTTTTCTGTTAAGATCTATTGATTTTGTGTGTGTGTGTGTGTGTGTGTGTGTGTGTGTGTGTGTGTTTCTGAGTGAATGGATGTGCATAACTGTGTGCAGTACCCATGGAGACCAGGAAAAGGCACTGGATCTCCTGGAACTAGGGTCACAGCTGGCTGTGAGCTGCCTGATGTAGGTGCTGAAACTGAACCCAGGTCCTCTGCAGGAACAGTGAGTGTTTTTAACTGTGGAGCCAGTTCTTCAACTTCATCTTTTGTCATTTTGATGGTGACACTCTGAGAAGGGCCATCCCTTTGGGGCTGTAACATGTATTTACCTCTCTAGTGATGAGTGATACTGGACAAAATTTTCATAGACTTTTGGCTGTTTGGAAAGTAACTCTTTTTTAAAATTTATTTATTTATTATGTATACAGTGTTATGTCTAAATGTATACCTGCAGGCCAGAAGAGGGCACCAGATCTCATTATAGATGGTTGTGAGCCACCATGTGGGTGCTGGGAATTGAACTCAGGACCTCTGGAAGAGCAGCCCATGTTCCTAACCTCTGAGCCATTGCTCCAGCCCGAAAGTAACTCTTTTTGAGAAAAGATTATTTGGGTGTTTTTTTTAATCTCTATTTGTTTTCTTACTGTTCAGTTGTTTGGGCAACTTTTTTTTGTAGTACTGGGGCCCAAGCTCAGGCCTTTGTGCTCTACTGTGGTCCCAGCCTAGTCCTTCATTTCTTGATCAAAGTGGATCATTTAAGATATTGGACATTTCCTAATTCTTCAGTGTCTTAGGAGTGCAGTCCATTGAGATTGTGTGTGTGTGCTTTCAATTGTCAGTGCCTTCAGCTGTCAGACGGCGACTGTAACACTTAAAAACAAATGTGTAAATTGAACTTTCCAGTTGTTAGGTACTTGAGTGGTCAGATTTAATCTCTGATCTCACCATTTTGGATTCTATTAATTTACTGTGGTTTCCTGTAAGAAGCCATAAAAAGGACCAACTTGAAGCTATGGCAGAGTCAATGTAATGGTTATCAGGACTCTTAGAGATGCAGTTTCAATTTTAATAATTTATGGAGGCCTATAAGCCAGATATATTTAAAGGGCTGAAGCTTAATCTTCCTTTTAGTGATGGAGTCCGCAACATTCTTCTGAGAATGCTAATCCCATCATCTCACTAGTTTCTGATGGGATGCTCACGGACACATCCTTTAGGCCAGTCAGTTTTGCAGACGTTTACTTAGCCATTAAACGTGTTTTGAAAGCTCCCTTTCTTCCCCAGGCAAGCATACAGGAAGGGAACAACAAGGAGCCCACGAACACATGGAGATACAAGGGGTCACTGTGAGTGGGCTACAGGAGTGCAGTGAGTCTGCTGCCGAGGGGACTCGGAAGTTGAAGGGACAGGAACATTTGAACAGGGTTGTAAAGGGTGGAGAAGCTTGAAGTGAGGAGAAACATCCAAGGAGTGACAACGGGTAGGGAAGCTCACAGTGAGGAGAAACCCAAGGAATAACAGAGTGCAGAAGCTCACAGTAAGGAGAAACACCCAAGGAGAGACAAAGAGTGGAGAAGCTCACATTGAGGAGAAACACCCAAAAAAGTGAAGGAAGTGAACAAGTGTAGCAAGTCTTTCTCTGTACCACCAGCTCCCAATAATGACACAGAGACTTCTTATTAATCATGAAAGCTTGGCCTTTAGGTTAGACTTGTTACAAGTAGCTCTTATAACTTAAATTAACCCATTTATATTAATCTGCCTTCTGCCACATGGAGTTACCCCTCTTCTGTCTTGCACCTCCTGTTACCTCTCTGTGTCTGGCTGGCAACTCCCCCTTCCTTTTTCCAAGAGTCCTCTCTTTGTCCCTAGAAGTCCTGTCTAACCTCTTCCTGCCAACCTATTGGCCATTCAGCTCTTTATTAAACCAATTACAGTTACATGTCTTCATACAGTGTACAAATATCCCACAATAACAAAGTCTCAGGGCTGAGGAGAGTTTGTAAACAATCATGGTCATTTTTTTCTATCCACTGAAACATTCATTCTTTTTTATTTAAATACTTAGACTGAAGTTTTGTGTGAGTCACCATTTCTCAGGATGTGCTCTACAGAACATCAGGTGTATAAGATGTTCCTGGAAAGAGAGGGCAAGTCTGGGAACTACTGAAAAATCCCGTTGAGTTTGGTTGATACCTCATTGCCCAAACACATGCAATGATGGAACACATTTTTTAAACAGCTTTTTAAAAACTATTTATTTATTTACATCATATAGACTCTATTTTTCATGGGACACTGTTTAGAGAACCTTGTCTGAAATCATCATATCTCGTATCAACTACATATACACATACACACACAAACCTCTCTTTTTTAAAGATAAATCTATAGAAAGAGCTTTTGGTAGTAATATACACATTTAATATCAAGATTAGTGATTAGGGGATGTATACCTCACTTTATAATTCTCTCATCCCACTCTAAATTTTATTTTATATTTAATTGGCAACAATAGAAGACAGCTAAACAGTTCTATATGTTATTGTGTAGTCTGAAACATGTGTGTTGAATAAACAGCAATTTTATTATTAGATACCTGATAATTATTGGTTGAATGAATGAATGCTTGAGAGACCTTGGTGTTCCAGTTTAAGGGATGTTTTAATGAAGAATGACAGTTATAAAAAAACATAGACCTCATCATAGTATATTTGATGGCATGAAAATATGCCCATCTATAATTCTTTCTTGAATGAACAGAACTTTTAGTTGATAAATAAAATTTAAAAGATCATTACCTTCATCACATATGTCTCTATGCCCAAGTATGAGCCTTGAATACATTATTTTGTAAAAGAAAAATTAAAAAATTGAAGAATGGTGTCTCTCAATTGTCCCACTTCAGTAAGAATGTTTAATACTCAAGGAAAGGGGGCTAATTATCTTGTTTATTGTGCATAGAAAGTACACTTGAAGATCTTAAGATTTTTGTAAGATTACAGGCTTTCAACATCCTGACAAGGCTGCTTCTAAATTAATCTACCATTGAGGGCTGTCTTTTAGTAGGATGACAACTGGTTGGTGTTGCTCAATTTTTATTGAAAGAAGGAACACATAAAAAATGCCTGTACTCTCTGCTGAATGTAGCATCATAAGGAAGAGTGAGAGTATGCATTGAGGAATGGGTGTTGTTCAGACCCTTTCTAAAGATATGCAATTACTTCCAACACAGGAGAGACCTACTTCTTCAGATTAAACTCTTTAGAGGCAGCTGTTCAAGTGGGTTATGGGAGGATTCTGTCCAGAACATATTCCTTCCTTGTTTGCTTATACTGCAGTCTTTCCCCCTTCTCTCTCACCTCCTCTTTTACTCCATAGCAACTATTATTTTATTATCAAAAGGACATAATTAAATGGTTCAATGACATTAAACTACTTTTACTTTTCATGTGGTTTAATTTTCTAAGGAAAAGTAAAGACTTTGTGAAAGCCATTTGTTTCTGTTAATCAAAATTAATGTATAATTCTTATCAAAGGAAAGAGAATTGTACAGCTCAGAGTCTGTGATCAGCTAGGTGTGGTGGTATATGTCTATAATTCCCACCGTTGAAGAGGTTGAGGTAGGAGGTCATGAGTCTGAGGCAAGCCTGAGCTACATAGAGATCCTGTCTCAAAAAGGTTCTCAACAAACAAAGTAAGCAAGCAAAACAAAACAAAACAAAAAATACCATTGTGTTTCACAAGAACACTCTAAAGGTATGTTGGTCAATATTTAACAAATGGACACTCTGAGGAGCAAAGGACCATGGTGAAAAATACTTTTAACCATGGTCAGGTTCAAGTTCTCAACCTGATACCATAGGACTTGGAGTTTGTAGTGGTTTGAATAAGACTGCCCCCTCCTATAGACTCATATTTGAATGCTTAGTCACTAGAGAATGGAACGGTTAGAAGGGATTAGAAGGATTTGGAGGAAGTGTGCCACTGGGGGTGGGCTTTGAGGTTTTAAAAGCCCAAGCTTTGAAACTGTAAACGAGCCCCCAGTTTAATGCTTTCCTTTATAAGAGCTGCCTTGGTTATTGTGTCTCTTCACAGCAATAGAAGAGTTGGAAGAGCTGCATCATAGCATATTATTACACTGTATTGTCTCTTATAGACACAGTGGCTATAGCTAACACCCAGAGTGTGCACACTAGTGCACTTTGTTCTAGTCATTTTTTTTTCCTGTGACAAAATACCTAAAGACAATGCTACACACTAAAAACAGAAACAAAACTTAAAGGAAGAAAGATTTTCTTTGGCTTGTAGTTTCAGAGTTTGCAGTCCATGGCCACTTGGCTCCATTGTCTCCAGGCTGTCCTGAGGCAGACTGGCATGGTAGAGAGCATGTGCCAAAGAAGAGCTACTCACCTTGTAGTGGGCAGGAAGCAGAGAGGCAGTCATGGGCCGGCACATACAAACACTTTAGAACACACTCCTGTAAACTTTCCCTTCAGCTCCACTTCCTAGTTTCTTAATAATATCATCAAGTTTTGAATCCATTAGCAGATTTTCCATTGTTTAGGTCGGATCCCTCACCAATCATTCACCTCTCAATGACTGGATACACCAGCTGGGGCTCATTCATGTAGGATTTGCAAATTTAGAAAAAAAGTCCTCATTTTTTTTTCAATTAAGGAAAACATTCAATTTATTATTAATATTTTTGGTCTGAACTTTAAGGATCTCACAACTGAACAAAGCCTAGTCTGAAATTAGAATTCTTTAATGTATAATGTTTACTTCAGTCCAGCATATAATTTTATGGATTGGGAATGTGTATGGCCTAAGTAATGGAAAATTTCCCCAACAATGACTCCAAATGGCAATTTCTTTTGATCTAAGGATTATTTTAAACTCTTAAAATTGATTAAGGACACTCTAAAGCTTTTATTTGCGTGTGTTGTATCTATATTTGCCATTTTAATAATTAAAGGGCTTGTAATCCTTATATTTATGCAGTAATTACTGTTTTCTAGGATTTGCCTGTCAGTTGATCCTACAAAATTGAATCACACAATAATAGCACTGGAAGTATACATCATGCAAATAATCCTTATTTTTTAATATTATAATGATGGTGGTAGTGGTGGTGGTGGTGTGTGTGTGTGTGTGTATGTATGTGTATGTGTATGAGTGCATGCATGTGCCACTCTGTGCTTGTGGAGGTCAGAGGACAGCTTTTGGGAGTTGATTCTCTCTTTCTACCTTGGGTCCTAGATATGGAACTTAGGCTGTCAAACTTGTTATTAAGTGCCCTTACCTGCTGAGCCATCCCACAGAACCCTAATACTTCTTATTGCAGAATCTTATATGTAGTTTGGCTCACTAGGAGAAGAAGCTATGACTGGAAGTGTCTTAGCCCTATACTGAGGGGTACTACAAATGCCTTTCATTTTCCCATGACGTTTTTCAAGCCTTTATTATGGATTAAGAATTTATCCTAAGTTTTTATAACTCAAATTTCATGACAACTTTTGAAAGTCAGTATGTTCTACTTCATTTTCCAGCAATATAACTACATTTTCGGGGGTTGTGTACACAGTCAGGATCTTACAGGAGCCCCATCTTGATTTTATGGCTTGGTCTCAATCTTGAGCCAATAGAGGTCACTCCTGAGCTGTCCCTTGTCCCTGCGTGTTTCCATTCCTATGTTGGAATGCTCTCAGACCCTGTATAGTCTACATTTCTTGGGTTCTGCTTCTTTGTGCTGTTGATGGCCTTTCTGCCTGGACCTGGGGGCTCAGAACTCTTCAGTATTACACAGACTCACTCTGTATTCTTTTTTGCTTCCTGTCTTAACCTGAGTAATAGTCTTCTGAAAATATTCATTCTATGATGGAGTTTTTCCCTCAAGGACACTTCACAATTCTTCATGGTTTCAGAAATTAGGAAAGATGATGCAGAACCCATCCCAGAACCATTGCTTCCCCAACCCCCAGTCTTCCATTGCCCTGACTGTGACCTCTGCAAAGAGTGCTTACTGGAGAGAGAGAGGTCAGAAAATCTGAGACAGGGATTCCCCCGCCTCCCACTCTATCATTATTGTAGTACCTGGTAACATTTTCTGTTCTTGTTTCTCAATCATTATATGGAGAGAAAACACCATTAAAAACAGCTCTGATAAAGCGCACTCACTTCTATGTATTGTGAAACCAAAAGGCAGATGCAATATATTTTACATTCACAGAGCTGTAAGGTAGTATTATCCTATGGTGATAAGGGTAGAGGATCCAATTTAGAGGCTGCTATTGGAGACTTAGTTCTACTTTTCTAGCAAAGAGAGGGCCTGAAGGAGGGCTCTCAAGTTCTTGATGACTAATTGTGTGTGTGTGTGTGTGTGTGTGTGTGTGTGTGTGTGTGTGTGTGTGTGTGTGTGTGTGTGTGTGTTTTGTTAGGTCTTTAAAAACTTATTTATTCTTTTTTTTTTTTTTTTTTTTTTTGGTTTTTTCCGAGACAGGGTTTCTCTTTGTAGCTTTGCTCCTTTCTTGGAACTCACTTGGTGGCCCAGGCTGGCCTTGAACTCACAGAGATCTGCCTGGCTCTGCCTCCTGGCTGCTGGGATTAAAGGTGTGCGCCACCACCGCCTTGGCTCTATTTATTCATTTTTATGTGTATGGATGTTTTGCCTAAATTCATGTCTGTGCACCATGTGCATGCAGTACCAGTGGTGGCCAGAAGAGGGTGTCAGACCCCTGGGAGCCACCATAAGGGTGCTGGGGATGGAGCCTGGGTCCTCTGAAAGAGCAGGGAGAGCTCTTAACCACTGGGCTTTCTCTCCAGCCTAGGTCTTCTTTGTTGTTTCTTTAACTGTGGATTGGGCACTGGTTTAGTAGGTCAAAATTAGCATTCTAAAAGAAATGGAATAGACCAGAATAAGAGACATTTGCTGGGCATCACATAGAACAGACAAAAGTATCACAGGAAGTGCCCTGGAAACTTCCATTTTCTACATGCTGTATATACTGAGGTGAGGTGAGACACAGGTGCTGGCTGAAGTCCTGAGAACACCATGTTGGATCACTTTTAGCTGACACTGAATTTGTCGTACTGTTTAATTCTTTCTTGAACAGGAAATGCCCTATATTAAATTATTTTTAAACACTGGGCTTGCGAGTTGTAAGCTTGAGTCTCTGCTTGATTGAAATGTCCTGGTTTTGTCTTCATAGTTAGGCAGGGTGGAAATCTATATTACCAGAAACATGGATAGACACCATATCGCTGATCAGAAGATCGTTAACATCACAGCTTTGTAGCTAAACTCCCTCCCCCGCCATCACCCATTGCTGTTTCTCCCCCCACCTCTTTCTCTTCCTCCTCTCTGAAGTTTTTGGTTTGGGATGTGGAATGCTCCTTATAGTAGATCTGACAAAGATGTTTCTCTCTCTATTTGGTCCTTTGTCCTTTAGGGATAAAGATGGAGGTATTTCTTTATTTACTGCTGTTTTTATTTGCAATTTTCTGATTAAATTATTGATTATCTTCAGATTTCTTATCTATTCTCTCATATTGCTTATCTTTCTGTTCTTCATTGTAGGAGTCTTCTCCTCCCTAATTCACCCCGAAGACTGCAGTTTGATTGTTTATTTGTTATTCTTTCTCTCCATTATCTATTTGACTTTAGCAATCATTTAGATAGAATTGTGTGAAGATGTCACAATGAAACCCATTTCTTCTTATGCCAACTAAATTTAGTTAGGAAAATATTTGGAAAAAAAAACCCCAATACTAGTATTTAAAACTTTTAAGTCTTGCAAGGTGGCTTAACAGGTAAAGGGGCTTGCTGCCAAGCCAGATGATCCAAGTTCTATCCTGGAACCTGCATAGAAAAAGAGAGAGCTGGTTCCTGCTAGTTGTCCTCTGATCTCCATATATGCCCACAGAGACAGAGTTAATTAATGAAATGTTAAATATTTTAAAAGTACGTAAAAATTAGTTTGTTTAGAATATGGCTGTGTGAGTTTTGACAAACTTGTGGTTAAATGATCACCGTGGTCATGATCAAATGTAAAATACTCTCTCACTCGTGTGTGTGTGTGTGTGTGTGTGTGTGTGTGTGTGTGTGTGTGTGTTTGTGTGTGTGTGTGTGTGTGTGTGTGTGTGTGTAGAGGTCAAAGGGTGATATTGGATATTGGGCTGCTGTGGGATGTCTTTCTGTATGCTGTGAATATGTGTGGCTCCCATTGGATAATAAATAAAGCTGCATTGGCCTATGGCAAGAAAGCTTACAGTCAGGCAGGAAATCCAAGCAGAGATACAGAGAGAAGAAGGGTGGAATCGGGGGAGACAGTCGAGCTGCTGAAGGAGCAACAAGATGGAGCAGACCAGTAACGCTACGACCACGTGGCAACATATAGATGAATAGTAA